>NW_012154396.1:857945-872865 GCF_000956105.1 Propithecus coquereli
GAGGGGAACCAAGCGCATCACACGTAACCTAAACATCTGTACCCCATAATATGCTGAAATTAAAAAAAAAAAAAAGAAAGACCAGGAAGAATCTGAATACATAGCCTTTGCTGGGCTTCCCCTCTCAATCTATTACTAATAGATGATACATTTTTTTGTCCAATCACATTTCTATATGGTTATCCATTCTTCATCAAATCTCAGCATAAAAATACACAGGTTTTCCTATTTTTTCACATGTTCATTTTTTAAGTCTCCTATGTCATGTAAACTTTGATTAAATAAATTTGTATGTTTTCTCCTGTTAATCTGTCTTTATTAGTTATATTTCAGACCTAGCCAGGAACCCTAGGAGTGTTGAGGAAACATTTCCTCCCCTACACAATCTACTTCTCCCTCATTTTCCATTTCTTCATCAAACTTTTTTAGAAAAACACACAGATTTCCCTGTTTATCTGGGTATTCATTTTTTATGAAGGCTCCCATGTCACCTAAAACTTATATTAATTTGTTGATTTATCTTTTGTTATAGGGCCTTAATCATAAGCCTAGCAATGGATGAGAAAATATTTCTTCTTCATGGTGTAAATAATGGATATAAATTTACTCCAAATTCAAAAACTAAATATATTCACAAGAATTGTTACATAGAAATTTAAAAATAAGTACAGAATTACAGAGTCACATTGTGATGTGGCTTTGCAGCTGCTAGCTAACTTCACGTAGTAGATAATTTACTTGTTCTTGCTCTCCCCTTTTGCAACACCTTAAATTCAAACTTGTGCCTCAGCAACATTGCAAATGATCCCCTCAGGGAGACAGATGTGGAAAGTTGCAAACAGAAGTACCTTAAAATATGGAAAAGTGTGAAAATCCATTAACATTTTTTCTTAAGGAATGGTTATTTTCAATACATTATATAAATGCAAATATTATTTTTCTCCCTGACTCCTTGAACATTCCAAGATAATGATAAATATTTGCACCTTTAAACACCTAGTCCTTTTGTTCACTAACTCATTGTTCAAGCCCAGAATACTGATATACACACAGTAGACCCTCAATAAATATTTTTTGAATGAACGAAAGAATGAATTTAAGGACTCTGAACAAGATTCTGTTTGAAAGGAATGTGCCTATTAGAACTTTCCTATTTCATTAACAAGAGGTGGGACTTCAAAAAACTAGCTCTGTAATTTGGGTACAGCTAGAATAAAAAGAGTCTTATACCAAATAAAAGTTCTCACAATTAATTACTTTCTAAATCTCATTATTTTAAATCACTACAAGATTCCAGACCTGCACCTAATTCCTGTTATTGCGTTTTAGAGAAGCAGGTTTTATAAGGTTTTAAAAAGAATTTCTGGTAAAATGTAAAGGTGTTCTCACTAATTCACAGAGGATGTGGTGCACCTGTTAAAATATGGCTAAATATATGACTTTTAATTTTATTTAAAAGGATTTAAAAGTGGTAGAAACTAGTTTTAAAGAATGTTACATAAATTATAAGGGTAAATACAAATCTAAAAAATTTAAATTGAAAATTTTCCATGGTGTGAAATGAACTTACCTACCACTACCTTCTCTTTAGTATTTATTTCAGAAAACTTGAAATTCTAAATGCTTTGTCTTTGAAAAGTATGCAAATTCTTTTCAAAGCTAAATGAGCCTCTTGCCAGTTTTTCATGCCAGGAATATCCTTCTTGGGAGCCTTAGAACTATCTCTTATAACATGAACACCAAGGAGGTTGACACCTGCCTTGTTTCCCTGTCTCTGTGCAAGTCTAGCCCAGGCATCTGACTACAAGTTCATAACTTCCTCCTTGTCAAAAGAATCAAGAAGTTTTATTTTTTCTTTAGATAAAAACAACTAACATGTTTGTATTACCAAAAGTTTGGTATTTGTCCCCGAGGCCAAATCAGTAAGAACTAAGAACAAAGACAAGTGGTTTGAGGAAAAGGAAAGAGAAGTTTATTAATTTGCCAGCAAATGAGAAGGGCGGTAGACTAGCATCCCAAAAGACCAGCATTTTATCTTTACACAGAAATACACAGCTTGTTAAAAGGGGGTTGAGGGATGGCAATTGGGCTCAGATGTATGTGACCAGTGTCACATGTCATGACTTTGGGCTACTGTTATTTAACTGTAATTGGTGGCTTCGGTAGACCTTACCTCTGGTAATGAGATCTTGTGACCTTTTTCCAGACAATTCTGTTCAGCCATCTCTTGTGGTTTGAGATACCAGAAAACAAACAGCAAGGAACATTCCCCTTTGATTACTGGCTTTGGGCGGGAATGTAGGTTTTAATACCCAAAAAGTGTGGGGGGTTTTAAAATGTTTTATAACTTGTAAAACATTTCATTGTCCTTTTTCAGACCTTTACCTCTGTTACATTTGTAACATATTTTATCTGGTTGGCTATATAAAAAGAGTCAGATTTCATTTTATCTTTGCAGTCTCTGTGATGCAGGCCCATTGCAGAATCGTCTAATGATTATACAATAATAAAACTGTTTCATTCTTTTCTATGGTTATGGAGAGGATTCACTGGATTATCAGATTTTTTTAAATTATATTTCTCCAATAAGGCACTAATTTTTTAATAATTAATTTTTGTTACAAACTTGGAGGTGAAGAGAAAGAAAAAACTAATTAAAGCAAAAAGAGTAAGTACAACAAAACAAAACAAAGACTCAAACTAAGGCATTGAAATGTTTCTTGTCTATTAAAATGGGAGTAGATCCCATGTACTTGTCCTGGCAAAGACAAAGATCATAGAACTAATGTGCTATAAACCAGATATTGGGAAGCCAACGTTGAAAAGCTCACAGAATGCAGAGCTTTTGGTCATAGCTAAATCCATATGTGTAAGGTTAATAATTAGAAACTCAATAGTTCTCACATCCGAGCAACCTGTATGTTTCACTGACAACTAGGAAGAAATTAAACTACATGCTAACAAAAATATTCAATTGATGAAAATTGAAAAAAAAATCTCAAAAAAATCAGAAAGACAAAGGAAATACCTTCATCAATTAATAGATCAAAACCTCACTGTAGGAGTAGTCTTAAAAAATTCATTACAAAAAAGCTCACATAAATAAAGTGAACTTCTATTATCTGTATTGTCACTTGATTACATTTTATGTCATCTAGTCTAACAGAAAAAGAAAAGGTATCGAAGATCAAAATGATAACCCATACACTTTTTCAGTATCAAAGTGTTATGTGATAATTAGGAACTTCAGGTTAATAAGCAAAGAGTTCTAATCAAAAAACTGACTGACCAAGACAGCTTTAACATTTCCCTTGGCTTGATTAAACTTTAGACAGGCTTCTTCCAGATGTTAGACCCTTTTCTTAGAGCATTTTCTTTAGGAAACTTGTAATTGTAAATTCTTTCTCTGGCCCTTTGAGATGTAAGCCTTTTTAAAAGCTCCTTGCCAGTTTTACATAGCAGGAATATTTTTCTCAAAGACCAGGGATCCATCCCTTTGAAATGTAATTATCAAGAAAAATAGGGCCCCTATCTTCTGGTCCCTGTAGAAGGAGAGAAGTTGAACTTCTGCAGTAAGCATAAGTGCCAATTAGCAAACAGAAATAGCCTAATCACGGAGAAAAATATTTGCAAACTCAGAAAATAAGATCAACACATCCCACTGATCAACCTCCCCCTCCCTGCCACCGCCCCAACATCCTTCAGTACTTTTCTGCTAACTCACCTCAATGTTTAAAAGCCTTCCTGTCCTTTGCTTCATTGGAATTGAGTTCAGATTTTGTTCTACTCTCTCTCTCCTATTGCAGTAGCCTTGAATGTTGTCTTTCTTGCCTGTTTAACTATGTAACTTTGTCCAGTGCAATTTTTGCTTTAACAAAACCTAGCCTTAGAATTCTTAAAATCTCAACCAAAAAATAAAAGAAGCTTGAAGGGGATTAGAACTATTTAATCATTTGTTTTATTTATTTTATAGATGGTATTTTGTTAATTGTAGACAGTATAGATACATATTATAGATCATAACATACATATGTAAATATATAAATAGAATAAATATATGTGTATATAAATATACTTAATGAAAGTATAAGTGAAACATTCTCTATTAGCAATTCTCTGTTGGCAACAGAGAAATGAAACACTGTGAAGACAATTTTTGAAGTGATTTATTTAGTTAATTTCTTACAAAAGAAAGTTCTCTATCTTGCCTTTTTATCACCTATAGATAATAAACTTTCCCTACTATTTCTGTCTAAATGCCTAGTTACCATAAGAAAAGCCTAAGAAATCTTGATTGTTATTTCCAAAACCAATACAATCCTCAAAAAGATAATCAAAGATTTTTCCTTCTGATAATGGAGTAATAATAGTAGATTGTCAAATTATTCTTACAGAAAGCAAAGTAACATGCTGCCCTACTTCTATGGAAGGACAATAAACTAACTGCATTTAAAATATATTTATGTTTTACAATTTTTAAAAATATTAATACAAATGTAATCCCATGTTTTATAATCATAATAACCAGCAGGGCATGTAGACACATTACACAATAGAAAAATGTTTTACTAGCAATTGACCACAGATACAAATGCAGAACAGAGAATGGTTCAAAATGTATCACCACCCCTTTCATTAAATTTATCTGTCTAGAGTCCAAACAGATGTTCATCTAAATG
Organism: Propithecus coquereli; assembly: GCF_000956105.1. Taxonomy (NCBI): domain Eukaryota; kingdom Metazoa; phylum Chordata; class Mammalia; order Primates; family Indriidae; genus Propithecus; species Propithecus coquereli. The sequence continues at coordinate 862,625 of NW_012154396.1, forward strand.
TTCATTTATTTTCTCCATATTCTATTCCCCCATGATTCCCTGATTCTTTTTCTACTTCTTATCTATACTATCAGGATCCCAGTTCATTTTGGATGGGTGATAACAAATCCTAGAGATCCTGAGGTCCAAAGTGAAGACTGAACAAATTTTTCAGAGGTAGAAATCAATAAAATAAATTTACTTTTGCTATTATCAACAGCTTCCTGAGTATACTCTTGACATTCTTTAAGCTAACAAAATCTGTCTCTTGAATTTTATTACCAAGTATTTTCCCCTCATGAAGGTTAAGAGGTGGTAGATGGAGGTGAGTTGAAAATAAAATGTAGTCCAGAACATGTAGTTACTTGCGGTGAAAGGTATTTTTCCCTTTTCACATGCCTTTACATGTGCTATTTCTATTGCCTGAGAGGCTTTTGTTCATTTATCCGCAGCTTGTTAAAACTTCATGTGGTTGAAATCTCACCTCAAAAATCATTCCCTCTAGGCAACTATCTATGAATTTCTAATCTAAGCCAAGTTTTCTCATTTTTGAGCTGCCATAGTACTATAAAATTTTGTCTACATAATCCTTAGCACAAACAATGATATATTTTGTGTGTGTGAACAACTGATTAGTGTCAGTAGGGTTCACTTAAGCTAAGCTCCTTGAGGGCAGGAACTTTGGAAATTCTTGCCCAACACTGTATTCCCAGAAATTCATACAGCGCCTAAAACAAAGTAATGCTCAATAAATACTTGTTGAATTAATAAATTAGGTCCTTAACCTGGTTTTAAGTGTTCTCTCTACTGCCTACTAGCTATGTGACCTAGGACATATCCAGGTACATGATTTATACGAAATCTATATACAAATCTTTATTAAGTATGTATCATACCTGTCATAGCATGGGTTATATATTGCATCACCTGGCACAGTGCCTGGCACAGAATTGATAACAAATACCCAGTTTTCACAAAGAAGAAGGAAGAGGAGGAGGCAGAGGAGAAGGCGAGGAAGAAGAATAGGAAGAAAAAGGAAGAAGAGGAGGAGGAAGAAGAGAAAAAAATGAAAGCTTAGTATTAATCATTTGTTTTAAAACCAAACTTAAGTCTTCTGTCTTCTATTAAGGTTCTGAATATCTGTGGATTTACTAAGGATTTAAATTTCTGCCCTTGTCTTCAAAACATAATCTATTGGTCTTATTTGTTTCCCTCATAATATTTTTCCAGCCTTCTGTCAGAAGAGCTTGAGTTGATTAAGTCAGGCTATGGAAAGAGAAATTGTGAGAAAATCTTGAATACTGCCCCCAAGACAAAATATGTCAAAGACCAAAGTTGGCATTAAACTTCTTAGCTAACTTTCAGTCACACAAATGAGCATGGAGAATGATAGGCTTCTGTTCTGCCTCCTCCAACTCTCCCAAGCTTCCCAACATTCAGAGCCTTCCTGCCTCACCCTCCTGGAATGCCTTGAAGACTGCTTCACACAACCTGCTATGTTTCTGAGGCTCTTGGGTCCAAGGAATATCCTCTCCTTCCCCAACTCATACTGCTATTTCAATGGCCACCTGAACTAGTAATGAAGAAGATAAGACCAAAGAGAGAGAGAAAAGGAGGTATAGAAGATAGGAGGCTTAGAGCAAAAGAAACCTAATTTCCAGCATCATAGACTTTTTGATTAATTTTCTCCTGAGGCTAGAAACCTAAATTTCTTAAACTACCTGAGTTTTCAAGGCTATTGCATTGTGGGGTGATTGGAGATCCTGGCACCAATCCAGCTCAAGGAGGCCCAGAGATTTAAAACAAAGAAAACTGAAGAGACTGGCCACCCCTTGGCAATCTTTACGGAAGAATGCCCTACCCCTACTGGACCTGGAGATCCTGTGCCTCGCTATTTGGACTCAGTGACTCACACCATATCCCTGAGTTATTGTTTCTTTGTTTGTGAATGCCTATATGACCACTTGCTGTTTCTGAGTGCAGCGCAAGGAACTGCCCGGCCTGTCACCACTGGTGCCTTGTATGTAAGTCCCCCAAATAAACTGTTTCTTTTCTCTGGTCCTCCAGTGTCATTCTTTGGTATCAGTTCACATGATGCGGAGGTTTTAAAGGCCCTCAATGTGCAGAACATGCATGCTTTCACTTTTTTATTTCTTAAAATGAAATAATTCCTAAAATAGTTTTTCACTGAAAATATCTTGATACTATTTGGAATGTCACAGAACACTTAAAATGCTTCAGATATTTAAAATTCAAAAAGAAGAATTGATCAAAAGAGAAAAAACTCAGTAGAATATTTTTCAAAAAAAGGGAATGAGGTCTCAAATACTGAAAATAAGGTTTGAGAATTGAATGAAGGAAAGCAATGAAATTTTTCAGTTTAGAATAAGATTCTGTAGTAGACTTATTAGGAAAATTATTTATTTTGATTTTTTTCAGTCAGACAGGAAGAATAAGTTTGAAAGACCTATTTTATAGATGGTGACCATAGTTAATAATAATGTAATGTGTATTAGAAAACTGCCGAGAGTTGATTTTAGGTTTACTCATCACAAACAAGTGAGTTAATGGATATGTTAATTAGTTTGATTTAGCCATTTCACAATGTGTGTATATATATACATATGAAAACATTATACTGTACACCATAAATATATAAAATTTTTATTTCTCAATTATAAATGAATAAATAAATAAAAGAGAAATATAGTTTATATATGCACTTTGATGAGCTAATTTATTCTATTATATTGTGGCTTGCCTCAAGAATATTATTTTTAAAAAATAATAGCTAAGAGAGTTCATTTTTAAAAAAAAGGTAAGAAGGCCAGGCACAGTGGCTCATGCCTGTAATCCTAGCGCTCTCGGAGCCTGAGGGGGGAGAATTGCTTGAGGTCAAGAGTTCAAGACCAGCCTGAGCAATAGCAAGACCCCATCTCTACTAAAAACAGAAAAAATTAGCCAGGCGTGCTGGTATGCACCTGTCCTCCCAGCTTCTCCAAAGGCAGAAGCAAGATCACTTCAGCCCAGGAGTTTGAGGTTGCTGTGAGCTAGGCTGATGCCACAGCACTCTAGCTCTGGCAACAAAGCAAGACTCTGTCTCAAAAAAAACAAAAAGGTAAGAAAAGACTTAAGAATTAACACTACCCTCTTGTTATAAGCAATTTTACCAAATCTGATCTGAGAAGTAAAAGCAGCTAAATGCTGCCTTCTCACTGACCACTTAATGTCCTTCACAATCCCATGAAAATTGCTATCAGTGCAAAAGAAATCTATAGAATAACAGTCAACACTTCATTTCCAACCCTCCATTCATATAGCATTACAGGAACATTTTTATACAAAGGAAATGCAATAAGAGTTCCACAAAATTATTTCAAGTTGTTTTTCTAAGTGATTAATTTGAAAAATTATTTGTATGAACATTTAGAGTTTTATAACATGTTAATATTTCAAAGTTCAAATTAAATAATAGCAAGTTAGAGAAAATTAAAGATATGCTTGCTTGTCTGAAAAATAAAAGCAAAGAAAAGGTCTTAGAAGTTATTATGGTCAAGGAAAAAACAAAGAACGAAGAAGGAAAAAAGAGAGAAATGGAGGGAGGAATGGAGGAAGAAAAAAGGAATGAAACATATTTTAAAGAAGAGATTTTAATCTGTTGTAAAATAACTAGGGAAATAACTCGCATTTTTCAAGTAAATATAAAAACAATTTAAAGCATTATTTTTATCTTGTTAAAATCACTTAACTAATTAGTATTTAATAATATTTACTAAGACAAAGGAAAAAAGTAGAGCAAGAGAATGTTTAGTCAGAGGGGAATTTTGAGTTAGCTCTGACCTCTTGCTATCTTGCTATAAACAGAAACAAAGCTTGAGACTATGCTTCTAATGGGGTGGTTATACTAAGCTCTTAATGTTCTTCGGACAGAAAACAAACCAATGAATTGATTTTAAAATCATTTTAACCCAAGTAATGAAGGGATGGGATACGATGTTTTCTATGTTCTAAAGGTTTCTGACATGTAAACTTTTGTTTGTTTGCTTTTCATGTTAGACACTGAGCAATAGCTTCTTGTATTTGATGAAAAAAATTGAGAAATGCTGGAATAGATGGTTTCCAATTTTATTTAATACTTCCAAAAAGCAAAAATAAGAAAAAAAAAAGCTTTTATTATACCATCACCCTTCCTACCAGAAGGGTCCAAGGAGAAAAGAGAAAGAGCTTGCCAAGATGCTATAGTTTATCTTTTCAGACAGGTACTTCACAATAATGATAAGTGTGATATTGTAATATACATATTTGGTCTTTATTCTGTTTCCTGACATATAGCTCCTTAAATCCTTGAAATATCCTGAATAATAAGAGTAAATTTTTGTATGCTAATATGTTGGCTGATTACTGCAGGCACCTAGGTAGCTTCAGGATGGGGGCTGGTCACAAAAAAGACCAACACATGATTAAAGGGCTGGAACTTTCAGCCTCATCACCCAGTCTCCAGGGAGGGGAGAAAGGCCGAAGTTTAAGTTGCTCACCAATGGCCAATGATTTAATCAATTATTCCTTTAATGTCCCCAAGGGATACAAATTGTTAACTTAAAAAGCACACAGTTTATAAATTTAGAAAGGAGAGCTTTCCAAAGTCTCTTCTAAAATACTGAGTTTAGAATTTTCCTAATAGCTAAACACCATGAAGTCCTGGAAGGTAGCACTCTTAGACAGGTCATGGACACTCTGCACCCCTACTCCAATACCTTAACTTATTTATCTCTTCATCTGGCTGTTTATCTTGAGAACTAAAAATCGTAAGTCCTGCAACCAACTGAAGAGACGCCCTCTTGGCCAAGAGGACCCCAAAGAAACCTTAAAAACTGAGTTCCTGGCCATGACAAGATGAGAAATCTGACAGACCTCATTATACCCCCTCCCTTTTGCAGTTTAGACACAACAACTGACCAGCATTAATGTTAAAATAGAGATCATAAGACTGACAGAATAGACACTTTGTGGCAATAAGATGCCAAATTATATTAATAAATAGGATCTAAGGCCATGCCAGGCAAAGGTTAAGTCATGCACCCCTGCATTTAAAGAATAAACTAGGTTCTAACTGCCACAAGGTTCTTCTTCATCTCTAGCAGCTAAACAAGAACTGGCCTCAAGATAAGCAATATTAAAACAAGTGTAGCTCATCCACTGCCAGACACTGACTGACACTCCTCCATCCCGTTCCAAAAGGTATAATAACAGCTTTGATTCGAAGAGACTGATTTCGGTAAGTTTCTCCTGATAAGAGAACACAAACCATGGACTGGTTCTTGCCAGTTTTACAGAGGGTGCACATATGGATGCCTTTCTGTCCCTGCTTCACCTTTTGATGTAAGGCATAATTGCAGAGCTTAAATGTTAAGTCTCCACGCCAAAGTGAACATGCATGTTTCCTTATCAAGCATGCCTGTAACCTCCCCTTTCATGAATATTCAGAGCTCCTCCTATATCCTGTTGAATACATACACTTAATCAACCTGTTTAGGTTAAATTCCTGTCTTACCCCTCCCTCAAAGTGCTTGCTTTCAGTTTTCAGCCAGGAGCTGCTGTGCTTCCTGCCTGCAAGTTGTAATCTCCTTCTTAAGAAATAAATCTCTCCTTTCTAAATTTATAAATTGTGTGATGTTTAAGTCAATAATTTGTATCCCTTGTAATATTCTTTAGAATAAACTCATAAATGTAATTAAAGTGATAACCTGAGTTCTCTGAGCTGCTGTAGCAAATTAATCAAATCGCAAAATGGATAGACTTCACGCTAGATTAACAAGGAATAGATGAGAAAGGACCCAAATAAACTCAATCAGAAATGAAAAAATAGACATTACAACTGATACTACAGATATACAACACATCATTTGTGAATACCATGAAAATCTCTATGTACATAAACTCAAAAACATAGAGGAAATGGACAAATTCCTAGAAACACACAATCTCCCAAGACTCAATCAGGAAGAAGTAGAACTTCTAACCAGACCAATAATGAACAATGAGATTGAAGCAGTAATAAAAAAATCTTCCAACAAAGAAAAGCCCAGGACCAGATGAATTCATTGCCAATTATTACCACACCTATCAGGAAAAGCTGGTACCCATACTGTAGAAAATCTTCCATAATATCAAGAAGGAGGGAATCCTCCCCAACTCATTCTACAAAGCCACTATCACATTGATTCCAAAGCCAGGAAAGAACACAACAAAAAAGGAAACTACAGATCAAAATTGCTTATGAATATAGATGCAGAAATCCTCAATTCAACAACAAACCAAATTCAACAACACATCAAAAAAATAATCCACCATGACCAAGTGGGCTTCATTCCAGGGACGCAAAGATGGTTCAACATGCATAAATCAATAAATATGATTCACCACATAAACAGAAGCAAAAACAAACATCATATGATCATCTCAATAGATGGAGAAAAAGCATTTGAAAAAATTTAGCACCCTTTCATGATAAAAATCCTCAACAAACTAGGCATAGAAGGAACATATCTCAAGATTATAAAAGTCATATATGAGAAACCTACAACCAGCATCATACTGAATGGGAAAAGTTGAAAGCATTCACACTAAGAACTGAAACAAGACAAGAGTGACCACTGTCACCACTTCTTTTCAACATAGTGCTGGAAGTCCTAGCCAGAGGAAGCGGGCAAGAGAAAGAAAAAAAGCATATGCAAATTGGGAAAGAGGAGGTCAAACTATTGCTTTTCGCTGATGATATGATCTTATATCTAGAAAACCCCAAAAACTCCAACAAAAGACTCCTGGAATTGATAAATAAATTCATCAAAGTCTCAGGTTACAAAATCAATGTACACAAATCTATAACATTCCTACACATGGAATATACTTAACAAAGGAGGTAAAAGATCTCTACAAAGAGAACTACAAAACGCTGAGGAAAGAAATCGCAGACAACACAAACAAATGGAAAAACATATCATGTTCATGGATTGGTAGAATTAACATTGTTAAAATGTCCATACTACCCAAAGTGATTTATGGATTCAATGCAATTCCCAACAAAATACTGTCATCATATTTCACAGATACAGAAAAAAATAATTCTATGCTTCATTTAGAACCAGAAAAGAGCCCAAATAGCCAAAGAAATCTTAAGCAAAAAGAACAAATCTGTAGGCATCACATTACCAGACTTCAAACTATAGTAACCAAGGCTAGAGTAACCAAAATAGCATGGTATTGGCACAAAAATAGAGACATAGACCAATGTAATAGAACAGAGAACCCAGATATAAAACCATCCACATACAGCCAACTGATCTTTGACAAAGCAGACAAAAATATACACTGAGGAAAAGAATCCCTATTCAATAAATGGTGCTGGCAAAATTATATAGCCACATATAGAAGAATGAAACAGGATCTGTATCTCTCACCACTAAGAGATGGATTAATTCAAGATGGATAAAAGACTTAAATGTAAGGCATGAAACCATAAGAATTACAGAAGAAATTATAGGAAAAACTCTTCTAGATACCAAAGACCCCAATGGCAATTATAGCAACAACAAAATAAATTAAATTAAAAAGCTTCTGCACAGCTAAGGAAATAATCAACAGAGCAAACAGACAACCCACAGAATGGGAGAAAATATTCACAAGCTATACATCTGATGAAGGGATAATAACGAGAATCTACAAAGAACTCCAGCAAATCAGCATGGAAAAAACAAACAACCCCATCAAAAAAGGGGCAAATGATATGAATAGAACCTTTTCAAAAGAGGACAAATGGCAATAAACATACAAAAAAATGCTCAACATCACTAATCATCAGGGAAATGTAAATTAAAACCACAATGAGCTATCACCTTACCTGATTAAAATGGCCTTTATTAAAAAGTCCAAAAACAATAGACACTGGTGTCGATGCCAAGAGAAAGGAACAATTATACACTGTTGGTGGGACTGCAAGTTAGTATAACCTCTCTGGAAGACAATATGGAGATTCCTCAAAGAACTAAAAGTTGACCTACCATTTGATCCAGCAATCCCACTACTGGGTATTTACCCAAAGGAAAATAAGTCATTTTATCAAAAAGACACCTGCATTCAAATGTTTATTGCAGTACAATTCACCATTGCAAAGATGTGGAATTAACCGAAGTGCCCATCAATGCAGGAGTGATTTAACAAAATGTGGTATGTTTATGCTATGGAATACTACTCAGACATGAAGAAGGATGAATTAAGGCCTTTTGCAACAATTTCAATGGAAGTGGAGACCATTCTCACAAGTGAAGTATCTAAAGAATGGAAAAACAAATATCACATGTATTTGCTATTAAATTGGAACTAACTGATGAGCACACATGTGCACAGAGGGAAGTAAAACTCAATGGAAGTAAAGCAGGGTGTGTGGGGGAGGAGGGGATGGGTAAAAATCTACCTAACGGGTATAATGAATACTATCCGGGTGATGGGCACACTTATAACCCTGACTCAAGCATAACAAAATCAATGCATGTAACCAAAAACATTTGTACCCATAATATTTTGAAATTAACAAAAAAAGATGGGGTCATGGAACTCTGATTTATAACTCATCAGTCAGAAGTATAGATGAAAACCTACTACTTGCAACTGGCATCTGAGGTAGGGGACGGTCTTATAGTATTAAGCCATCAACCTGTAGAATCTCATACTATCTCCAGGTAGATAGTGTCAGAATCTAATTAGAGGATACCCAGCTAGTGTTCACCAGAAAATTGATTGCTTTGCTGCCGGTAGGGAGAAATCCCCGCACATCTTGGTGACCAGAGGTAAAGTAGTGGGTACTGAGAGTTAACGTTGGAAAAAACACTGGTTTTTCCTACATCGGAATAGGCAATGATCTGAAAAACATTCACAGCACTACCTGGTCATAATTCTCGCCTCCTCTTGTTGTTGTATTTGCCACATTTTAATTTTATTTATTTTTAAGTTCTCATTCCTGTTACCCTTATTGCTGCCTGCTTGTGAATTTCTTCATTCTCTAGTTCCTGATTCCTACAGAATACTCCTTCTTGGTTCTATCACATTGATTCCTGGATTATTGAATTACACCTGTTCTTAAAATGCTTCCTAAGATATACCTTAAAAGTGTTTGTTTCCTTTTCCATTTTCTAGAGTCTCATTTCAGCTCTTATTTTTTCCTGCCCTTAGGAATCCTTTCTATTCTGACGATTCCTCGCATGTCTTCTGCAACCATCAAATAAGACCTAGATCTCCTTTCTTCAAGTTTTGCCATATTGCCTGCACTTTATGTAAGTTCAGCAGAGTTTGTGAATTATCAAAATGTCCCCAAATTTGGCCTCACTGTGCTATTACTACTATTTCAATTTTCCACAGTTACTGTCTACTTTTCTATTTTCCATAGTTTCTTTCTTAGAGACAAGATTTTTTTTAACTGGATTTTTTTTCAAAGTTCAAAAGACTTCCACAAATGGGGTCAAAGCTTAACCTGAATTTTTAATTTTTGCCTTCCATGCTGTAAAAATTTTCTTTAAACATACAATATTCTAAAGACTCACATATAACCAATGTTTTCCTAATACCTCTGGGCAAATATGGCTTTCAGATCCAGAATATTCCAAGCGATGACCTTTCCTGATCCAGTAAATTTTCCTACATCTTGAGCTAAGTTAGTTTCTTCTTTAATTGCCCACCTAATAGAAGGTCTCATTTTTTATTGAAAGATTTTACCCTCCAACACACTTGACTGGATATATTTACTCCTATGATGGTTCATTTAAAGTCCACTAAAGGTCTAAAGATTCCTAAGCAAAGGATAAAAGAATAGGGGAGTCCATGGACACCCAGCAATTAAGCTATGTAAATAATCATGAGTTGATATATGTTCATGTGCACATATGTATTCATGCAATGTATTCTATACATAAACTCCAATTTTCCCAAGTACTCAGCACTGAAAGGCAGAACAAATGAGGTCCAGCACAGTGCAGAAACTAAAGACAACTACGTCAAGTGGTTCTAGTACTGCTCCCTCCTCGATTCTAAGGACAGGGAGGAAGGATATCGGAAGGCATAGGAAAGTAGATACTTTGTGCCTCTAAAACCTTCCTGTGAAATGGTGAAAAAGTAAAAAAAAAAAAAAAAAAAACCCTAAAGCCAGTATTCTGAAATGGCATAAACAAATAATAATAAACAGTATGATACAGCAAGCAAATAAATAGGGGAAA
>NW_012154396.1:873090-881086 GCF_000956105.1 Propithecus coquereli
CCTATGCCTGCAAAAGACAGATTAAAAGTGATTAATGACTCTCTTAGTTGAGTATTATCATTTACTATAATTGAATTACTTTAAGAATTTGGCCTAGTAATATACCATTATTAAATATATACAGAACAGTACAAGTAAAACATACCAGGGAAACAATGTCTTTGAATGTCTTTGATCTTCAAAAATTCACAGTTTAATTACTTAACCAATCCAATTTATGATCAACAATGCAGAACAGCTTTTCAGTGTAGGATTCAAATATATGTTGTATGTACTTCATTTGGAACTCTTCCAAACCATTTCTTTAATCTATTGCATATCAACATATATCAAATATCTCTCATTGCTATACATTTTAATGTTGAGTGCTATTTATACCTAATTATTATAGATTTTCTCAAAATAACCTACTTTCAGGATTAACATATTACTATATCTTTATCATTGTTTATTTGGGGTGAGCAGAGCAGTTTTCATTTAATTTAGTTTCAATTTCGAATAGCTTTTTTCAATTATCTAAAGAAAATTATTCATACTGTAAAATCATGGAGTATAAAACAAATAATTGGACTGAATTAGCCAAAGATAAAACTGTTTAAGTTTGTGTTTTAAAAGGTTGATATACTGAATTGCACTAACTAGAGATGCTCTTTGGATGTTTTTTCTCCCAAATCTGACAGACTTTTGTTTTTGTAACAAAGGTTTTACCTTCTGCATTCATTTTTTAAACAACTTTTTAAAGGTATATGCTACACATGGTAAAATTTATCCATTTCAAATAAATAATTCGATGATTTTTAGTAACTTTACCAGGTGTTGCACCACCATCACAAATCAATTTTAGAACACTTTCATTCCCCTAATAAGATCTCTTATTCCCATGGACAGTTAATCCTTGTTCCTAACCCCAGCCCCAGGCAACCATTTATTTACTTTTTATCTTATAAACTTGCCTTTTCTGGATATTTAACATAATAATATAAACTAGATGTTAGGCATTAGACTTAATTTATTGGAGACAAAGAAGTAAAAGCAACTGGACTATGATTTATTTTCTTCCTTATTTGGTTGGAGAGGGAATTGAATCTCTTGGAGAAAGAAAGAAGGCATGTGACTTGATCTAATCTCCTTATAAAATGTTGATAACTGGACCTCACAGTAAATAGAAGAATATTTCATTGAAGAATAGTCCTTATCTATGGAATTTTTAGGAGGATGTACATGATTTAGAATTATTTATGGTAATCAAATATGAGATTTATAGACTTACAGAGTAAAATGTCACATAAGCAACGTGACCATCAGGATATAAAATGGATATATTTCATAATCTAAAGGCTACAATCTTCCCATAAAGCCCCCAGCCAGACTGAGCACAGCCGGGGTACTAGAATCTGGCCATTTCTTCCCAATGCAGGGTCCTAATGGGAAGCATTTTCTCCAAAGTTCTCCGTTGAGTTTACGAAGATCTTCATTATTGGCTAAGGCTCTCCCTGACCATTTCTTCCTCCTTCCCACATCCTTTCACAGGTGTCAGATTTACATCAAAGTCTAAAATTTCTTTGCCTAATTAAAGCTTCCTTCTCTTTTACCTTCTACAGGTTTTACCTTTCAATAAACTTTGTTACAGACTAAATTGTGTCTTGCTAAAATTCGTATGTTGAAGCCCTAACACCCAGGGTGATAGTATTTGGAGATAGGACCTTTAAGGAGGTAATTAGGGTTAAATGAAGTCATAAGGGTGGGGTCCAAATCCAATATGACTGGTGTCCTTACAGGAAAAAAGACACTAGGAATGTACACAACATATCACTATATAAGAAGATAGCCATCTGCAAGCCAAGGAGAGAAGCTTCAGAAGAAAACAAAGCTCTTAGCGACTTGATCCTGAACTTCCAGCCTCTAGACTCCAAGAAAATAAATTTCTGTGGTATTTTGTTGGGATAGTCCTCGCTGACTAGTGCAAACCTCTTACAGTCCTAATTCTTCCTCACCGTTGCTTCCCAACACATACATTTTCTAAGAGTGGACCTTAGCATATTAGTCTAATTAAGGATTCATTTCCCAGTTCATGGGATCAAGCTAAACAAGATTCCTTTTATTCACAATAAATTAGCTTTTGCAGAAAAAAACACACTTTCAAAGTGTGGTTATAACACAAGATAGCCTTAATGTTACCTCCCATCCTCTTGAGATCCTGTGGGAATGAAATCCTGGCCATAAAGGGGAGATAAAAGTTACTATTTCTCATCGTCCACGTCTATATTCCAAGTATGCCAACAGGGAATAGTAAAGGTATATCCATTCTGACAACCTATAGGTCCTCAATATACTCAGGTTTTCTTTAATTAGAAGAACAGCCTTTTATCTGTTTGTGTCATCATGTTCAACTGTATTTATGCAGAGTAATTACCCTACTTCTCCTGTTGATTCAGGCTGTCCTGGAGAGAAGACCATCAGGAATTCACTTTGGTAGTACCAGCTGGGTTATACTGTTGACTTTTTAAAGTAAAAGGCAAGGCATTCAAGAGACAAGTGATCTAGACACATCAAGGTTGTCCATGCAAGTAGGGGCTAGGATGCCCAGGAATAAAAAAAAAATCTTTTGTAAAAATTTATAATCTACATATCCACCATAATTATGAAATTAAAAAGACTGGCAATACAAAATCTTAACAAGAGGAATACAGAGTACCCAGAACTCTCTTGAATTGTTGGTTGGAAGTACAAAGTGGTACAACCTCTTTTGAAAAAGATCTGGCAGTTTCTTAACTAAACATTTACCTACTCTATGACCCAGCAATTCTATTCATTGGAGTTTATTCAAGAGGAAAGAAAAGATGTGTCCACACAAAGACTTGTACAAGAATGTCCATTATAGCTTTATTAATTATAGCCAGACTGGAAACAGCTCAAGTATTCATATAAATAAGGATGAATAAGCAAACTGTGGTGTAGCCACAGAATGGAAAATAGTAGGAATGATATGGGAACAAAGCACTGACATTCACAACATAGATGAATTTCACAAACATTATGCTCAGTGGAAGAAGCCTTATCCAAAATAGTACATAAATGTATGATTCCATTTATATGGTGCTCTAGAAAAGGCAAAGTTAATTTATAATGAAAAAAATTATAATAGTTATTGCCTCTTGAAGGGGGAAGGGGGTCCAGGGATTGACTGGGAATAGACCCAAGGAAATTTTCTAGAGTAAGGTTAATGGTCTATATATCTCAATAGAGATTTAGTTTGCATAGTTGTATGCATTTGTCAAACTCAGAAAGCTTGTTTATTCATTTTATATTCATTTTTACCCCTCAAGAAAATAACTGTAAAAAATATTGAACCGTAGTTAGTGACAGACATGCTAAAGTACTTAGGGGGATATGTACTGAAGTCTGCAATATGCAATCATGCACCACATAACAACCTTTCAGTTAATGTTGGACTGCATTTACAATGGTGGTCCCATAAGATTATAGTATCACACCTTTACTGTACCTTTTCTATATTTAGATATGTTTAGATACACAAATACCATGTGTTACAACTGCCCGCAGTATTCAGTACAGTAACATGCCACACAGGTTTGTAGCCTCAGAGCAATAGGCTACACCATATAGGCTAGGTGTGTAGTAGGCTATACCATTTAGGTTGTCTAAGTACATTCTATGATGTTCACACAATGACAAATATTAATAGCTAAAGATGCATTTCTCAGAATGTATTCTAGCCTTACATGATGCATAAGTGTACTTTAAAATGCAACAAAAAAGATGGACTGACAATAGAGAAATGAATGTGATATATGAAAAAGAAGTACACTAAAGGCTAATGGTATACTCTAGCTCCTGGTGTATACTAGTGTTAACTCTAAAATTCTTCCATCTTACTGGACCTTTGAAATTTTACATATTAAAATGTTGAATATATGTATGTGTGTGTAAAGGCCAACTACATCCTTATTTTTCAAACATAGTACTGACACTACAGGGGTGGCTAAACTTTTACCTCTACCCATCATAGTTCTTAGGTGGGACAGACCCCTTTAACAAAGGACAGATTAACAAAAGAAAAACAAACAAGGTTTAACACATGTACTGCACATCACATGAGAGTAAGTTCAATAAAAGGTAGCTCAAAATGGTTGCTTAGAACTCCGCTTATATAACATTTTCAACAAAGAATAATACACTGTAGAGAAATGAGAGACAAAAGATAAAGTTTTAGGCTTCCAAGAGCAGAAAACTGTGGAAAGGTAAGTATTTGGGATAAAACTAATCGATGGAGGTTTGTTTGTAGATTCCTCTGGTACTGTCTCTGGGCTGATGAGTCTAGAGTTGTCTCCTACAAAGAAGAATGTATTTCCTGTCTTTAGGCAGAAAGGGAAAGGACAAAAAGAGCTTTTCACCCATTTGCTGTTTCTTAATTGACTTCAGCTCAAAAATAACTTTTCTGTCAAAGAGGCATATTTTGAGGTGACATTCTGGTTTCCTTCAACATCTCATTTAAACTGCTGTATTATATCCAGTTGCTAACACTGATCATATCCAACATGATCAATACTGGTAGTTGATTGGTTAAATAAAATATCAGTTAAAAAGGGAAACAGGCCAGGCATAGTGGCTTATGCCTGTAATCCCAGCACTTTGGGAGGCTGAGGCAGGAGGATCGCTTGAGATCAGGAGTCCAAGACCAGCCTGGGTAACATAGCAAGGCCACGTCTCTACAAAAATATTTTTAAAATTAGCCAGGTATGGTGATGTGCACCTGTAGTTGCAGCTACATGGAAGGCTGAGGCAGAAGGATCGCCTGAGCCCAGGATTTTACAGTAAGCTACAATCACACCACTACACTCCAGCCTACGTGACAGATATAGAGCAAGGCCCTCTCTTAAACAAAAAAAGGAGGGGAGGGGGGTGGAATAAATATTGATGCATGCATATCTTAAACATTTCATTTTTAACTCTATAAAATATTTCAATGTTTTGTTGTAGGTCCCCTTTTTCTATTATTGTTCTAATGAACACAGTTTCATGTCACCTTTTTTTCATTAACCATTCCTATAATGCATCATATAATATTACGTTTTATGATTTCTTCAAATTAGAGAGAAAACTTAAACTTGCAAGGTAACTGAATGCATAATTCTTATACGTTTGTATTAAAAATTTCAGAGTTTTTTTAGTCTGCAACTAATTGGACAAAATATCTTCTTTGAAATGTACCTTTACAGAGTTTTTTCAAAGCACTCATTTAAAAATGTGCTTTCCTTCTCACCTTCCATTTTAGGTACCATTTATTAAATTAATTTATAAATTATTGCCTCTCTATAATAGTAAATATATTCAACATAAAGAGATTAGGTCAAAAAACACAATTGCAGCTACATAACCAAAATTCTACTATAACACATAAAATTTTAATCTGATTTTAGTATTTTTAAAACTTAGTTAAAAAGAAAAAATAATATTTGGTGTCAGTCAAAGACTATTGTTTGCTTATGATGTAGTTCTAAATTCCCTTCAGCACAGTCCCATTTGATTCCTATTGAAAATTTCTTTTTTGATGAATTCTTAAAAATGCTAACTCTGCTTCATTTATTGCCACTTCCCTTGTGTGCCTTTATCCAGTTGTTCTCTCTCTCTCTCTTTCTCCTTTTTCACCTATTCATTCTCTCTTATGTATATGTTCTCCACCCTTATCAGTGTGGCAGATGCTCTACGTTGGCCCACTCAACACTATTCAAAATAATAAAATTTCCAGCCTTGCACCTAGGTGTGGCCACATAGCATAGTTCTGTACACTGAAGTATAAGCAGAAGTCCTAGGGAGTGCTTGCCTTCCTGAATAAAATCAAGCAGCAATCTTAAGGAATTTCCAGTTTTCTACAAAGCCAAAAAATTCAATTATTTTATGCATCTAATACTATCTAAGTCAAGAAAATATTTCAAAAGAATTTTTTAACAAGGCTTAAAATAAAAAAGCCTTTTTTTTAAGAAAAAGCCATTTAACAAGTGACTAAAAAACTTTATTTTATCTAAATACCCTATTCCATAAGTTGATCAGTTTATTTATACATAATGAATGAACGGCAAAAAAAAAATGGTCATACATTTTTAGTAGATATAAGATCATGCTTCTTAAACTAGCATCAGTATAGTCAGTAATATCCCAAGGAGTATATGAAATAACAGAATAAACATGCCACATCTAGTGAAATATTCATTTTCTTTTAGAGTAAGTCTTTTTAAACTTTATGCTAATATTTAAAAAATTGGTATATATGGAATACAATGAAAAAACTTGCATGAACATAGATCTTAAAACAAGACACATTTTGAATGATGTCATAGAGAATATTAAAAGTTGAGCTTCTGGATACAGATTACCTTTTGCTTTTTCCATGGACTTTGTACAAATCAATGTGAATAATAAATCACATAGTTGATATCTATGCTGTCTAATCAGCATCACTATATGAAACAAAACCACAGAGACCACGAACTCTCATGCCCTTTTGCAAGGATTCAAACCAATCTAAGAAATCTGCTTTTAGGATTTCTCTCCTTATCTTTTATCATCAGCAGGAAACAAAACAAAAAGTGAACACTCTCCCCCAGACTTTGACTCTAGAGCAAGTGAGAGAGAAATGTTTGCAGCCATGGTCTTCTCAATGGCATGAGTAAGAACAGCAGGACAAGTTATTTCTGCAGGACAACCTCAGAGGCAGCTCTTGCTGCCAGATTCCCCCACCAACCCTACCCACAACAGCCTTGAACCCTGTTCCTTTTCCAAGATTCATCCTTCAGATTCCCAACAATTCCATGAGCCTAGAGAAAATTTTTCAAGTATATTTCTTTTTTTTTTGCTTGAGTTAATCACAATTGATTTTTGTTTCTACTCCCCAGCTCAAACAATAGAAATGGCAAGATGCCTCAAACAGCACACCATCAAAGTTAGGCCAAGCAATAATATCACTAGGACTTTAACAGCAATAGAGGAGGTGATATCACACTCTAAATTGATATTATTTTATAGCATAATAATTACTTATATTTTGCTAAGAGTAACTGTCCTGTGTTCCAGTGTTCCAAAGTTCTGGTAAGACTAGGGAGGAATGTACGAACCTAAATACCCTCTAATCCTTCACCACCCGTCCACATCTGAATCTCATGGGATGATAGCTTAACATGCAACTTCTGTAGCCCATCCCAGAAGTGAAGCAGAATCTTCAGAAGGAACCTGAGAATCTGAATTTTAAACAGTTTTGCATTGATTGATAATGGATATTAAAGTTTGAGGACAATTGGCCTATGTGATTTTTTTAAGATGTACTAAAACAGACATCACACATGATTTAATTAATAGCAGTTGAAAGCTTTCTTCTTGAATCCTTGGTTAAAACAATATCTTTAGTATAGTCATGGTGCTATAATATAAAGAGCTAATGCTTGAATATCGCCTTCTATCTCTATAAATAACAAATTGTTATCCTCTAAAATCAATAAAATGTAAAGCTTTCCTTCCTTATTTCTGTCCTCTATATATCCTCCTCTTCATATTCTCTGCCCTACAGAATTATCCTGATTAAAACCAAATAAATAAAAAGAAGGCAATAGCACATCATTCACAAACTCTTACTTATTGTGGCATGTATCATTTAAGTGATGAATTGTATATGCTTGTTAGTGGCTCAACAACTTGGTTATTTAGTTATTTCAGAGTTTTTAGTTAGCATTTTAGATTTATTGCCCTGGGAAATAATAATACATTCCAAGACCAGAGAGATATCTCCATATGTATCTAAAACAGAAGATAAATTTTATTCTAGAATCCAGGGACAAGAGAAACAACTAGAGATTAATGTGAACAATGCAGAATCTTCTCATTTTTATAATACCAAGAAAGTAAGGGAATAAGTAAACAAAAGCTATAACATTAAAAAAGACATAAATAACTAATCTAATTTTACTTTTTTCTTTCATTAAAT
>NW_012154396.1:882706-885408 GCF_000956105.1 Propithecus coquereli
AAAAAAAAAAAAACAAAAAAAACTAATCTATTAGTCTATGAAATATATAAGCAAAATTGTATGCTGTTTACCTATTTACTAGTTACTGCTATGTATATTTTAAGGACAAACATTTGTTTTAAATAACTATGAAATCATTCATTAGTCAGAAAAAAATTTCCCCTTAACCTGCATTCATATTCTAAAAAAACCCACAGAAATGCCCTGTTTATGACATTACAGCTATTCTCAGATCTATATTAATAATGAAATCAGCATCATACATCCTTTGCAATTAGAAAAAAACAGAAATTATTAAACATTCCAGATGAAAGACCTATTATAGAATTTTAAGGACTCTCCTTCATCAGAACAAAGAATTGGATATTTCTCACTTAAGAAATACTGGCACTAGATAGCAACCTGGTGTGCAGTTGGAAACAAAAAGGACAATTCAATTTGAGAAAATTCATGCTAAATCTAATGAAGTGGAAAAGTAGAACAAGCCAAACATGAGTCATACGCACCATAATAGAATGACTGAATAGTACTATCAGCGCTATCTTCTCTGAACATATTAGATAATAAATATACAGAGAAAAGAGACTAACTATAATTACTGTGTAAGAGTATACCTACTGAGTCTTCTACATGCTCAGCAATAATAGTTTGAGTGCTTTCTACGTGGGTCTGCATTGTATTTAATAAGAGTTAATAATAATATCTGACAGTTAATAAGTATTTATCAGTGCTAGGCACTGTGCTAAATGTTTTACCTGGATTATCTGATTTAATGATCCAAGCAAGCCTACAATGGGGGTACTATTAAGCCCATTTTTACCAGCTGATAACTGAGTCTTATATTAAACAGAACAAGCAAAATCACACAGCTTTTAAAGGTTGAAACCCAAATTCAAAACCAGCCTGCCTAATTTAAGTCTTCCCTCAAAGTACTATGCAACTTTTCAAAAATACTACATAAATTACAAAATTTTACAAAGGGGGATAATGAGTTTCAGACTTTTTAAATGATTTTCCAAAAACTAATCAGTAGTTAAGGTTTTATGGTGGACTCAAAGCTGCTTATGCTTTTTGACTATGCCATGTACTACCGCTCTGTCAATAAACAGAATCAGAAAAAAACATTAAGTTTCTAGAACAAAGATTGAGTTTGAAAAAAATAATTCTTAAAATGAGATTCAGATTTCACCATTTTCATTAATCCTTCTTTTATTTACAATTACAATGCTCTTTGGAAGCAAGGCAACAACAGGAAGCAACATGCCCAAACTTTATCACTCACCAGGCAGGGAAGAACACCAGTTTCCAGACTAAACATTGTTTTGAAATCACTTTATACTAAGATTGCCATAAGAAGCTGTCACAGCTTTGCAGGAAAGAAACAAACACATGACTCCTGTTGGGCATAATATTCAGTCCCATAATAAGCAATGAATTAAAATATTTCAATTCCAAACTTATATCTATGACACAATAACTGTGGCTGCTAAATTCAGATAATTAATGGAACTTTTAAAGTGTATTTTTCTAAGGATGCCAGCAACATGCAATTTCCAATCATTTTAAATGGTTTATATCTAATTGCTTGTATCAGCCTGCTAACATCTCTAAAGTACTTCTAAAATGGTTGCTAACATGTAGTGTTCATATCCAATAGTTTGGAAAAACTCAGAATGAGTAGCATTATCACTAACTGAGAAAACTAGAGACAGCTCATTTACTCTAAGCATATGTTAAAGAAATACAGTAGTTTGGAGTCAGGGTACCTTAAGGATTATCTAGTCTGACATTTTATACCTACTAGAAGAAATTTAGACTCATGGATTCAATTTTCTGAGTAAGATAACATCTAACTAGAAAATCCAATACGGTTTTCTTTACATAAAGCATCTAACTAGAAAAGCAATACACAACATTCTCACTGAAATATTTATAAAAATACAGACTGTATATAAAAACAATACCATAAAAATTTATATTTGCATTCAAACTACTGATACATCTCTACAGAAATTCCACAAACTACAAGATATATATAATTAATAATCACAATCAAAGCTTGACACATGCTTTATCATTGCTAACAAAGAAACCAACAGCATGCTGCACTCAAAGTTAGTAGAAAATACTTGGTCCTCATAGATTTTTCCCCTTGGTGAAGGTCCCAGGATTTGTACTGACCATAAAGTGAGCAGGAATGTGGTTATTTCTTTATGAGATTACTAGATTGCCTCCTTTACTTCAATTAGTATTTCACTTTCCCTAAATATTTCCACCAAAAGTGGAAATTGAAAAAGGTTAACCACTAACCTAAAAGAGTCGCCCTAAATAAATTCTTGCTAGACATTGTAAGTTGGGCATAGAACCATGCTTATCAATCCTTTCCATGTCTATAAACTAAAGAAACTACATAAATCCAAATAGACTGTGATCACAGCCAAAGAAAAATCACAATCATTCTGTTGACAAATATTGACTCCAGAAGATACCTCATCATATTCTATAGGTAAGTAATTTTTTAAAAATCTGCTTAGGCCAAAAACTGCATCAAATTGATAGAAATGAAATATCACATAAAGACCAAGAATGGAAAGACAAGCACCACGTGTACTCACCATCAAATTGGTATTAACTGATCAACACATAAATGCACATATAAGAATAACATCTATTGGATGTTGGGCAGGGGGGAGGGGGGAGAG
>NW_012154396.1:885458-886969 GCF_000956105.1 Propithecus coquereli
AATTTTACTTTTTTCTTTCATTAAATGATTTATCTTTAATAATAAAATCTCTACAAGCTCACTTTTATACATCAAAGCCATAATGATAAATGTATGATATCAAATATAATGTTAGACTTTTTAAAAGAGCATTTGGAGTGGAAATCTCTTTGTGAAACATCAGTTTATTGAGTTACAAAACAAAAAGAATACATAAAAGGATGTCAGAGGCTTTTTGATCACAGGAAGAATTTTAAGACCCTCTCTTTCCTCATTCCCATCTCTTGGTCCTCTCCCTCCAGGATAGGTCAGGGTAAAGGGCAAGCTCATTTTGATGGCTCCTAGTGCCACAGGTTGTGATATTCACAGTCATGAGCACAGAAGTTAAAAGTCTGGGCCAGTCTAGGTGTTTTCTTCCCAGCTCTCTTTTAAAGTCTCTGAATCTCTATTTCCATGTGACTGCAAGAGAAGAATCAACCTCCCCTCAGGAGATGTGCTACCCTAAAGAGGTCTCTAATGAAGTAACGAAGCAAATTCTACCCCAAGTCTTAGAAACAACACAGCAGTTCCACTTCTTCTACCTGGTCATTACATTACTGGTGAGCCTAGGTTTTTCTCACCATGTAAGGGTAAATTAGCTAGACCAGAAATTGTTGGGGTTTAGAGTAAACACAACATAGAAAACCACTTCGATTCTAGCATTAGATCCATCTACTTTAGAATCCTTTACATGCTCCTGCCTAGCTCACTACATGACTGAATCAGGATTTGGATGGAAATGCTATAATAATGATAAAGTGCTTTTCTGTCTGCCCTTATTTCCTAAACCTGTATATCTTCCCAAAGAGGAAAAAATTAGTTAGAGGGAAGAAGAGGTGGAAGAGATCCTTTAAATACAAGATTGAGTGATTTGTGCTCCTGAGTTCAAACTCTTTCTCTAGGTTTACTTCTTTCACCAGATTACCTGAAAGTTTGAGTTAAAAGAAGTTTTACATATATAAATATGTGAGTGTATATGTAAATATATGTAAATATGTGTCTGTGTATAGGTCAATAAATTTGGTTATCTGTATCCCTAATCCAACAGTAATTCAAAATACTATCAATCTCTATGCTATAGCATATTGCAATGACAGTACATACGACAATGAATAGTGATAACAGAGAAAATGGATGATGACATTTTAAAAAGTCAAAATTCTGTTTTGTTTTATAAAGTATATACACATACACATTCACTGTGCAAACATTAATCATCTTTTCTTAGCAAAAATACTTATTTAAATTGCCACATTAATATGACAATAAGAGGAATTATTCTGATAAATGTTCCTTCTAAAACACATTATACTACATTTTCTTTTAAATAAAAACTAACACTACCTGAAGGATGGACATATTTGAAACACGGACTTCGGTGGGGGGGGAACCAAGGGCAACACACCTAACCTAATCATCTGTACCACGGGAAGGGCAGCGGGAGGAGGGGGCAGGAGGGAGGAGGGGACGGGTATTTGTATACACAAGGAGTG
>NW_012154396.1:890357-902386 GCF_000956105.1 Propithecus coquereli
CAAAAGCAAAATTGGAGATTTAAAAAAAGTGAAGGAATTCCTGAGAGAAAATTATTTTTCAAAACCTTAATTCTATATCTAACCAAAGTATCAAATCAAACTCAGGGGCAGAATGAAAATCTCTCCAAACACACAATGTCTCCAAAAGTTATCTCCCATTCACCTCTCTCAGCAATCTCCTGGAGAATGTGTTTCACTAGTATAAAAGAATAAATTTGGATGAATACATGTAATCAAAGAAATTCAAGAAAAGGGAAAGAAAGTAACCAAGATAAATAAAATCCTCAAGACAATAGCACTTTGACAGGCTGAGAAAGGAAAACATCAGGACTGGATTACAGGAAGAATCTGGGATGACCATCTCGAGAAAAAACACTTAGACTGCTGGATCACCTAAAGGAGTATATATTATGTAGAATATTTGAGAAAGATTAGTTCTACGTATACAAAAAGCATGGGCTACTATAAAAGGAGTTATTAAATCCAGAAAAAACAAAAATTCACAATAGAAAGGAAATATAATCATAGTACACATCGATTATTAAAAATATTTATGTAAAGCAAATGACATAAACACTAAAATTAATTTTAAAATAGGACAAGAGGAAATATATGAACATGAAGGAAGTGATAGTAAGAAACCTAAATCAGCATTTTTCATGGTAGAAAGTCAAGACAATGTCAACCTTAAAGTCAAGAAACTGTAAGATAAACTTATTTTGTAGAAATATGGCAATATTACTCGAAGAATTAGTTAAAATATTTTACAGTGGTTGCCTGGAGTGAAAATAAGTAGGTGAGTTAAAGAAAATTGTGGGGAAATAAAAAGTAGATTATGTCTTCCTGTTGAAATGTTCCCTTGACCATATATAATGACCATCTTTGTCTTTCATTACTTTTGTTGATTTGAAGACTAGATCATCTGATATGAGAATTGCTGCACCAGCTTTCTTTTGATTTCCATTGACATGGCATACTGTTTTCCATTCCTTCACACTGAGTCTGCATGAGTCCTTGTGGGTTAGATGTGTCTCCTAAAGACAACGGACACGTGGCTTGTGTGTGTGTGTGTGTGTGTGTGTGTGTGTATATATATCTCCATTTGGCCAACCTATGTCTCTTCAGTGGGAAGTTCAAGCCATTCACATTTATTGGAAGAACTGCTGAGTGGGGTGTATTTCTGTTCATCCTGTTGAATAGAACTTTGCTGCTTTGTTTTATCCCTTGAGCCGTTGTGATATATGGCCTTCAAGCTTTAGCTTTTGGGTGATTTTACAATGGTGAGTGTTGACAGTGCTGATCCATGTACAGTATAGTTCTGAGTACTTCCTGCAGGGCAGATCTTGTCTTGACAAATTCCCTCAGTATATGTTTGTCAGAGAAAAACTTTATTTCTCCCTCATATAGGAAAATTAGATTTGCAGGATACAAAATTCTAGGCTGGGCATTACTCTATTTGAGAAGACTAAGAATGGTGCCCCATCCCTCTGGCTTGTTAAGGTCTCAGTTGAGAAATCTGCAGTTAGTCTGATGGGTTTTCCTTTGTAAGTTACCTTCTATTCTTGCCTTATGACTCATGGGAGCGCCTCTTTCATGTTTATTTTGGCCAGTCTGATGACTTTGTGTCATGGTGTTTGCCCCTTTGCGATGAATGTCCCAGGAGTCCTTTAAGCTTCTTGAACCTGGATATCTACATTTCTAGCAAGGCCAGGGAAATTTTCCTCAATTATTTCCTCAAGAAAATTATTCAACCCTTCTGTATTTTCTTCTTCACCCTCAGGGATGCCTATGATTCTTATGTTAGGCCTCTTTACATAATCCCATATTTCTTGCAGGCTTTGTTCATTCCTTTATTTTTCTGCTTTATCTCTGTGACTGACTTCTTTAATTGAAAGGTGTTTTCTTTAGGCTCTGAGATGCTTCCTTCTGACTGATGTAACCTATTCTTAAGGCTTTCCACTGAGTTTTGTAATTCCTCGAATCACTTTTTCCTTTCCAGCAGTTTTGTTTGATTTTTCTTTAATATTTTGATTTCTTTAGCGAATTTTTCATTCATTTCCTACATTGTTTTTGTGTTTTCTTTGTGTTGAGTTTCCATTTTATCTTGCATTTCATTGAGCTTCCTTACAAACCATGTTCAAAATATTTCATCTGTCACTTTCATATTCTTATTTTGGTTGGTATCCATTGCTAGAGAGCTGGTGCTCCCTTTTGGGGGTGTCCTTATCCTTTGATACTTCATACTTCCAGACTGGGCTTCAACCCAGAGATGCAGCAATGGCTCAACATACACAAGTATATAAATGTAGTTAACCACAGAAATAGAAGTAGAAACAAAGACCATATGATCTTCTCAATAGATGCAGAAAAAGCACTGGACAAAATTAAGCACCCTTTTATGATAAGAAAGCTTAACAAAACAGGCATAGATGGGACATACCTCAAAATGATAAAAGCCACGTACAAGAAACCCACAGCCAAAATCATACTGAATGGGGAAAAATTGAAAACACTGCCACTTAAAACTGGAATTAGACAAAGTTGCCCTCTTTCACCACTTCTATTCAATATAGGACTAGAAGTGCTAACCAGAGCAATCAGACAAGAGAAGGAAATCAAGGGCATCCAAATGAGAGCAGAAGTGGTCAAACTATCACTCTTTGCTGATGATATGATCTTATATCTACAAAACCCCAAAGATTCTACCAAGAGACTTACTGGAATTAATAAACAAATTCAGCACAGTCTCAAGTTACAAAATCAACATACACAAATCAGTAGCATTCATATACCCCAATAACAATAAAGCTGAGAACTAAATCAAAGACTCAATACCTTTCACAATAACAACAAGGAAAATAAAATACCAACAAATATATTGAACTAAGGAAGTGAAAGACCTCTACAGGGAGACTATGAAAAACTGCAGAAGGAAATAGCAGAGAACATAAACAGGTGGGAAACCATACCATGCCCATGGATCAGCAGAATTAATACTGTTAAAATGTCTATACTACCCAAAGTGATCTACAGATTCAATGCAATCCCTATTAAAATACCAGCATCATTTTTTACAGATCTAGAAAAAATAATTCCACGCTTCATATGGAACCAGAGAAGACCCCATATAACAAAAACAGCCTTAATCAAAAAGAACAAATTGGGAGGCATCAATTTACCTGATTTCAAGCTATACTACAAGGCTATAGTAACTAACAGCATGGTACTGGCACAAGAACAGAGACATAGACCTATGGATCAGAACACAGAACCCAGATACAAAACATCTTCATATAGCCATCTCATCTTTAACAAAGCAGACAAGCACATACACCAGGGAAAAGAATCCTTATTTAATAAATTCTGCTGGGAAAACTGGATAGCCATATGGAGAAGACTGAAACAGGATCTGCACCTTTCACCTCTCACAAAAATCAACTCACGGTGGATAATAGACTTAAACCTAAGGCGTGAAACTATCAGAATTCTATAACAAAATGTTGGAAAAACCCTTACAGGTGTTGGCCTAGGCAAAGAATTTACAAAGAAGACCCCAAAGGCAATCACAGCAACGACAAAAATAAATAAATGGGACCTGATCAAATTGAAAAGCTTCTGCAAAGCCAAGGAAACTATCACGAGAGCAAACGGACGACTCACAGAATGGGAGAAAATATTAGCATGTTACACATCCTATAAAGGGCCGACAACTAGAATCTCTATAGAACTCAGGAAAATCAGCAACAAAAAAAAAATCAAACAACCCTATCAAAAAGTGGCCAAAGGACATGAACAAAAACTTTTCAAAAGAAGACAGAGTAATGGCCAACAAACATATGGAAAAACGCTCAACATCTCTAATCATCAGGGAAATGCAACTCAGAACCACAATGCGATGTCACTTATCTCCAGTGAGAATGGCCTTTATCGCAAAGTCCCAAAACAATAAATGTTGGCGTGGATGCAGAGAGATAGGAACACTCGTACACTGCTGGTGGGACTGCAAACTAGTACAACCTCTGTGGAAAGTAATATGGAGATACCTCAAAGAGCTACAAGTAGAATTACCATTTGATCCACCAATCCCATTACTGGGCATCTACCCAAAAGAACAAAAGACATTCTATAAAATAGACACCTGCACTAGAAGGTTTATAGCAGCACAATTCACAGTTGCAAAGATGTGGAAACAACCCAAGTGCCCATCAGTACATGAGTGGATTAATTAAATGTGGAGCAGGTAGGTGTGAATGTGTGTGTGTGTGTGTATATATACCATGGAGTTCTCCTCAGTCACAAAAAACAATGGTGATCTAGTACCTCTTGTATTATCCCGGATACAGCTGGAGCCCATTCTACTAAGTGAAGTATCACAAGAATGGAAAAACAAGCTCCACATGTATTCACCATCAAGTTGGTATTAACTGATCAATACTTAAGAGCACATACAGTAATAACATTCATCGGGTGTCAGGCAGATGGGAGTGGGGAGTAGGGGATGGGTATATACACAGCTAATGGGTGCAGCGTGCACCATCTGGGGGATGGACACGCTTGAAGCTCTGACTCCGGTGGGACAAAGGCAATACACATAACCTAAACATTTGTACCCCCAGAATATGCTAAAATAAAAAATAAAAATAAAAAAATATGAAAAATATAACAAGATAGCAGAAATTTAAAATTTTTAAGAAAAATAAGTCAAAAGTAAAATTAGTTCAGGAAAGTATGAAGGAACCAGGTGTAAGGGAGGTGGGTAAAAGGAAGAAAAGCCTAAGTATGCTAATGTCCTCATTCATAGCTGAAAATCTGTAGCTACTCTAATGTTGAAAAAATGTAGTTTAAAAAAATCCAATGACACCAGTCTCTTAAATATTTTTAGAATTTGTTTTAATTTTAGAGAAATTTTCCAAGAACTAATATTTCTGTGTGGTTTAAAAAAAATTTAATCTGAAGTTAAGGACTTACTTCCGTTTCAGGGTATTTTATTAAATCCATGTTAAATCTTATATTTTAACAAAAAATTACATGTAGAGTATTATCTCATCTTCTCCAAAACTGTTACCTAGCGATGTATCTTTCACTCCGTATATACACCAAAAGCGATCTTAAATTCTATTCAACAAATATTTACAATAATTATTTGTTATGTAGACTTTGACTGATTTTTACTTTTTTCTTCACAATTGTTCATATTTACGTTTTTTTATGTGATGAAACTCTGCCATTTTATATAAACAATACATTATTCTTTAAAAAAAACTAGGAGTTGTGATTTTAAAAATATTTTACTGCAAGTATTGAGCATTTGAATGCGTTCACGTGCAGTGTGATTTAATCTGTTAGTAACCTTGCTCCCAAGTTATGCCAATATTTTGAGACAATCAAGAGCTAAGATGTAATTACAATCTTATAAGGCTCCAAATCCCAGCCCAATTTTATGATTAGGACCACAACCACAACCACCACCACACACACACCCCTCCTCCCCATCTGGGGACTGATTTTCACTCTAGGTGAGCGATCTCTGCAACCAGAATAAAAAAACTATTACTTCCTCTTTTCTGGGAAATCTTACATTATTGTAATTTCTACTATTTCAACTTTCTCACTCTTAGGCTCCTGGTACTACAAATGGAAGGAGAATTCCCTCACTTCTTTCCAACAATCTTCAGTAATCAGACCACTAGGATTTAGAAGTTGGCTTCATTTTCTCAGGGCCATCTGCTCAGGAACCCCTTAAAGTTCCCAAGGGCAGGCCCTATAGGGCCATTTGAATCAACCTAGTGAGAAGTATTGAATTTTCAATACAGTCTTTACCAGCTATGGACTAACATTGCAGAAAACATTTAACGCTCTTTTCCTTCTGCCCCAGGAGAAGATACTGAGTCCAGGTTTGAAGCCTACTTTTGACATTTACTAAGTATGTAACTTGGACACATGACTTACCTCAGTACATCTGATTTCCTCATCTGTAAAATATAGATATGTGCTGAAAATGTTAGGATTAAATAACTAAAAACATCTAGCACATGTTACCCTTAACAGGTAGGAACTCAATTAATCTTTCCCGGCCTAAGTTTCCTGCCTTACATTCTTGGTTCTTTCCTTACTTTCCTTAAATACTGTGCTTGCTTTTTTTGGTTTATTTCCTCTGTTTCACTACTTGTTTCTCTTTCCTTTCTTTCTCTGTCTCTCTTTCTACTCCCAGATCATCAGGCAGCTTTCTTGTCACATTATTTTCCTACTAAAGTCTAATCCAGAGCTCCTGAGGAACTAACCTGACTATCTGTTACTAACTCCTCCCAACAACTTTCCCAGGGAGTATGGGAAATCCAATGGAAATATGATCCCTGGATTCCAGACTTAATATTTCATAGGCCCTAAGATAAGTAACTATATTAGGCCCTGTAAATCATAGTTACCTGTGCAGGGATACAGGAAAAGCTGCCATTATTTTCATGTTATTCAAGAGGTAAGAAAGAAAAAATAAAATCTGTAAAATCTTGTTTTATGGTATAAACATCAAATCTCAGCTACTTGATACATAAATATTAATGATATGATCGAAATATATGTATGTAATTAATGACTAATTAATGTATCTTTTTAAAATAATGCTAGTCTTGATCCCACAGGGCTCACAGAGTATAATCTTCTGCCAGAACTTAGAACAATTGGAAGAAATTTTAGTTAAAATGTTTGACTTCTATCCTAGTTCTAATACTAGTTCTCTTTGTCAACTGCAATTAGTACTTTAACATCTTTGACCCTTTATTCCCTCATTCATAAAAAGAGGAGTTTGGGTTATACAATCCAAATAGCCCTTTTTGCCCATAAATTCAATAGAATTATTCATTCTTGCTTCTTATTTGTAAGAATAAATAATGTCAGTGCATGGTACATGGCATTTCATTAAAGAATCATTGATCTGCATGGCCTTTGCTTGTACTATTGGGCATGTAATGATAGTCTAGTGTCTCTTCTTTTTTTAATATAGCCACATAATAGCACAAAACATCAACATCAATTACACCCTGGAAATTCTGCCTGCCTTTTTAGGGCTCATTATCCACACCCAAATGAAAAGCAATGGTATCTGTGAGTAAACATCTCTTTGGTTCATCACTAATTTCTATGAAAATATATGTGATATATACAAAAGAGAGGTAAAGTAGATAGCTATTTCATATTCAACCTTCTGTCAGAAATTATTCATGCCAATTAACTAGAATGCTGAAGTGTTCCATTTATTTTAAAACACTCATTTTTTAGCCCAGTAGGTTCAGAATTTCAGGAAACAGTGTTTGTATTCTACTAAGCTCGAGGAAAATTATACCTTTTCAAATCTAAGAAATGTTACTCATATTTAGTTTAAAGTAATGATTCATTTATTTGTTTAATATTTAATGATCATCTATGACTCTGTTAAGAATTAATGACATCTAGATGAATAAGATAAATTCTCTGCCCTCTGCAAGCACATGGTTCAGTAAAAGCAGATAAACATGCAAATTCTGACAATTCAATTTGATAATAGAGATGTGGACAGAGCAGAATGAGAAGAGTCTGAGTATCTAGGAATGATTCACGAAGGATTGATTAGCACAGTGCCTGGTGCATAGTTGGGACTTAATAATAATTTGCTGAATATTAAATGAATTGACTTTTGAGCCAAGAGTTTAAAAGATGTGTAGAGACTAAAGAAAAGGAAGAACATGCTAAATAAAGAAAACAATTTCTGTAAAAACTGTTTTAATATTTCAATCTGATATATGCAATAGTTTAGTGAAATAGATGAGGCCAAAGCAGTAAGCAAGTCTTAACTCCTAATGGCCTTTTACGTCAAGCTAAGAGTTTGAGTTTTACCCCAATGGATATGGAGATCATATCTGCATTTTAGAAAAATTACCCTGTTAGAATTTGCAAAAGGAAAAGATAAAACTCATGTGAACATATAAGAAGGATGTAAAAAAATCCTTCTGACATAATTGAGACAAAGCCTAAATTATACAGCCCTTTCAGAAAGAAGAGAGGCATATTGGAAACAATACATAAGGTGACAATTTATCTGTAGCAAAAGGTAAGACAGAGGGAAGTGTTTAGAAACATTCCTAGGATACTATCTTGGAAAAGTCAGTTGATAGTGACACCACTTACTGAGAATTTAAGAGGAAACTGCACAAGAAAAAAGCTACAGACTATTTGTGTCTCCCAAAAGTCATAGGTTGATACTTCATCCTCAATGTGATAGTCTTTGGAGGTGGGGCCCTTTAGGAGGTCATGAGGGTGAAGCCCTTATGGAAAAATTAATGCCCTTATAAGAGAGGCCCAAGAGAACTCTCTTGCCCCTTCTTCCATATGAGAACATAGCAAGAAGATAGCCCTCCATCTATAAACTGGGAAGTAGACCCTCATCAGGCATCAAATTTGCTGGCACCTTGATCTTGGACTTTCCAGCCTTCAGAACTGTGATAAATAAATTTGTGTTTGTTTATAAGCCACCCTGTCTATGGTATTTTGTTATAGCAGCCCAAACAGACTAAGACAAAAAGGAAGCAGCCATAGTTTCTTAAAGCTGAATCAGCTTTAAGAAAACAATGGTGATATAGCACCTCTTGTATACTCCTGGATAGAGCTGGAACGCATTCTACTAAGTGAGGTATTCCAAGAATGGAAGGACAAGCACCACATGTACTCACCATCAAATTGGTATTAACTGATCAACACATAAATGCACATATAAGAATAACATCTATTGGATGTTGGGGGGGGGGAGGGGGAAAAGGGAAGAGGGGGCGCGTATTTGCATACACAAAGAGTGCAATGTGTACCACCCGAAGGATGGACATACTTGAAACTCGGACTTAGAGGGGGACGGGGGCGGGGAGCAAGGGCAACATACGTAACCTAAACATCTGTACCCACATAATATGCTGAAATAAAAAAAAAAAAAAGGAAGCAGCCTAAGCTAACACACTAAGTTTTGGGCATGGCGAATTTTAAATCTTTGCATAGTAGGAGTATACATTCAGCTGGCTATAGGAAAAATAGGTATGGAACTAAAGAGGACAGATTCTACTAAACATAAAAACTTGGAACCACCATTTTTCACATAATGTTAGAAATTGTGGGCATTAAAGAGATCATCTAAGAAGAGTATAGAGGGAAGAGGGCAGAGAATGGGACTCCAGGAAAAGTAAATATATAAGAAAGGGAAAAGCTAATGAAACAGCACAGTATGCAGAGGCCAAAGAGGGTATGAGAAGAACCAAAAAGAGTAGGTGTTAATAGAAAAGGAGTCAGGGAGACAAGTTTAAAGAAAGAAATCATCAAGAATGTCAAGTTCTGCAAAAGGTCAATTTTAACAAGGAGGAAAGCCAATGCCATTTATTCGTCACCCATATGAAGAAGTCAATAAACTAGATTCTTTACATAATCTATCTCTTTGACAATTTTTTAAAACCTTGAGTTACATATTAATAGTTTACCCATTTTACAGTCAGAAAATGGAGGCCAAAGAATTGTACCTTCCTAATACAGGTGAGAAACGGAAATCAAACACAAGTTTGCCTGGTTCTAAAGCCCTTGTTCTTACCAATAAAACTAAGATTATCAGAAAATTATAATTTTCATGCACTAATCTAAAATGCAAAATGAGGATAACACACTTCCTGACTTAAACAGTACAGGGCTAGAAACCAATGATGGCTATGTTCATTTGCCATGAATGAGAAGTTAAATATGCACAAAGAACAACAATTTGTCTCAGAAAGGCCCCACAGTTCTAAGGTTCATGTAATAAATGCGAGGCTCAGTTCTGCACAAAGCACAGCCATTTCCACCATGTGAAATGCATCAATGCCATAGGCACCTTCTTCACACACAGGCTACTACCACACAGAAACCAACTGCTCACCTCCTACTTCTCCAGTCACCCATGTATTTCATACATCACTTCCAGATCTTATTCTCTAAAGCTTGTGTCCCTTCATTTTCCCACTAATTCAAAAAAATTTTATGGCTGTCCACTATTTCCAGAAGTCCAAATGTCAAAGCAGGGTATTTAAATCTATTCACAATATTTTCCCAAATTTATCTTCATCTTTATCATGCTCACAGACATTCAATCAAACGAGACTTGTCTCAGATCCATGCAGACACCTGAATTTACACCTCAATGCTCATTTCATTTCCCCATGCTTCTTGTGTAACTCCTACTAATGCTTCAATACTCTTCTAAATACTTACTCTTTTAAACTGTTTTTGTTTATTCAAAACTGCTACCTATTAACAAAATACTTTGGATAACTATTTTCAGTGTAACATTAACTAAATATTTGAAGTAAATATAATGAATTAATTAAAATCATAATAATTGCCTTAATTGCTATATGCATATACATATATTATGGTGTCTTACAGTAAACACAATGGAAATGTTGTATTCTAAATGTTCGTGTTCACATTCCAAACTATGTTCCCATTCTGATCTTAAGTGTATTGTCACTAATTAAAATGCACGCTGATAATTTCCCCCTGGACCATTAATGTCTTATTAAACATTTTATTAATTACTCTATAAAGTATGCCTTCTACATGGCTCTCAACAGTTAGCAAGAGTAAAATATTTCTACTAATAGCTATTTTATATTTAAACATGGAAGATCTGAAACCATAAATTTCCAAAGGAGTTCTTATTCCTACAAAATTGACTATGACTCTGAAACCGTTTTCAACTCTATGGAAAAGATTATCTTTATGATAGCTTACTTTCTTCACCTTATGTAAAGTTTGGAAGAGGAGCACGTTTACAACTTGCTACTTAGAGGCTATCCAAGTGAAAAGGTTAATGTGAAAGTTAGAGATGTGGGCATGGAGCTTGAAAGTCAAAGTGGATCAAGATTTAAACAGATGAATTGAAGCCGTAAGTCAGTAGGGAAATTAGTATGGAATAAATCACAGACTGAAGGAAAAGAAATTCGAATACAATTTGTGAAAGGGAAGAAGAGAGATAATCCATTTTAAAAATGTTAGAAAGGAGAAACAATTTAATAGAAGATCATGGCTAGCAAGGGAGGAGAAAGTTTTAAGAGACTGTAATTAACTATGCTAGATCCCCCCTTATCTTTGGTTTCACTTTCTGCAGTTTCAGTTACTCACAGTCAACCACGGTTCAAAAATAGGTGACTACAGAACAAAAAAAAATCTTGAGAGAGAAAGAGAGACTACACTCATATAACTTTTATCATAGTATACTGTTATTTTATAAATTGTTCTATTTTACTATTAGATATTGCTGTTAATCTCTTACTGTGTTTAATTTGTAAATTAAACTTTATCATAGGTATATACATATATAAAAAACATAGTATGGATAGGTCTCAGTTCTTTTTGCACTTTCTGGCAATCCACTGATTGTCTTGAGATGTATTCTTTGTGAATGCATTCCTTGTGAGGGATTATTGTACTTCCTTGTGTGCTTCCTGTACATTCCTTGTGAGGGACTACTATACTTCAAATACTTTAGAGAAGTGAGGGAGAATAAAATCTAATTGTGTAGTCATCAGTGACAGTAGAGAAAGTGCTACTGGAATGGCAGAGGTAGAATCTAGAGCGGCATAGTGATAAAGCTAGGTGGCTGGACTATAAGTTATTGTTTTGGGAAGATAAATGGTAAAAGGAAAATTTAAAAGAACATATGCTTTTTGATCAGAAAAAGCATTTGACAAAATTCAGCACCATTTTATAATAAAAACTCATAACAAAATAGGCATAGATGGAACACAAATCAAAATTATAAAAGCCATATACAACAAACCCACAGCCAATATCATTCTGAATGGGGAAAAATTGAAAGCATTCCCACTCAGAACTGGAACAAGACAAAGATGCCCACTGCCACACTTCTATTCAACATAGTGCTGGAAGTCCTAGCCATAGCAATCAGGCAAGAAAAGGAAATTAAGGGTATCCAAATCAGGAAAGAGGAGATCAAACTATCGCTCTTTGCTGATGATATGATCTTA
>NW_012154396.1:903655-910668 GCF_000956105.1 Propithecus coquereli
GGTTGCTGTGAGCTAGGATGACGCCACAGCACTCTAGCCCAGGCAATACAGTGAGACTCTGTCTCAAAAAAAAAAAAAAAAAAAAAAAAAGCTAATAACCAGAATCTAGAAAGAACTCAAGCAAACCAGCAAGAAAAAAATGAAACAACCCCATTAAAAAGTAGGCAAAAGACATAAACAGAAACTTTTCAAAAGATAGACTAATGACCAATAAACATTTGAAAAATGCTTAACATCGCTAATCAGAGAAATGCAAATTGAAATCACAATGAGATATCACCTAACCCCAGTGAGAATAGATTTTATCAAAAAGTCCCAGAACAACAGATGTTACTATGGATACAGAAAGAAAGGAACACATATACACTGTTGGTGGGACTGCAAACTAGTACAATCTCTATGAAAAACAGTATGGACATTCCTTAAAGAACTAAAAGTCAAATGATCCAGCAATCCCACTATTGGGTATTTACCCAAAGGAAAAAAAGTCATGTTATCAAAAAGACACTCGCACTCGAATGTTTATTGCAGTACAATTCACAATCACAAGGATGTGGAATCAACCCAAGTACCCATCAATTCATAAGTGGATTAATAAAACATTGTATATGTATACCATGGAGTACTACTCAGCCATAAAAAATGACTTAATACCTTTTGCCATAATCTGGATGAAACTGGAGACCATTCTCCTAAGTATCACAAGAATTGAAAAAAAAAACACCACATGTACTCACTATTAAATTGGAATTACGCAATTAGCACTCATGTGCACAGATGGAAGTAAAACTCAACAGAAATCAGGCACATTGGGGGAGGTAGGTCGAGGGCAATGAGTGAAAGCATATCTAATGGGTACAATGTACACTATATAGGTGATGGGCACACTCATAATTTTGACTCAAGCAGTACAAAAGCAATCCGTGCAAAACACTTGTACCCTCTGAATATTCTGAAATAAAAATAAATAAATAAAATAAAAAACAAGAGCATAGCTCAAAGTCATATTTAATGTGAAGGAAGATTTTGGGATTCATTGCTTTGTTGTTTTATTTATTAAGTTCTCTCTTTTTGTTTCATTGTTGTTGGGCTATTTATTATACAGTCCATTTTTGTTTTGATTAAGTTTTGTGTGTGTATATCTGTGTGTATAGACACACACACAGATACACACACACACACACACACACACACACACACACTCCTTTTATTTTCTCCTTAACTTGCACTGGTCCCCACCACTTCCATCTCTTCAGCATCTCTGAGACTCCTCTTGTTAGGGTCACTATAATCCATGCTATCAAATGTCAGAGATCACTTCTCTGCCTTACCATACATGAAATTTCGGCTGCATTTAAAATAGCTGATCATTCCCTCCCTTTTAAAATGTTTTCTTTCCTTGGCTTCTATGACCCAACTTTCTCCTGTTTTTCTTCTGTTTCACTCTAATAGACTCCTTTGTTGACTCTTTGTCCTTGGCTTAACCTCCAAATGTTAAGAGTACTCCAGTGTTGACCACAAACCTCCATCTCATTTCTGTATTCTTCTTAACTCTGGGGATTCCCATGGCTTTAAATACCATTTCTCAGTCAGAAACTGTCAAATCTACACTTGTTCTGGACTGATCCCTTGAATGTTAGACTTAACTGCCTACTTAACATTTCCACTGGCTATTTAAAAGGCATCTCAAACACGATATGCTCAAAAGAGAATTCTTAATCTTCCTCCTCCCCTAACATATCTTCTGCTTACATTCTTCAACCCCTTACCCAACTCTTCATGTCACCTCTAACTCAGTAAAGTATAAGCCACTCACTGGCTCAAGCCAAAACCTAAGGTCATCCTTCATTTCTCACCTTCAATCCATTCAAATTGTATTAACTCTGCTTTCCAATATTTTCCCTAATTCATCCATGTCAGTCCATCTCCACTAATGCCTCACTCAAAGCCAATATCAACTCTCACTTGAACTATGAAACAGCCTTCTAATTGCCTCCTGCCTCTTGCCCCACTTCAACTCATTTTCTACATGACAACTAAAAGAATCTTTTAAAACATAAATAAGTTCCAATTTAGTATTGAGTATATGTGGCATTTGTTTTTCCATTCTTGCAATACTTCACTTAGAAGAATGGTCTCCAGTTCCATTCAGATTGTTACAAAAGACACTAAATCACTATTTATTTTTCATGGCTGAGTAGTACTCCGTGGTATACATATACCACATTTTATTAATCCACTCGTGTATTAATATTACACAAATGGAAGTAAAACTCAATGGAAATCAAGCAGGGGGGAGGGGGAGATGAGTAAATTCACACCTCACAAGTATATTGCACACTATCTCGGTGAAGGGCACACTTATAACTCTGACTCAAACTGTACAAAAGCAAATTTTTTAACCAAAACATGTATACTCCCCTAATATTATAAAATTAAAAAAAAAAACATAAATCAGATCACACCATTGCCCTGCCCATTGGTCTTAAAATGACCTCTAAATGTTGTATTTAAGTTTTTTCCTAAGAAGCCCTATACCATCAAACTCCAGACTACTTCTGAGACCTCATTCCACATCATTTTTCACCTTGCCTAATATTCTCTGGACTTAGCCTCAGTTTATAGCCATAATATTAACTAGTCTCTGCTTTGAAGGCAATCTTTTCTGAAATTTGACTTATGTACCTTTTATTATTATTCACCTGTATCTGATTGTTTTTACTAATAGGTAAAAAGAAAAAAAATTCCTAGACTGTAGTTGCACATCAGATACCATGGGCACAGTTAATTTACTCAAGTAAAGAAATCATATTCAGAACACTACCTGCAAATGAAGTCACTGTCTGATTAAGTTTATGATAGTTCTCTGTCCTTCTCCAAGCTCTGTCTTTTCTTCTTCACAAGGCAAATAGAGAACTTTAATGGGGACGTAGTATGAGTCACCATCCAAGCTTCTTTCAAGTGTTTTATGGTGCCACAAATGTCTGAAATCCCTCCAGAAGAGCTATGTTCCTTTGTTTTCTATTATGGCAAGAATAGGTAGTTCCTGGCCTCCAATTTCATCTTCTTATAACTCAATAGGTCAGGGAACCAATGTGGGTATACCTGTGGGTATATTTAATTGCTGGGTATGTCCCTTCTAGCAATTGCTCTGACCTTTATGAGTCCAGCAGCAGCTGCTACTGGCATCCTACCTTGCTGCTGGATTTGTCATCCCCATTCATGTGCTGTGAAACCAGAAAAATTCATTTAGACATGACTGATCCTGAACTATTTTCTTGCACCTAGTGCCATCAACATCAGTTTTGGAACATGGATCTTCGTTAGCATGTGTACAAATACAATGACTGACACAACTATGTTTCAGTCTTACTGAGTTAAATTCATATGCCTCTTCTGACACCCAAACAGCCTTGGGTTATGCTATGTATAGTGAACAAGACTGCAACTATTTGATTACACTGTCCTTGTGGCTAAACCAAACCAATATAATGGTCATCTAAACAGGTTTATCAACAAATCCCAAACTGGAGTTACCTGTGCCCTTCAAGATTTGTTTGTGGAGGAAAGTAGACCATAGGATGTCTTTCCATTGGGAATGGAACT
This sequence comes from Propithecus coquereli, assembly GCF_000956105.1. NCBI lineage: Eukaryota > Metazoa > Chordata > Mammalia > Primates > Indriidae > Propithecus > Propithecus coquereli. Next base: position 907,262 of record NW_012154396.1, read on the forward strand.
ATTGTTATTATTTTTGTTCCATCTATAGCCCCTGTAATTATTGGCAATGAAACCAAAGATCAGTAGTTCATTCTAAATTCCTTTGAAAAAGCCACAGTGGAAAACGGACTGGCCATAGACTACATCCTGTCTGTATGGAATGAGATCTACTGATTCCCCTAGGACTTATTAACAGTTGACTGGGTCCAGGACCTTGGGAAGCATATTTGAGGTCAATACCTGCAGTACTTCAGGTGAGGTCAATACTCTGCTGCTTGGAGTTTTGTTGAAAGCATCTTTAATTAAATGCTGTATGAAACAAATTAAATGGATTTGGTCTCAACCTCTGTCCATCAGATTAATCAGAGTGGCCAATGGAGTGCACATTAACGTGGAAAATTCAAGTTTGGCCACAAACATTTAGGTCCAAGGAGATTTATGGAAAGGCAATTTGCCATGAACTTTGAGCAAAACTGCATGATCTTCCTGGGTATTCCATGAATTCCATGATTGCTCTTTACCCCAGGCATGTCAAGGTTGTGTTTTCAGTAGTCAGGCCTCAGGTATGAGGTAATATCTCTGTCAGTCAAAGAGTAGGCTTACTATAAAATAGGTGGATTCCCCAAGCTCATTGTTTCTTAGCTACAACACAAACCCACTGCAAGAACATCATCCACTTGGGCCCTCTGAATTATCCCCCTGGGACTTGAAGAACAAGGCGAAATAATACAAATGTGATGCCCATGCTGCTTGCTATGCTGTAAGCAAGAAAGTTCTTTATCCTGACCCAGGAGTCTCATTTCTTCATGTTGTCCTGAAACTATAACAGATATTCATAAAACTGGAACAGGCTAACTTGGTAGCTTGTGAGGAGAGTAATACCAAATCCCAGACCCTGATAGTACCCACTGCTGGGTTCAGGTTTTAGTCAACCATCTGAGCAAACTCTTAGAACCTCTCCCAGGTGCTCAAGACAGGATATTAAATCCAGAATCTCTGATTAAAGAGGGGGGAGAGATTTCCACATCATCCTGAGGTTTCTTCTAATATAAATTGGCAAATTCTTATCATGTTTGGTATCTCCTTCTAGATTATACTTTGTATCCATCTTCTGTGATTTGTAGAGCTTTGAGTCTAAATATAGGCCTAGAAGAAATGGGAGGAGGTAGGAGGACTGAGTTTTAAAAATGATCAGCATTCTCCAAAATGTGATTACTTCAAAAAAGCTCATCAAAGGTTATTCATGCAAGGAAGGCTAACCTCCTCAGACAGCAGAGAAGGAACTGCTTCAATTGATGAGGAAGTCCCAGTGAAATTTGGAAGACTACTTTGGAACCATCCAGGGAAGTACATTCTTGAAAATTTAGTTTCCAGCCTCAGAATGGAGTGGTGATGGTGCTGAGGTGACAACAGACAATCCTAGCACAAGAAATTTATTGCTCACAGCATAGCAAGCAGTGAATCCTATGCATTCACTTATTGCATAATTTTCAAGCACGATAGTAAGATTAAATTTTCCCCAAAGTGTGTCCCCCTCTCCAACACATACCTAACTTGAATTTCATTTATGGGTACAAGCAAAATTAGAATTGTGTCCTGTGTTAAACTGTGAATTTGAAAAGTTTAATAAAACTTCTATGTTAATTTGAATGAATCAATAAGAAGTTTTCTTGAGATCAAGTTTTAAAGAGTAAGCAACGAAACCTAAAATATAGAACTTTAAGGTCTTGAGAGGGGTCTATACAACAAAATAAGTACAAGAGCAGAGAAGAGTAAAACAAGATACTGGAGAGATGAGCTACAGTTTTATCAAAGGTTAGCCTGAATGGAGTATGGGGAAATTATGTTCTGTTTCTAAGGTAAAACAAATACAATAATTTAAGATATCCTTATTAAATTGCCACACTAAAATTATTGGTTTGAAAATAAGTCATTTTATAGAGAAATAAAGATTTCATTTTATTTTATAACTAAATTTTTAATCATTGGAGAATAAAAATAAACAAACTTACCATGACATTCATACTATAAAAGACAATTGTATTTCTATCAAATTTGAATTTCACTTTTTACCTTTTATTAATAACAGTTAATAGGGTTTTTTTATTAATGTTTTATTCAGAAAAATTTTATTTTTTGTTAGAGACCCTCTTTAATCAGAAATAGCATAAAAACAAATGTATTCCAAGATTTTGATTTGCATTTAGAAATCCAGGTTGTTTCTAATATTGTACAATTAAATACTGTGTGCCAAAATTAATTGTTCAAATGAAGCTTTGTGACAGAAAAAAAGTTGTTTTAGTGTCTCCTTGATTGTTTTGTAAATGGAATTTTTAAATCAGAAAATAATAAATCAAATAAATGCTATTGTTTTAAAAATTCAAATAGAGTTACAAATGAAATATCATTCATAATCTCACAACTATTAACATTTTTTCTTTAGAAAAAATTTTAATTTTAAATTTTAGATTGTTTTCAATGTGTTCCTCGTACCAAAAGAAAGCAAACATGATTTTTTTTTTCCCACTTAATTCATTTACCAGCTATTGATTGGTAGGAGTCAATAATCTGGGAAGTGACCATGCAATCAGGAAATCTCAATCTCTTGATGTGTTTATTAAGAATATGAAAGAACTGCTGCAAGACTGGACTAGCACACACACAAATCAACAAAGTTGAAATCCCTAATTCCTTTCCAATATTTATTAGAAGAGATCCCAGGAAATACAAAAGAAATTGTAATCCCAAAAGAAAATGCCTTGACAAAATTGCCTGAGGGATACGAAAAAGATATCTTGGTAAGAAAAAAGAGAGAAGATTAAGATAAACACCAGTGTTTTCAGGACACAATCAGAAGGAACTGAGACTAATAATCCCCTGTTGATATATGATAGGAAGCACTGACACAAAGTGCCTTTCAAGATACTGGCACTATGAATTGAATTCATTGAAGAATATTACTTACCTGTGTTCTGTCCACGAATGTACTATGTAGAAAACAATGATGGAGATCAAAAATTTCAATCTTATTGACAGTGCCTAGGGATGATGCCATAACATTATGCTGGCGACTTCATCTTAAAGTTCTGCTTTCAATTGTTATAAATTTTCTCAAAAAAAAAAAACTTTAGTGCTGTTATTTTTCAACTGGTCTCTTGGTGATATTGTAAGAAAGACTGAATACAATCTATTCAACTGTCTTGTGTATTTCGTCTCGTAAATATTTATTATTTCCTGATATTAATCCATAAACATGTCACTATATGGTTCCCTGTACTGATTGAAATACATTCCCTGGCACCTAGGATTAGATATATTCTGTAAGCACAATAAATATTAAATTAAGGTTTTTAACAGAAGATGAAAAATGGAAGAGCTGGCAAAAACACACAATATAAAGTATGATAAAGTATATTAACCTAAGTCAC
>NW_012154396.1:911433-912681 GCF_000956105.1 Propithecus coquereli
ATTAATATCAAATATAAGTCTATCTGAAGCAGAGGTTCCAACAAGAAGATTCAGAGTTGACTCAGGGACCAGTGTAGCAAAGTACTTGCTTCTAGCCAGTTGCCTGACTAAGTAAATGATGGTCATAGGCACAAGCTTTGTAACTGAGAGTGTACCAAGGCCCACATTGGCTCAATTATTGGATCTGTTAGCCCAAATATCATCACAGGACAGGATCAAAAAAGAAATGGGAAAAGATAAACCAAATAACCAAAGCCAAAAGAAACTACCTGACGTAATAGCAGTTTCAGTCTAAATAGAACTTAAGGCAGAAAAGAAGACATTAACAGGGATAAAATCTCCAGGGATTACATAATGATGAAATAAACAATTCAAGAAAATAAAACACTCATAGTTATGGCACATACCTGAACATATAGCCTTGATATACACATAAAGCAAAAATAGGATCAAGGAGAAAGCAAAATACTATGAAAATTTGAAAAGCCCTCACTCATTTGGGAAAAGTTTAACCCATATATATGACATTCATAAATCAAGAAAAATTTATTTTGTATATAAAGTTTTATAAAACAATTATCAAGAATTATTTAAGAGATATAACATAAGCACTGAACTTTATTTTCCAGATATACATGAAACATTTACAAAAAGTGACCTTATACAACGTAACAAAGGAAGAATAAAAAGATGTAAAAATATTGCATCACGTAGACCATATTCCCTGATCACAAAATTAATTAGAAATCAGCAAGTAAAAACAGCCCCTCTCAAAATGTATATGTGTGTGTGTATTTGAAAATTTAAAAATCAGTCCCAAATAACTTATGGACTATCTCAATGACAATAACAAAATAATAAGAATTAAACAATACAAGCACTAAACATGGGATACAGATAAAGTGGTGCTAGTGTTTAATTTACAGCCATAAATACATATATCATAAAACAAGAGATTAAAAATAAATGAGCTGTGTTCAATTCAACATGCTAAAATAAGAATAAGAAAGTAAATCTTTTGTGACCAGCCTGGGCAGCACAGAAACACAACGTCTCTACAAAAAAAATTTTTAAAAACTTAGCAGGGGTGGTGGTGCATTGCTGTACCCCTAGCCATTTGGGAGGCTGAGGCAGGAGGATCACTTGAGCCCAAGTGTTTAGAGTTACAGTGATATGATCATGCCACTGCTCTCCAGCCTGAGTGACAAAGTGAGACCCAATCTCTCTTAAAAAAAAAAAAAAAAAAAA
>NW_012154396.1:915153-939109 GCF_000956105.1 Propithecus coquereli
CCTTCTCTTCAGGGACTAAGAAAAGGTAAAAATAATTATCATTTCCTTACTATATATGATACTGCTTTCTTATGTAATAGCAATGCTTCTCAAACCTTAATGTGAATATGAATCAACTAGGAATCTCAGGAAAATGCAGACTCTGATTTATTAAATCTAGAGTGGGCTATAAAACATTGCTATTCAAAGGGAGGAAGGAACATATCTCAAGATTATAAAAGCCATATATGACAAACCCATAACCAGCATCATACTGAATGGGGAAAAATTGAAAGCATTTCCAATAACAACTGGAAAAAGACAAGGGTGACCACTGTCACCAGTTCTATTCAACATAGTGCTGGAAGTCCTAGCCAGAGCAATCAGGCAAGAGAAAGAAATTAAGGGTATCCAAATCAGAAAAGAAGAGGTCAAACTATCACTTTTTGCTGACAGTATGATCTTATATCTAGAATACTCCAAAGATTCCACCAAGAGACTCCTAGAATTGATAAGTCAGTAAAGTCTCAGATTACAAAATCAATGTACACAAATCAGTACCATTCCTAAACACCAACAACAGTCAAGCTGAGAATCAAATCAAGCTCAACACCTTTCACAGTGGCTACAAAAAAAACAAAATAGCTAGGAATTTACTTAATCAAGGAGGCGAAAGATCTCTGCAAGGAAAACTACAAAATCCTGATGAAAGAAATCATACATGCCACAAACAAATGGAAAACATACCCTGCTTATGGATTGGAAAAATCAACATTGTTAAAATGTCCACACTACCCAAAATGATTTACAGATTCAGTGTAATTTCTATCAAAATACCAGTATCATTTTTTCACAGATCTAGAAAAAACAATTCTAAACTTCACCTTTTTTTTCTTTGCTATACTTTCATCTTGATTAGCCAATTTCCTCTTTCAAGTATCTATTTGTATAAAATGTCACCATGAGTTTAACAGTGGGTAAAAAAAAAAAAAAAAAAAGGCTACACAACATCACACTTTGCATAAATTGAATAACATGCACAATGACTAATCACTAAAAGACTTTGAAAAAAGTGATGATTGGTCATTGATCATAATGCACACCTGTTATCTATGTAGTGATTTGTGACTGAAGAGCTAGCAAAGTTGGTATTTTATGCACAGTTAATATACAGTGGTAACTAAAATTTGAACTGTATTGTTGGCTAACCAGTGTCATTTAACTACGAACTAAAGATTATATATACTGGAATTATATAAAATAAGAACTGCCTTATTAAAATAAGGATTATATTTAAATTATTTTCAAACCTCTGGATGTCAACTTTGACTATTAAAAAAATTTACATACGTGTATAAGGGTTTTTATTTTTGCATGTGTTTTCACATTTTTTAATCCACTCTTCCACTCTTTTTTTTACATAAAACAAAAAAAATTTTTATTGTATTAACCCACTAAGATCTCAAGATGCATGTTATAACATCTACCACTATTTTATCTATTTACAGAAAATGGTATGTTGAGGTTAGCTGTGGCTATAACAAAAGCCTAAAATATGTGGCTTTTGCTTAACAGTCAAACATTGAATGGTAAAGAAATGAAAATCAAAGGCTACAAGGATAAAGCCCCAGGCTACACTGTGCAAATATGTAGTAAAAAGGTCACCTATGATGACTTTTGTATAGGTTATCAATTGCTATGTTATAAATCATTGCAAAACTTAGTGGCTTAAAACAACAATAAGCATGTTATATATCATACTTTTTGTGAGACAAGAATTCTGGAGCAGCTTGGAGTCTCATGAGGTTGTAGTCAGATATTGACAGGCCTGCAATTCTCAGAGGCTTGAGTGTGGCAGGATGCACTCACTCACTTGGCTACATGAGTAGGAATTTGGTACTAGCAAGTTGATTCCTCTCTACTTGGGCCTCTCAATGGGGCTGCTTGAGTGTCTTCATGACCTGATGACTGGTTTCCCCCAGAGCAAGTGATTGAAGAGACCAAGGCAGAAACTTCAACGTCTTCCAGGGATGGGGAACCTGTGGCCTCAAGGCCACATGTGGCCCTCCAGACCCCCAAGTGAGGCCTCTGGACTCAATCCAAACTTCACAAAACAAATCCCTTTATTAAAAGGATTTGTTCTGTAAAATTTGGATTCAGTCAAAAGGCTGCACTCAAGGATCCAGAAGGCCACATATGGCCCCAACACCACAGGTTCCCCACCCCCCTCAGAAGTCACATCCCATCACTTCCGTTGTATTCTATTGGTCACCTTCCCTTAGACTGCTCCAATTACTTTAGAGAGAATAACTTTCCTAGACAGAAATAAGATTTGAGGCAAAGATACCAATTTTGGCTCTTTTTTCATCATTTTTTCTTATCTCACTCAAACTTTTGGAAAATTAAAGAATTTAAAACTAGAAGGAAACGTGTCCATTGTATTAGTAAGATAGGCTAATTGTTCTAATAATTTCAAATTTCAGTGATTTATTACAATAAAAGTTTGTTTCTTGCTCAGGCAATAGAAAACCCAGGTCAGCAAAAGGAGCTCCATTCATTCATTCCCATCCTCAAGATTATTCTCTCTTGTGACCTTGCCTTTGTCAAGGGCCTTATAGTCTTTTCTATTCCGCAGACAGAAATAGAGACATTTGCCTGTGGGAATCTGTATGGACTAGAACTGGAAATGGTATACATTACTTATACCAGATTTCACTGGCCATAATTCAGTCACCTCTAAATGCAAAAGAGGCTTTATGTCCAGCAGAAAAAGGAGATCTATTGGTTAAACAACTATCAGTTTTTACCCTAGGAATCTTCTAATCTGTATGTTTTAATTTATATAGAAGGATATTGGGGTCCAGAGAGATAAAGGTCACATAATGAGGGTCAGCCTGGGACCAGAATTTACATGATCAGACTCCCATTTCAGTTCTCTTGACTTCCTATCAAATGGCCACAGTTTGCTCTCACTCTTCTTATTCTATTCTAATCCTTGCTTATTTGCCCTTTAATTGAATTCAATTTAAAATCAAATGTTGTCTTCATCTGTTTGGGCTACTATAACAAAATACCATAAACTGTGTAGCTTATAAACAGTAGAAATTTATTCCTCACAGCTGAGAAAATTGGGAAGTCCAAAATTAAGGTCTGGCAAGGGCCCACTTCCACAGTCATCTGTATGCTGACATTATATGTGGCAGAAGGAGTGAGAGGGGTTAAGGGGGTCTCTCTCGGTCCTCTTTATAAAAGCACTAGTCCCATTCATGAGAGCTCTAATCCCATGACCTAATCACCTCCCAAAGACCCCACCTCCTAATACCCTGGGAGTGAGGATTTCAACATATGAATTTTGGAGGGACACAAACATTATGACCACAGCAAATACTAAAACAGATTCAAAGCTGAAAAAATAAAATTTAAGCTGATGACAAGTTATACAACCAAACATTACTTCAAAGTCAAGTTTAGTAGGGGCTCAGATACACAACATGTAAACTATAAGTTTATAAAACATATAAAGTGTTTTAAACTATCTCCCTTAAATAAGAAGCAATAAATGAAGTGAATTTCATCGTATGTGCAAAGTTAACTCAGTCATGAAAACTTAGCCCTTGGTATTAACTCTTGTATGTCACTGCTACACATTTTCTTATACCCTCACAAACATCAGACTTTCTTAATTAAACAAATACATCATCTGTACCTTGTGATTACAATTCAATAATTAAAATCTTGGAATTAGAAGAAGCACCATTTATTTTAGGGCATTTAGAATTGTTCATCTTTCCAAATAACTAGAAAAAAGATGTTCTCCACGGTTCATATGCTATTTATGAAGGTAATATTGTGTAATTCATCACTAGATAAAACAATGACAGCCAAGTTCAAAGAAAGCAATGGCATTTTAACTTTGAACTTGATGAAGCACATATTACAGCAAAACATTCTGCTTGTTACTGTTTCATGGTATGGGAACATGAACTTTCTTTCACCTTAGGCCCTAGTTAACTTTATTATTAATAACTTTGGTGTTATCCTTAAATTGTTTTTATTTATTTTCCCACATCACCTATATAAATAAATCTACTTCACATTTTCTTTCAATGTCTTTGCTTAAAAATACATATCACTATGTGGTTGACTGTTTTCTTTCAGCTTTCCTTTTGTAATTTATTTTCCCATTCGTAGACCTCAAAACACATGGCAGATGTGGTCTAAGCCCTGCTTAAGAAGGTTTATACTCTTCTGTCATATTTGAAAATTGTCCTGTCCTCATGAAGTAAATAAGTTTCTACCACGAATGAAGTTAAATCCCCATAATTCAAAGATAAATTATCTGTGCTGGGGTCCAAATTGACCATTTACACAAAGTATACCTATTCACAACTCAGATCATTTCAGATATGTAACTAAAGATGAGTTAACCCTAGTCTTCAGGAAGTTACAATTTGATTTAAAAAAAAAAAAAAGCCCCACCCTAAACCCAGCCTTCTGGAGAAGATGACAAAGATTTTTAATGTAAAATCTAACAACCTTCATTATTTTCTGTGGCTTGGAGCCTAATCCCGTATAATATGTGGGTATAACAGATTCACTAACATCTTGCATATCGAAAAGGGTATAAATTGCTGAAATGACCTTGAATTCTAGTAAAGTTTAGAAACATAAATTATAAGTCAAAGGCTATTTAGGAAACTTAGGAAGTAATATGATAAGTGGTAAATATAACATATAAATAGTTTCAAGTTCAAATGGTATTTTAGAAACAAGCAGGTTTAATTATCTGAAAAAGAATACTTTTATATAATATCAAAACAGAAGAAAAGAACAAGGACACCGGAAACAAATAGGCCAATTTAATGCTAATTAATGTCTATAAAACAAACTTAAATAGCTTGGGTTCTTTTTCGTATGTTTATTTATTTGTTTTGCACAATTAAGACTACAAAAGTAAATTACTATTTCCATGCATTTGGAAGGAAACTAACCAGAATTTCAATTGTCATTCTGAAATAACTCCACAGTTACCAAAGGAGGTAGCCTAGGACAACCCCAAGCCTCTTCCCATATTACACTGACAAGCTAATACAAAAAAAGTAGATGTTCAAGCCTAACAATGGCACAAAATAAGCAGCACTTTGAGTACTATCCAGAAAGTGGCACATAATGTTCCTAGGCCTAGAATTGGGGGCAAGACTTGCAAAGTCAAAAGAGGAAACAAAGAAAAAAGGAGTAATTTTTATTTGTAAAAATATGTAAATCCTATTATGCTTATTTAGAATATCACACGGATGCAGACCTGTCCATCCTGCCACTGACCCAGTAGCCAATTAGTGTAACTAGATTATAATTACAGAGAGTCCTCAACTTAAGATGGTATGACTTATATTTTTCAAGTTCACGGTGGTGCAAAAGCAATACGCATTCAGTAGAAATTGTACTTTGAGTCCCCATACAACCATTCTGTTTTTCACTTTCAGTACTGTATTCAATTAATTACATGAGCTATTCAACACGTTATTATAAAGTACACTTTGTGTTAGATGACTTTGCCCAACGGTTGGCTAATATAAGTGTTCTCATCATGTTTTCAGGTAGGCTAGGCTAACCTACACTGTTCAGTAGGTTAGGTATATTAAATGTACTTTCAACGCTTAGGATAGTTTCAACTTATGATGGGTTTATAGGGATGTAATTCCACCGTAAGTCAAGGAACATCTGTACCTGATTCCTGTTACCTCTACTCCTCCATCTCTCTGCCTATTGGCAGCTCTACAAATTCTTAGACTAGAAGTAGGAGGAGGTAACTCCCTAAGCAGTACTTCGGAGTTGAAATGGCTGTATAGCAATCCTGACAGCCACGAAACTTTTCTCAGATTCCTTAGAGCTGCTAAGGAAAGCTGAGATTGCCTAAATTAAGAAAAGGAAAGGGAGGCAGCCAATAAAAGAATATAAGGACAGGAAAGAGAAACCGTAATGAAATTGAGAGTTAGCTAAGAATTGACTTGGAAGAAGTAATAACCCACAGAAATTTGATCAGGAAAACTATAAATTAGGGGAACTGTAAATTAATTTATCTCAAAAGTTTTACATGATGATGATTATTATATAATTATAATTAATTATGTCTATCAATTATAGTCAGGTAAAAATCAGGAAAGAAATCCAACTTTCAGTGCCTGAATTAATGGTGAATGCATGTACCAGGAGTCAAAAACTTACTTTTTAACCAAGGATTTATCCCTAAGTAGCTATCTGGACAAAAATAGCCTTTTTGGATCTCAATTACCTTGTCTTAAAAATTGTCGTTTTTGCTAGGTTATCTTTTCAAACATGAAAATTCTATAACTAGACTAATATTAACCATATTAAACTATTAGCAGCAAAAGAAATTTAGGGTTAAATTCAAGAGTCTTGAATTCTAAGCCTTTGATTTCACTTAGCCCTTGACTTCAGCTGTAACATCAGGCACTCTAACACCACAGACTATGACAACATTATAAGCACACATGTGCTTTTTTGATTTGGTATTATTTGCCTATTACCCCAATGGTTTTCTTTTTATCTTTTAGCACTCTAAATATTAACAGTAGGGAGTCCTTTCCCAATTTATTTCTTTATTACATTTTGCTGATGTTCCAGTAACTAGCCAAAACAAGACATTGCCCTGGTAGAATTGGAGCTTTTGTGGAGCCTGAGTGTGGGCTCACCTAACCCAGCCCCACCCAGCCTCACTTCCTGCCACCTGCCTCTGCTATGGCAGACAATAAGGAATCACCTGGAAGTTCCAGGGCCCTACCCACCACCTGTGACATTCAAGTGCTTCTCCTGAAGGACTAGAGCCAGTCACAGGTCCCAAAAATAACACTGCAGCTTGTTCCTTCTGGCAAGCACCACCTACTGACAAGGAGGTCAATCTACACAGCCCCTTACAGCACCTATTGACTCAATCATACAAGGTGTGGTTAATCCTCATCCACAAGCACCACCTACTGAGTCAAAGATTAAACTGGACATGCTAATACAATTCACACTGTTAAGCAGACCACAGGGCTGGGGAAAGAGAAAGGATTTCAAAGACCTCCATCCTCCCCCATCAAAGAGAGACAGGGAATATGCCCACACATGTAGCTCACCATGGCTACAGCATACAAAGAACTAGTAATGGAGAAAACCACCAAACTAAGGATATCTATAACCAAGGCATCCATCCAGAAACTAGAGTGTCATCAAAGCATCCACAAGCAAAGCCAAAGGTTCTTATCCAACACACGCTACAAACACATCTATACATCTGAGTGGGGAGGAAAAAGCCCCGTCAAAACAAAAGCTACTATCACCTTGATTCCAAAGCCAGGAAAGAACTCAACAAAAAAGGAAACTACAGATCAATATTGTTTATGAATACAGATGCAGAAATCCTCAATTCAACAAACCAAATTCAACAACACATCAAAAAAATAATCCACCATGACCAAGTGGGCTTCATTCCAGGGACGCAAAGATGGTTCAACATACATAAATCAATAAATGTGATTCACCACATAAACAGAAGCAAAAACAAAGATCATATGATCATCTCAATAGATGGAGAAAAAGCATTTGAAAAAATTCAGCACCCTTTCATGATACAAACCCTCAACAAACTAGGCATAGAATAAACATATTTCAAGATTATAAAAATCATATATGAGAATCCCACAACCAGCCTCATACTGAACGAGGAAAATTTGAAAGCATTCCCACTAACAACTGGAAAAAGACAAGGGTGACCACTGTCACCAGTTCTATTCGACATAGTGCTGGAAGTCCTAGCCAGAGCAATCAGGCAAGAGAAAGAAATTAAGGGTATCCAAATTGGGAAAGAGGATGTCAAACTATCACTTTTTGCTGACAATATGATCTTATATCTACAAAATCCCAAAGACTCCATCAACAGACTCATACAATTGATACATAAATTCAACAAAGTCTCAGGTTACTAAATCAATGTACACAAATCAGTAGCATTCCTATATACCAATAACAGCCAAGCTGAAAGTCAAATCAAAGACTCAATACCATTCACAATTGCTACAAAGAACATAAAATACCTAGGAATGTACTTAAACAAGGAAGTAAAAGATCTCTGCAAAGAGAACTGTGAAATACTGAGGAAAGAAATCGCAGGTGATAGAAAAAAGTGGAAAAACATATCATGGTAATGGATTGGTAGACTCAACATTGTTAAAATGTCCATATTACCCAAAGTGATTTCCAGATTCAATGCAATCCCCAATAAAATACCACTGTCATTTTTTTCTGATCTAGAAAAAATAATTCTATGCTTCATATAGAAGCAGAAATGACCCCAAATGGCCAAAGGAACCTTAGGCAAAAAGAACAATTTGGGAGGCATCACTTTACCAGACTTCAAGCTATAGTACAAGGCTATAGTAACCAAAACAGCATGGTATTGGCACAAGAACAGAGACATAGACCAATGGAACAGAATAGAGAAGGCACATATAAAACCTTTCTCATATTGCCATCTCATCTTTGACAAAGCAGACAAAAACATACACTAGGGAAAAGAATCCCTATCCAATAAATGGTGCTGGGAAAATTGGATAGTCACATGTAGAAGAATGAAACAGGGTCCTCTCACCACTCCCAAAAATTAATTCTTGATGAATAACAGACTTAAACCTAAGGCATGAAACTATAAGAATTGTAGAAGAGGTTGGAAAAATTCTTACAGATATCAGCCTATATAAAGAATTTATGAAGAACACTGAAAGGCAATCATGGCAACAACAAAAATAAATAAATGGGACATGATTAAATTAAAATGCTTCTGTGCAGCCAAGGAAACAATCAATAGAATGAATAGACAACCTACAGAATAGGAGAAAATATATGTATGCTCTGTATCCCATAAAGGGCTAATGACCAGAATCTACAAAGAACTCAAGCAAATCAACAAGAAAACATTGAACAACCCCATTATAATGTCAGCAAAAGACATAACAGAAGCTTTTCAAAAGAAGATAGACAAGTGGCCAGCAAACCTATGAAAAAATGCCCAACTTCTCTAAACATCAGAGAAATGTAAATCAAAATCACAATGAGATATCACCTAACTCCAGTGAGAATAGCTTTTATCAAAAAGTCCCAAAACAACAGATGTTGGCCTGGATGCAGAGCAAAAGGAACACTTATACACTGTTGGTGGGACTGCAAACTATTTCAATCTCTATGGAAAGTAGTATAGTGATACCTCAAAGAATTAAAAGTAGACCTACCATTTGATCCAGCAATCCCACTACTAGGTAGATTCTTCCACTTCTTTACCCAAAGGAAAGGAAGTTATTTGATCAAAATGACACCTGCACTCAAATGTTTATTGCAGCACAATTCACAATTGCAAAAATATGGCAATCAACCCAAATGCCCATCAATTCATGAATGTATTAACAAAATATGTTATATGTATATCATAGAATACTACCTAGCCATGACAAAAGATGATTTAATGCCTTTTGCAACAATTTGGATGGAACTGGAGACCATTTTCCTAAATGAAGTATCTAAATAATGGAAAAACAAACACCACATGTATTCACTATTAAATTGGAACTAACTGATGAGCACATGTGCATAGAGGGAAGTAAAACTCAATGGAAATCAAGCAGGAGAGAGGTGGCAGGAGGGGATGGGTGAAAAGCTACCTACCGGGTACAATGAACACTATCTGGGTAATCAGCACACTTTTAACCCTGACTCAAGCATTACAATGGCAATCCATGTAACCAAAAATATTTGTAGACCCATAACACTTCGACATTTTTTTAAAAAAGATAGTCAATAATGAATGCTGGCAAGAATGTGGACAAAGGGGAACCCTCATAAATGTTGGTTGGAATGTAAATTATTGCAACCACTATGGAGAACAGTATGGAGGTTCCTCAAAAAACTAAAAATAGAACTATCATATGATCTGACAATCTCACTGGTAGGTATTTATACAAAAGAAGGGAATTCACTATATCGAAAAGATATCTGCACTCCCATGTTTACTGCGGCACTATTCACAATAGGCAAGATTTGGAATCAACTTAAGTATCCACCAACAGATGAATGAATAAAGAAATTGTGGTACATATACACAATGGAATATTAGCCATGAAAAAAGAATGAAATCCTGCCATTTGCGACAATATGGATAGACCTGGAGAACATTATGTTAAGTGAAATAGGCTAAGCACATAAAGACAAATCTTGCATGTTCTCACTCACACATGGGAGCTAAATATTAAAAACAATTGATCTCATGGAGACAGACAGTAGAATGATGGTTACCACAGACTGGGAATGATAGCAGGCATGGGGGATAAAGTAGGGATGGTAAATGGGTGTAAAAATATAGTTAGATAGAAGGAGCAATATTTGATAGCATGACAATGTAAATATAATCAATACTATGTTAGGGTATACTTTAAAATAACTAAAAGAGTATAATTGGAATGTTCCTAACACAAATATATGATAAATGCCTGAGGTGATGGATACCCTAATTACCCTGTATGCCTGTATCAAAATATCACATATGCTCTATAAATACACATAACTATTATGTACCCATAATAAATAAAAATAAAAAATTTTTATAAATTCTTTGCCTAGGCCAATGTCTAGGCAAAGAATTTATGAAGAAGACCCCCGAAGCAATCACAGCAGCAACAAAAATAAATAAATGGGACCTGATCAAATTAAGAAGCTTCTGCACAGCCACGGAAACTATCATTAGAGCGAATAGACAGCCTACAGAATGGGAGAAAATATTTGCTTTCTACACATCCAATAAAGGGTTGATAACAAGAATCCATGTAGAACTCAAAAAAATCAACAAGAAAAAATCAAACAAACTCATCAATAAATGGGCAAAGGAAATGAACAGAAACTTTTCCAAAGAAGACAGAATAATGGCCAGCCAACATAAAAAATGCTCAACATCTCTAATCATTAGGGAAATGCAAATCAAAACCACAATGAGATATCACCTAACCCCAGTGAGAATGGCCTTTATCAAAATATCCCAAAGCAACAAATGCTGGCAAGGATGTGGAGAGATAGGAACACTCTTACACTGCTGGTGGGACTGCAAATTAGTACAACCTCTATGGGAAAGAATTTGGAGATACCTCAAAGAGCTAAAAATAGAAATACCATTTGATCCAGCAATAGCACTATTAGGCATCTACCCAAAGGAACAAAAGACATTCCTATAATAAAGACATCTGCACTCGAATGTTTATGGCAGCACGATTTGCTATTGCAAGGATGTGGAAACAACCCAAGTGCCCATCAATCCATGAGTGGATTAATAAAATATGGTATATGTATACAATGGAATACTACTCAAATTACAAAAAGCAGTGGTGATCTAGCACCTCATATTTTCCTTGATAGAGCTTGAGCCCATCCTCCAAAGACTTAAATGTAAGACTGGAAATTATAAAACTTCTAGAAGAATGCATAAGAAAAAAGTTTCATAACATTGGTCTCAGCAATAATTTCATAGATATGACACCAAAAGCACGGGCAACACAAACAAAAATAGACACGTGAGAATACATCACACTAAGAGGCTTCTGTCCAGCAAAGGAAACAATCAACAGAGTGAAAAGGCAACCTATGGAATGGGAGAAAATACTTACAAACCATGTATCTGACGAGGAGTTAATTTTTTGGCAAGGTTGTGAAGAGCAAAGAAAAGGGAACCCTGGCACACTGCCGCTGGGAAGGCAAACTGCAATATTGTAGCCACTGTAGAAAACATTATGGAGGTTCCTCAAGAAATTAAAAAATGGAATTATTATAGGATCCAGCAATTCCACTTCTAGATATTTATCCAGAAGAATATAATCTTTATTGCCAAACACAGATACTAAATAGCAATTTGTCTAAGTGGCAAAACAGGCCATTTCTTGAGACTGTGAGTTTCCCCCAGTGGTATCTTTGAATTTTTTCTACATGATAAAATCTGGAAAAACAACTTTTATTCTCCCTCAAATGTCACTTTTCAATAAATGTAGCTTTTAAGCAGTGACTTCTAATTTATTTATCCAATGAAAACTCTCCTATAAAATAAAGACATTGGTCCTTATATTCTAATTCCTATGTTCTTTGAATGTTCAATTAAAATACATTTTAATAATATAATTAAGATATAGTCATTATCACCTGCTGTCCTAATTCTTGGTGATTTCAATATCCATGCAGTTCTTTTACCTCTACCCTTTCAATAATGTTCTCCACCCCTCTCAAGGCACACATCCCCACAGACCTGCCCTAAACTGTACCTCCTTCACAATCTCAATTTTAAACATTACTCTCTTTTACCACCAACCCCTCCTAAGTGTTTCTTCATTCCCTCTGGCACAAGATTTTCAATATTTATTCCACCTACTAGGACCTACAAACTTTTGATTTTTTTTCACAGTTTACTATTTCCATTATGTTCTAATCTCCCTTATACAGCTTAGATTCTATGGTCCGTCTTTATAATCACATCCTCAATCATCTTGCCCACATTAATTAAACCCAATCCCATACTTACTCTGCACCTACATTCATGCAGTACAAGTGAAAAACAGCACACAATCATGCTGACTTGTCACATTTTAAATTCAAAATCATTAACCTCACGGAGACCCTTCATGTTGTTCAAGCAATCATAGTATATTTTCCTACCATATTCTTTCACTTTCCTTGTTAGTATATTACAGCTTTTGCACTTTCCTCAAACCTTTAACACCTCCATCCCAGATGTTATGGCTTCCATTTCACTGAGATATCTGAAGCCATTAGAAGAGAACTACCATAAGCTCCCATCACTACCCCTACACAAGAACATGCTTCTGTGGCTGTTACAGTCCACCTTCTCTCCTTTTATCTTAGAATGACCCTTCCCCCTATACCCTAGATGTCATAATCCTCTACCTTCCGAAGAGCATTGTTTCAGAAACTCTCCTCTCCTCAAATTTCCGCATCTCTACTGGAACATCCCCCATTAGCGCACAAATGTGCAATAATAGTCTTTTTTTTCTTTTTTATTTCAGCATATTATGAGGGTACAAATGTTTAGGTTACATATATTGCCCTTGCCCCACCCAAGTCAGAGCTTCAAGCGTGTCCATCCCCCAGACGGTGTGCACCACACCCATTAGCTGTGTATGTACCCATCCCCTCCTTTCCCCTCCCATCTGCCCAACACCCAATGTATGTTATTACTATTATTCTCATGAAAGAATAATATAGTCTTATAAATTACTTCATGTTACCATGTATCACTTTCACTCTGCTCAACTTTATAGCAAAATTCATCAAAAATTTTATTATACTCCCTGACTCTTTTTTTCTATTGAATGTAATCCAATCAGGCCTTAGCTACCACTACTTCACTCAAACAATCGTGCCAGGGTCACCAAAGAGCTCTTCCTCCTTCTCAGACCTTACCTTTCTTATTAATAACATATCCATAGCATCTGACCCAGTTGATCACTTACTCCTTGTCAAAATCCTCTCTTAAATTGGCTTCCGTGCTCTCTCTGGATTCTACTTTTATATCATAAACCATTCCTTCTAGACTCTTTCAATGGTTTCTCCTTATTTCCTCCCTCTTTTAACATTGGAATGCTCAGTATTTGGCCTTTTATCCCCATAATCTACACTCATTCCCTGGATGATAGTTTCAAATATTAATACAATCTATATGCTGATTAATCCTAAATTAATAATCAACCTAGAGTTCTTACCTGGACTCAAAACTCATACATTCAACTACCCACTCACTATTCGCTGGGATACCTAAT
Organism: Propithecus coquereli; assembly: GCF_000956105.1. NCBI lineage: Eukaryota > Metazoa > Chordata > Mammalia > Primates > Indriidae > Propithecus > Propithecus coquereli. The sequence goes on from NW_012154396.1 coordinate 928,992, forward strand.
AGGTATATGTTCAAAGCATAGCTCTGGATTATCTAATTCCCAAATCTTCTCCTGTGGCAGGATTTCCATCTTACTAAATGGCAACTCCATCAGTCCAATGGCTCAGCTGAAAGACTTAAAATCGGCCGGGCGTGGTGGCTCACGCCTGTAATCCTAGCACTCTGGGAGGCCAAGGCAGGCGGATCATTTGAGCTCAGGAGTTCGAGACCAGCCTGAGCAAGAGTGAGACCCCTGTCTCTACTAAAAAACTAGAAAGAAATTAGCTGGACAACTAAAAAATATATGTATACATAAAAATTAGCCGGGCATGGTGGCGCATGCCTGTAGTCCCAGCTACTCGGGAGGCTGAGGCAGTAGGATTGCTTGAGCCCAGGAGTTTGAGATTGCTGTGAGGTAGGCTGATGCCACGGCACTCTAGCCTGGGCAACAGAGTGAGACTCTGTCTAAAAAAAAAAAAAAAAAAAAAAAGACTTAAAATCATCCTTGATGCCTCTCTTTTTCACACACCACCCATCCAATTCATTAATAAATGCTGTTGACTCTATCTTCAAAATAAATCCAGGAACTAACAATTTCTCAACATTTCACCTACTATTATCTAAATTGCTCTATTACTCTTTAAATTTGATCTCCCTTCTTCCATACTCGCCCTCTTAAAAGCTATTCACAACACAATGGCCACGGAAATCCATTTTATAATGTATGTTATATAATATTACTTCTCTTCTCAAAACCCTCCCATGACTTCCCATCTCATTTGGAATAAAATCTAAAGCCCTTCCAATGGCCTATAAGTCCTACATCAGCTGCTTTATCTCTTTAATTTCCTACTCCTGAAGATTTCTGTGATATCATCTCCTACCATTCTTCTCTGAGCCATATTGGCCTCTTTGCTGGTTTATGGACATACCATGCAGGCTTCTACTTCAGAGTCTCTGCATTCCCTGTTCCCTCTTCATTGAGGACTTCCCTGGCCACTCTATAGGAATAACAATACATTTTCCATCCCAGAAGCCCCAGCCCCCTCACCACGCTTATTTTTCTTTGTATAATAGTACTTATCATTTAGTATATAACATACTTGTTTCTTTTTTCTATTGTCATTTCTACATGTAGGCTCCATAAATGAAGAATATTTGTTCCCTTCCCTATCTCCATAACCTAAACAATGTCTGGTATATAGTAATATCTCAGTAAATATTTGTTGCATTAATGGTTTTACAACATAACAAAATGGAAATCTGATTCAAAGGGAGCTTGCTATTATTTAAAAGCACAGAATCTCAAAGCATTAGAGCTAGAAAGAACTTCGTGAACTAGCTAACAAAAATGGAATATTTCCATTGCCTTCTATGGTAACCCCTGATAGGTCATGGGAGCTTGAGTGAGGACCAGGGAAATGTAAGTGCCCAGATGCCGCCCTTTCCTACTCCCAACCAAAGCAGCTCTATTTTTATTTTTTTTTATTTTTTAGGCTTAGACATAATGTTTTTAATAAATATTTTGAAGAAAGTTTCAAAACCGAAAAACTAGAACTATGGAACTGGTATAAATCCCCCTTCATAACAAGAAGATTGACTCATGGAAAATGAAATGAGCTAACCTAGACCAAATCACCAGAGTTGGAGAAAACCAGGGCTGGACTCCTCATTCCTACTCATGCTCTCTCCACTCCAGGCCAAGTTTTCTCCCTGTAGAGCTGATTGTTAATGGAATAATGCTTTAATAGTAAGATTTGTGTTGCCTTTCCCAAAGAAACAATTATATTTAAGATTGAATAACTATCATGTTCTCAATTTCTTATGAAATGTTTTAAATTTCTAATTTGATAACATTATTTAAGATTGCTGAAAATAATACACATAGAGTTAAAGTTTTCATAATTTTGCATGAAGAAAATTAATGTATATCCACATTGCTGGAGCAGTGCAGAAGGCTTAATTACAATTTGCTACATTTAAATATTGCCCTAAATAGATTATATAATCTAAATTTTCTACACACTATTTCTCAATTTCTCTTCATGCATCCACAGACAGACTCTTCAGTACACAGTGCAGACAGTTGAATTGGTTTGTGATTGGAACAAATGAGAAACAAAATGTGTGACTCATATGCATTCTAGTAATCTAACACAATGCTTGTGTTTCTCTGCCAGGTTTAGATTAACCACTGATTTGATGTATCAACTGGCCCATTTCTTACAAATGAGTTTTCTTCTATTCAGTGTTTAATAACACCTTATCAACAAGATAACTCCTTGGGCAGAATAAAAGTCTCCTTAGACCTGACAATCTTAGAGTAGTATTTGCTCACCAGTGATTTTTAGAGCCCTCTGACAACTTCATTTTGATATATTTTCCAAGAAAGTATATTACGAAAGACTCTAAACACTTAAACGTTTGCACTTTTAAAGTCTTAATGCTCAGAGAATAAATGGAATCCTATCAGGATTTTTGGTGGCTATTTAGAAGATGGGATACCTAATCCATTCCTTCATTTATTATAAGAAGGTAAATTCAAGGCAGAGAAAATTCATTTGATCAAAAGAAGTTTTCAGCCCCAATGGACTATCTGTGGTTCCCACGACTGGTCCTTTTAAAAAAAAATAGACTGAGGGCAAAGAGTTGTCCAAGCATGGACTCCACGCACCATCTACATTTTCAGGATTCTATTTGCTCAGAGTTAAATGTTGAAAACTAAAAAATAGATTATGTTTACAGCTCACAATTATAGTCCATAAAATATAGGCCAAAACACAGATCTATATATAATGGGTATTTATTTACAACACAATTTTTTGCTTCCTTAAATAGTCAGCGGTCTTTATGTACTTAAAATTACTTGACATACAAATTCAGTATACTCAGACTTTGAATTCTATCTTTGTCACTTATCAGAAGTATGACTTTGATCTTAGCCTTATAGGTGTATAAAGGTTAAATAGGATAATATATTCAAAATACTCACTACAGTGCATGAAGCATAATAGTTTGTTAACCAATGTCAATTTCCTTTTTCTTCCTTTCCCCCTTTTCAAGATCATACAACCTTACTACTCAACTCAGGGCCACATCCAGCCTCACCTGACATCACATTCTTTCTCTCATGCTCACTCTATCTAATCATTTTCAAGTCTGGCCCAAAAAGCTCCATCAAGAACCACAGTCACTGCAATCACAAATATTTATGGAGCCATCTTTAGTGAAATGACCATGCACATCAAATTAGGCATTTCTCCTCCATCATCAACTGTGAATATCCCCCTCCTTGTCTGCCTTCCTTAGGGGCTTCCAGTCCAGAAACACATACTCATATCTTTCAACTTCTCCTCACATCCATGTCACAGTTGCAAGCTTTGTGACACACACACACAAAAAAAACCACCCTGAGTTAGTGACTCTGTACTCTGATTTCTAAAGTTTCATCTTCAAAATGAGAACATTTAAATAGCTAAACAACTCTTTCCATTCCACCTTCTTGACAGTCTCTAAAATTTAAATACAACTGTCCTTGGAAGTTATGATTTATTGAGAGCAGTGTGTTGCAGGACATTTTCCTTTCACCTCACAACTCTTTGAGATAGCCTCATTATCCCCATCTTAAAAATAAAGAAATTAAGACTCAGAGAGATTAAGTAACTGGCCCCCAGGTCGTGAAGTCATTAAATGACAGAGGTGGTATTTGAATCCACAACTGTCTGTCCCCAAGCTTCCAAACTGAGACTTTTTCCTACAAGCTTAGAAGACGAGATCCTTCCAGCCATAACTTCAGCCCACTTGCCCTCCACTGTGCTTCCAATTACAAACAAAGCATAGAGCAGAAATAAGAAATTTAAACTTTGAATAATAATGTAAACTGGTTTTTTATGATGACCATAATAGCTACCATTTTTAGAGCTGTATGCCAGGCCCAATGTTGAAAACTTTGCTAACTTTACCTCATTTCCATCCCACTGGTAACCTGTTAAGGTAGGTACCACTAGACCCTTCACATTAAGAAGAAACTTGCACTCTGTGCAGCAAAGTAGGGATACAAGTTTTCATTGAATTAAGAGCTAAAGCTTGAAACAGCACCAAAGCAAGCAAGTAATCCAAGATCATCACCATGTTCTATGAAATTCTTTTCAGGGCATTAAAAATTGTTGCATACTTCACAATGGCCACCCTTTCTGCCAATGCAAGAAGACAATCGGAGAAAGAGAAGAAAGAGCAAAGAAAGAAAATGAAACCCAAGGAGCCTACTGAAGCTAAAATCTAGCTCTAGCTTCTCTGGCCCTGCCAGAAAGAGAACGGCTGGATATGGACCCTGGCCAGGCAGCTGTCTAACACCTGGTGCAGCTACGTGTGGCAGTTCATAGCAAGCTATGGCCCAGGAACCCCCCGAAGCAGGGTCCTGGCATTGGGACCCTAGATGGAGCATTGGCAGTACTCAGTTAATTTGCAGTAAGAAGGGATGGAGGAGGCAGGGGATGACTGGTGGAGAAGGAAGGTAAGTAAGGACAGTTAGCCTCTGGCCTTCTTTTGGAAAGCATTTAAAGTGGCTTTTAGAGGCACTTTCATAAAATAGAGCAAGCTATAATAATATGAATTAGAAGAAAATGAAAAGAAAAAACAAGGCTACAGATAGAGTCACAAATCAGAATAATATAAAAATGCATCAATTTCTAAGCACTTTTGCAAGACCACTGATGTGGCTCTAAGCTTTCTGAAACAAGGCAAAGAAAGAGATCTGACTCATGCCTCAATTCATCATTTCTCAGAAAAAAACAGGTACAATGCATGGGAACAATTTGAGCAACGAAATTAAGTAACATTGAATTATAACCCAAACTCTGAAATAAATATCTTATTGATATAAATTATATAAATGATCAAATAAATGAAGGAGAAAAGATAAATCTCCCATAGAGAAGAGTTCCAAATAATTTATGCAGATGTTCCACAATCAAGGAGATGGAACATAACTCTTAACTCACTAAGTGTGGGCTGCACATAGTGATTCCTTTCCAAAGAAAAAAGAACAACTTTAGGAACCTGAGAAATACTGCCTCAGCCAAGTGACGAAGGTCAACATCAATACTATGTACCTTTGTTATAAAGTGATGAAAATGGCACTTTACTTCTGTGGTCTTCCTCCCAAAACACATAACCCTAGTCTAATCGAGAGAAAAATATCCAACAAACCCAACTGAGGGGCATTCTACAAAATATCTGGGGAGTACTCCTCAAAACTGCCATCGACATCAAAAAAGGGAATTTTAAAATCTGTCATAATTCAAAAAGATGGAAGATAAGTGTTTTCAAGGGTGTGGAGAAAAGGGAACCCTTGTTCACTGTTGGTGGAAATGTAAATTAATACAACCATCACAGAAAATAGCATGGAGGTTCCTCAAAAAATTAAAAATAGAACTACTATATGATTCAGTAATCCCACTTCTAGGTATATATCTAAAAAATGACATCAGTATGCTGAAGAGACATCTGCACTCCCATGTTCATTGCAGCATTATTCATAATATTAATAGCTAAGATATGGAAGCAACCTAGGTGTCCATCATTAGATGAATAAATAAAGAAAATGTGGTATATATACACAATTGAATACTATTCAGCCTTAAAAGGGGGTTGAAATCCTGTCATTTGCAACAATGTAGATGAACCAGGAGAACATTATGCTAAGTAAAATAAGCCAGGCACACAAAGAAAAATACCACATGATCTTAATTAACATGTGAAATCTCAAAAACTTGAACTCATATAAGTAGAAAGTATAATGATGGTTACCAGAGGCTGGGGGAGGAGGGCAGATGGGGAAAGGAGAAATGTTGATCAAAGGGTACAAAGTTTCAGTTAGGACAAAATAAGCTTTGTGATCTGCTGCACAGAATGGTGGCTATAATTAATGAGGATGTATTGTATTTCAAATTCGCTACAAGAGTAGATTGTAAATGTTTTCACCACAAAAGAAAGTATGTGAGGTGATAGATTTGTTAATTCGCCTGATTTAATCATTCCACATTGTAAACATATATCAATACATCATGTTTTACCCCATAAATACATGTCATTATTATTTGTCAATTAAAAATAAAATTAAAAAACAAGTAAATCAGTAAGTCTTAAAAAAAAAACTGTCACAGCCTAAAAGAGCCTAAAGAGACAGGATGACTAACTGTAATGTGGTATCCCACATGGGATTCTGGAACACAATAAAGGCATTTGGTAAAAACCTAAATAGGAAATTTGAATAAACTACAGAATTCAGTTTATATTAATGATTCAAATTGTCTTAATTGTAACAAATGTACCATACCAATGTAAGATGCTAATGATACCAGAAACTGGATGTGGTGCGTATGGGACTCTCTATCAATCTTCACATATTTTCTGTAAATCTAAAACTGTTCTAAAATAACAGTTTATTGGAGGGGAGGAACACTACCAGGCCCTACAATTCAACTCCTAGGTATAAACTAGGTATTTACCCAAGAGAATTGAAAACAGGTACTCAAACAAATACATGGACATGCTTACTCACAACAGCACTATTCACAGCAGCCAAAAGGCGGAAACAGTTCAGATGTCCATCATCAGACAAATGGATAAACAAACTGTGGTCTGTACATACAATGAAATACTACTCAGACATAAAAAGGAATGAAGTACTTATATATACTACACCCTTGATGAACCTCAAAAACATAATGCTAAAGTGAAAGAAGCCGCAACACAAAGGGTTACATATTGTAATGATTTTGTTAACATAAAATATTCAGAATAGAGGCAGAATGTAGATTGATGATTATCAGGGACTCGGGGAAGAGTGAATGGGGAGAAACTGCTTAATGGGTATGAAGTTTTATTTTGGAATGGTGAAAATATTTTGGAACTAGCTGGAGATGGTAATCACAAAACACTGTGAATGTACCAGATGCCATTGGATTGTTCACTTTAAAATGGTTGATTTTATGTTTGGTGACTTTCACCTCAATGAATTTTAACAAGGGAAGGTGGTAATATTTTCTCTCTCTTAAAAAAGAAAAATCAACATAAACCTGAAAATCAATATTCCAAGACACCACATGGAGAAATCTTTGCTAAGGAAAACAGCTAACAAAATTCACAAGTGAAACAAACATAAATTACCCCAAGGAAAAAAATCTTAAAATTTTTATCTGTGAAACAATACACTCACAGAGATTAATAAAGAAATAATCTCATATAAAAATAACAAATTATAAAACAAAATAAGATATAGCGGAAACAGATATGAAAAAGAATCAATTAGATGTCTTGAAAACTGAAATACAGTCATTGAAATAAAAAATGTAATCAATTAAATAAACTCAAAGCATGACTCAGACAAAAAGAGAATTAGTAGTGATAAATTCATCCAGATTTCAGAGAGAAAACAAAGTAAGGCAAAGAGCAAATAAGGAAAAAGAAAGATGGACTGAATAACTCCAATGTGCATTTAATGGAAGGTTCAGAAAAAGAATAGAATGGTGGAGGGATAATGATTAAGAATTAAAGACTGGAACTCTCAAATCAAAATCTAAATTCAAATTCTAGGTTGAAAAAGTCTAGACCTATTATAGTGGAATTTCGGAACTTTCTGATAAAGAAAAATCTCGAAAGAAGTCATAAAAAAAATAATCTACAAAGAAATGACAATTCATCTAAGAACAGACTTACCATCAACAATTACTGATACCAGAAGAGAAGTAATATTAGCAAAATATTTTGGAAAAATTACTGAATGCTATACCTATCATTCAAAGGTAAAGGCAAAATAAAGACATTTTCAGACACAAAAGAGTCTAAGAGAGCTTATTATCTACAACCCTTCACCAAAAATCTATTAAAGGAGTATGTATCTCATCAGGATGAAAAATGAACCCAGAGGGAAAAGCCTATTGAATAAGGGGTTGGAATAAAAACAACAATGAATACAGAAAATGATTTTTTTAAATAGGCTAACAAGTTGTATAAGCTACTGACTGTGATATCAAAAGATTTCTAACTGTGGTTGTTTTTTAAAACTGAAACTAGGTTAAGATGGCGGCTATGTGAGTTGTTCTTGTGTGAGGCTCCAGCACGCTCAAAACGCCGCAGCCGCAGCGACCGTCAAGGTCCGCGGGGAGTCTGACAAGACTGCGAAGGTGCTAAAAAGGAGAAGACAGAAGCTCAGAAGGGTCGTGATGCTTTTCCCGAGGCTGGACAGAAACTCATCTATGCCGGCAAGATGCTGAGAGACGATGTACCCATTAGGGACTATCACATAGATGAGACCAACTTTATGGTCGTCATGGTGACCAAGGCCAAAGCTGGCCAGGGACCTCAGCAGCCCCAGAGAGCCCACCCACTGCTGCTCCGAAGTCCTGCACCTCCTGCCCGCCTGCCCCTGCCTCGGGCATGTCCCATCCCTCACCTGCCGCCGGAGAGCGCCAGAGCGCATCAGAGGAATCAGCCCCTATCACCTCCCCAGAGTCCGTGTCAGGCTCTGTTCCCTCTTCAGGTAACAGTGGGCGAGAGGAGGACGCGGCCTCCACGCTAGCGACTGGCTCTGAGTGCGAGAACCTGCTCATGGAAAGTGTCCACGCGCTACCCGCGGGAGCAGGTCGCGGCCGCCGAGGGCCAGCTACAAACCCCACCGAGCCGCGGAGTACCTACTCACAGGATTTCCTGGAAGCCCGAAGCCAGAACACGGCTCTGTCCAGGAGAGACAGGTGTCCGAGCAGCCGACCACAGAAGCAGGAGACAACCCCTGGAGCTCCTGCGGGACCAATCCCAGTTCCAGAACGTGCTGCAGGTGAATTCAACGGAGCCCTGCGCTGCCGCCCGCTTTACTCCAGCAACTGGGCCAGGAGAACCCTCAGCTTTTGCAGCAAATTAGCCAGCACCAGGATCAGTTCATCCAGATGCTGAACGAACCCGCTGGGGAGCTAGCGGGTATCTCAAATGTGGAGGGTGAGGTGGGCGCCATAGTCGAGGAGGCCCCGCAGCAGAACCACAGCCACATGACGCCTCAGGAGAAAGAGGCCATAGAAAGGCTGAAAGCGCCAGGCTTCCCAGAATGCCTGGTGATCCGGGCCTGCTTCGCGCGTGAAAAAAAACGAGAACTTGCTGCCGATTTCCTCTTGAGTCAGAACTTTGGTAACGGGTGATGCCAGGAGACCAGGCCACCCACTGTCCACACCCACTGTCCCCACTCAACGAAAGTTTTATAAAAGAAAAAATACGTATTTTTTTTTCGTGTTGAAGAAGTGGAAAAAAGCAAAAATCTTAAAAGGAAAAAAACCACCCCAGCTTCCCACCCTCCTAGTGTGGCCTTCATTCCATTCATTCCCACCTTGGTCTGAGAAGACCTGGGGCAGACAGCTGTCCCCGTCCTCCTCCCCAGCTTGGCCTGCTCAAAGAAGCTGGCAGGACTGGGAGGCGACAGATGGGCCCCTCTTGGCCCCTGTCCCAGCTCCCTGCAGCCGGATGGAGAGGTGACTGCTTGCTTCCCCATCCCCTGAAGAGCCCCTGAAGAACCCCTACCCTGCCTTCTTCTAGGATGAGGGAAAGCTGTAGTCTCAAATTTTGATCCTCTATTGGAGTGGCCCAAATCTTTCCATCTGGGGTGAGCCCTGAAAGGCCCAAGGCTCCCTCCCCAGTCTGGCCTTGCCGCCAGCCTGAAGAAGGGGTAACATCAACTCAATGCACCCCTACCCCAGAATAGAACCATGTCTCTGATAAAGGTTTTGAAGTTAATAAAATTTAAGAAAAAAAAACCTGAAACTAAAAGCCTGGATAATAATAAAACCATAGTAATGAGCCTAAATCTATTAGTAGTTCCAATAATGTAAATGGATTAAAATTCCTAAAAGAGAAAGAACTATTAGATTTGATTTTTAAAGTATACCCAGTGGCCAGGCGCAGCAGCTCGTGCCTGTAATCCTAGCACGCTGGGAGTCAGAGGCAGGAGGATTGCTTTAGGTCAGGAGTTCAAGACCAGCCTGAGCAAGAGCGAGACCTCGGTCTCTACTTAAAATAGAAAAAATTAGCCGGGCAACTAAAAATAAAAACAAAAAATTAGCTGAGTTTGGTGGTGCACCCTGTAGTCCCAGCTAC
>NW_012154396.1:939294-979527 GCF_000956105.1 Propithecus coquereli
TAAAAAAAATAAAAATATAGCCTGCTTACAAGTTTCAAATAAAAACAAAGTATTGAAAATAATGAGATAATCAAGAATTTACAGGAACATACTAAGCAAAAGTAAGCTGGTATAGCAATACTTATATTATGTAAAGTAAAATATAAGGCAAAGCATTTAATAAGAATAAATTTAAAAAGGAACATAACGACATGTGCATAAAATTAGATGAACTTGTATGTTTCTGTATCAGAGTAATTTAGTCTATGCTACAAAAATAAATTATACTGGCTTTACACAGAAAAGGTTTATTTCTCGCTCACATGAAGTCCTAGGCAAATTTCATCACTCTGCAGACCAGCAGTCCCCCATGTGGTGACTCAGCAATCCTGGCAGTTTCAAATTTGTGGTTAAATCATCTCAACATACAGCTTCCTAGGTTGCCAAGGCAGGGGAGCAGATGAGCCAAGTATTCTGCAGGGTTTCTTCAGTACTTCAGCCCAGCAGTGACACACACTCCTTCCACTAATAAGAAGATGGCCAGAATTTGTCATGTGGCATGACCCAACTGCTAGGGCGCTGGCAGTTGTGATAAAGCACATGCTTGTTCAGTAAGCATTAAATGTCTCTGTCACAACAATTAACAAAATGTTCTTGAAATTCATAATGTAAATCTGGACAATAATATAAAGAAAAAATAACAAAAAGATTGCAGTGAAAGAGTTTTAATCTACTTCTATTAGAGAAGCAGAGATCAAACAAAGAAATGGTAGTATATGTTAGTTTTAGACATACACATATATAGTGAAATAGTTTTTTAAAATGCACAGAAATACTAATCAGAAATCTTTATGATAGTAGATTGCTTCTCAGAAAGAAGTAAGGGAGCCAGAATTAGAAAAAGTTACACAGGAGGTTTCAACATTATTTGCAATATTTTATTCCTGAAAAAAATCTGAAGTATAGCATAATAAAATGTTAATATTTTTCAAGCTTCATACTGGTTACATCATAATAGTTATATATTATTCTCCATTATTTTCTGTATATTTGAAATAGCTCATATTAATTTTTAAAAGAATATATACATGGCTGCAATTGTTTTCTATGATAGGTAACAAATTATCCCAAACTTCATGGCTTAAAACAAAATATATTTATTATCTCACAGTTTCCATGGATCAAAAGTTAGGGCATGGCTTAGCTGGTGACCAAATTCTCACAAGGCTGCAATCAAAGTATTGGCCAGGACTGGCATCTCATCCAAGGCTCTGGGTCCTCTTCCAGAGTCACTGATTGTTGGCAGAATTCAGCTCATGGTGACTTGCTTCTTCAAGGTCAGCAGGGGAATCTCTGACTTCAGTCAGCTAAGTCGTATATAAGGTAACATAATCATTATCTTTGACATATAAGCTAATTAAAAGACTATCTCCTAATTTTCACAAGATTTGTTTTGACAGAGCCCATAGTAGGTGTGGGTATAAGGAAGAAGAATCTGCAAAGGTGGGCAGGAGTCTGACAATAAGGCTCCTGACTTTATACCATGAAAGAATTGAAGAACTAGAGGATTTTAAATAAAAATAGAAAGTAATACAAGGGTTTTATAATACCATGTTAGCAACCACAAGAAAGATGCTTTGTAAGAGCAAAAGGATTTTTTGCTAAATATTGTTAAATATCACCTGTCTTCAGGTCTGTGACATTTAACAAGGAAAGATGATTCATTTAGTTAGAAGTGTGTATGCCTGACTTGAGTTTAATGCTACTCAGTGAGTTTGTTGTGGGAATCAGAAGGTTTATATGTAAAGCTTTTAGTACAATGTATGACAAATAGCATGTGCTCAAAAAAAGAAATTAGTTCCTTTCTTTCTTCTCTGAGCAACAAAATAAATAGAAAGCATGAGTTTACCTGAGAACCAGAAAAAAAAATTGAATTAGTTGAAGTTCTGACTTTTGAACACTTTTTGATATTGCTAATACCCTTTGTGAACAAGTACTACCTATAAAAGGAATAGACAACAAATTGTGAATTCATAACTGACAAATTCAAATGCTGAGTAATCCCAGCCCCAGTGCTTGCTGGTATAAAAACTGGGTTTGGGAAATGTGCAATAGAATATTTAAGGAAGGATAATAATACTGAGCCCCAGTATTAGTATTGAAAAACATTGACAGTTCATAATTAATTCATAATGAAACACAAGCAAGAAAGTACTTTCATATTGAAATTATTTGACTCTACATTAAGCAGCTGCCTAAATATATTTCTTACATCCTATTCACTTTTTAATGAAATGTTTGTCTCTTAATGAGAAGTTTGCCTTTCATAATTAGATATATAATATTCATGCCTTGTGGTTCCCCCACAAGGAATTTATAATTTATTAATTATAATTTACAAAAAACAATTTATTCTGTATGTTTAGTTTAAGCCATGACAGGCTGAAAGCATAAACAAAATTCCATACAGTGAAAATCTGTAGGAGAACACAAACTTTATTTGATAATTCAAGACCCAAATGAATAAAAACTATTTGTTAGAAAAAAAGCTAAACCAAAGTTTTTAAATGAATAGTGTCTTGTTTGCATAATTACAAAACTAAATCACTTTTGTGTTACCATCATGTCACATCCTTAGTTACTTTCACTCTGCTTTACGAACATTAGATATATATCTTATTTATCTAAAAGCTTATTGATGTAAAAGCTTCCAGTCCCTGGAGCACTGGTTCTTAACCTTGGCTACACAGTTAGAATCATCAGGAAAACTTTTTTTAAAAATTCTCATATGTAGGCTTTACCTCAGACCATTGAAAAAGAATATTTGGGGCCAGGCGCAGTGGCTCACGCTTGTAATCCTAGCACTCTGGGAGGCCGAGGCGGGAGAATAGCTTGAGGTCAGCAATTCGAGACCAGACTGACCAAAAGCAAGACCCCCATCTCTGCTAAAAATACAAAAAATTAGCCAGGCGTGGTGGTACTCGCCTATAGTCCCAGCCACTCAGGAGGCTGAGGCAGGAGGATCGCTTGAGCCCAGGAGTTTGAGGTTGCTGTGAGCTAGGCTGACGCCACAGCACTCTAGCCTAGGTAACAAAGCGAGACTCTGTCTCAGATAAATAAATAATAAAAATATTTATCTTATCCTAAAAAAAAAAAGAATATTTGGGAGTAGACCCTAGGCATGAAAATTATTTTTAAAATGCATAAACATACAGCTCGCATCAACCCCTTTTCACACTATCACTACGCTATTCAGGCCTTCAGTATTACACAACCCGACTCTTGCAAGAGTTGTACAACATGTCTTTTCACCATCCTACTCACCATTTACAGATTAAATGCCCCCAAAATCAAACTTTAACATTCATACAAATCGCCTGAGGTTCTTGTTATGATTTTTATTTTTATTTATTTATTTATTTTTTTGTAAAGACGGGGTCTCGCTCTTGCTCAGGCTGGTCCTGAACTCTCCTGAGCTCAAATGATCCATCCGCCTCGGCCTCCCAGGGTGCTAGGATTACAGGCGTGAGCCACCGCGCCCGGCCTTGTTAAGATTTTTAAGATGAAGACTTCAGCAGATCTTGAGTGGACCTTGAGATTCTACATTTCTTCCAAGTTCCCAGATGCTGTGCATGCTGCCAAACCACAAACTGGACTTTGAAGATCAGGTCCTATTTGTTATTGTATTAACAAAAAAATTGATTAATAATAAAAATAAAATACGCCTTTATTATTTTTTATCCTGTGTGAACATAACGACATTTAAAAATGAAGCAAAGTCAAAGTACATTTTTATAGGAAGTTACCCACATCCACACATATAAACACACACATATACATATATGCAAATTAGCAGGTAGAGTAGAGGTTCTTAAGTGTTTGAATTACTGATCACTCTCTATAACCTCTCTAGAACTTTCACTCTAGTTCTTTTTTTTTAAAGATTCCATCCATATCTCTAAGTTCTTTCTTTATTTTCCTTCAATTCTCAACCAATTAACAAATGCCATACCGTGTGTCAAGACTTCCAGAGGCATGAAGAAAATTACTGGTACCATTTCCTAATTCTAGGTACTTTTTTAAAACTTTTCTCTTAAATTCACTTGACATTTTACATTGAAAAAGTAGAATTTTTTTCCTGCTATTTAGTGAATATCCCATGCTGGTTAATATGTTCAAGTAAAGACATAATTTCCTTGAAGGCTTTAAGCTCTAGAATAACTCACAGGGCAAGTTTGATGTACAGAAAAGAGCTCTGTCGCTTTATGGAAAGGCACATTATGAATTAATATTTCTACCCTGAAAAAGTTCAGGATTATATAAACTAAATATGCCAAGGGTTGGCAAATATCACTAAAATATTTATTTAAAACTATAATGTATGGTGGTATGGGAGAAAAGGAACTTTTACAGAAATAGAAATGAAAGATTAGAGAAACACATTCTACTTGACTGACTCTGAATTCCATAACCTTGTTAGCTATCTACAATTTGAATTTTTTTAAAGAACTTCTCATAATGATAGTCTAGAAATTAGCCATGCTATCTGGTAACACATTACTAGTATTGTGTACTCTTCTTAAATAGCAATAGCTAGAAACATATAGACTGAAAAAATCCTCCAGGAATTATTGGCAAATATTAATTAATCTTAGTATAATGAGATATTTTCTTCCTCTATGATTCCCAAAAATACACAAAAAGAAAATATTAATAATTTGGGTTCTCAGATCTTTGAACTTGACTATAGCTACATATTAGCTCTCCTGAGTCTCTAGCTTGCCAACTGCACATCTTGAAACTTAGCCTCCATAATTGCCTGAGCCAAGTCCCTGTGATTGGTTCTGTGTAACTTTAGAACCCTAATTAATATACTATTCAGTGGGTATAAGATTTCAGTCACGTAAGATGAAATAGTTCTAGGGATCTCCTATACAACATTGTGTTTATGATTAACAATACTGTACAGTACTTTTAAAAATTTATTAAGGGAATATATCTTATGTGTTTTTGCTGCAATATAAAAAAGGAGGGAAAAAAGGGTTCCCATAGACTAGGTCAATATATTTTAAACAACGGCAGAGTCACTGAAATATTGTAAGTATACAAACTCCTAAAATAACACTCTTGAAGAAGACAACACTTCTTGAATGTTGAAGTTCTAATGTTTCTAAATTCTCCTATTACAGTCTTGTATCACTTAATGACAGGGATATGTTCTGAGAAATGTGTCATTAGATGATTTATCTTTGTGTGAACATCATAGGGTGTACTTACACAAACCTAGATGGTATAGCCTGCTACATACCTAGGCTATTTAGTAGAGCCTATTGCTCCTATATGACAAACCTGTACAGCACGTTACTGTACTGAATACTGTAGGCAATTGTAAGACAATGATAAGTATTAGTGTATCTAAACACAGAAAGGGTACAGTAAAAATATGATATTATAATCTTACGGGACCACCATCTTATATGTACACTGTTATGTGGCACATGACTGTACTTTGTTAGTATTTAAACTAAATTGTATTTTACTATTTGTGGGGTTTATCACTAGAAACTAAAGAGTTTTGCAGAGACATTAAGATATTTTAAGATTAGATTTTTTAAATTGATATCAACTACTAAATTATAGGAAGTGTTTTTGTAAGCAGGCAACTACCATTCCCTATTTCAGTTAACAGTAGGAGAACTAGTGTAAATATCATGAGAGTTGCAGTTTTAATATTTGGAGTCATCACCAGAATCACAAACATATCACAAGCTATTACACCTGGGAAACCTTGAAAGTGTAACCTGAGAGTCTTTCCAGTTTGAAATGAATTATAAGAAATAAAGTAAATGACAAATATGTCCCCAGCCTAAGGTTAGAAAGCTCATCAATTACTACACCAAAAGAGCCCCAAAGCCCTAGATATTATTGTAAACCTCATCTACTTTGATATTATACATAGAGCTATTTATAATATCAAAATAATATGATATTTGGGATTTTTCCCCTGTAATTCCAGTATTCATAATAGTTATAATTTGCTTCTCAAACTACCCTTGAGTAAAAGCACACATTAACATGATCATAATGAAGTCACTGGAGGACTACTGTTGCTTAGGAACATCAAAGAAATTTACCATGGATTGAGGATTTATTATCATATAAGCCATTGAAATTGGCAATTGAGTGCTTTTCCTTTGATCGGATGTTATGTATCAGTCTGGCATCTCTAATACTTTCCAGTTAAGCTGATAAATGAAATCAGTTTTATATGACATTATTCAGTGTCTGCTGTTTAATTTGGAAATAAATTTGTGCCCTTATAAATCTGACAATACAAATTATAGAAATGTAAACACAAAATAACAAGTTATTGGGTTTTTGTTGCAAATATTTTTACCATATTCTAAGTATTGCTAACTTTTTCACTGTTTTTTCTGTATTTTAAATTTTTTCATTTTGAAATAATTATAGAATCACAAAAAGTTGCCAAAATAGTACAGAGAGATCTCTTGTATCATCACCCAGATTCCTCCAAAGGTAACATCTTACAAACTCAAGTTCATTATCAGAGCCAGGAAATTGATGGGCCCAATGCAGTGAACTAGACTACAGATCTTATTAAGTCATCACCTGTTTTTGCATGCCCTCGTTTTTTAGTATGTCTTTACATAGAATTCTATGACATTTTATCACAAAAGTAGTTTGTCCATTCACTGTGTGCTTTTAGTTCTCCTTGTCACCATTCCTCTTTATCAGAGAACACAAAGAATTGATACATTTTTCAAAGGTTATTGATGCAAGAGCCCTTACTCAAAGAAAAATGTTAGTGATGTCTAATCACTAACGTATTACATGCCCTGACAATTTATGTTTACAGTTGTAGAAATAAATGGCTCAGGTTTCAGATTTTCATGAAAAAGATAAGCCTGCAAACTCAGAATTTTATTATGTATAGTATTAGTTTTAAAAGTGACATCTTAATGGGAAAAATAAAAAACTATTTCAACCATTTGTTTTGTTAGCTAAACTTTAGAGTTATGTACCAAATCATTTTTCTCATATTAGCTCAACATATTAGTCAGTTTGGGAGAAATACAGGTCATCTTGTATTCCATTTAAAACCTATGCATTGATGTAGAACATGGAATGTGTCACCAGAGTTTAACTAATTGCTCTCACTTCCTCCTTTGTATTTTATATATCATTATTATGATGAAGGGATGGTAGAAAAAGGAAAGGGAGGAGAAAAATTATTGAGTATATTTCAAAGTCAAATTCTTAGAAAACAAAGGAAAATTAATGTTTATTTTATTTCAAATATTAGATTAATTATTAGAATAAGATAAAGAACAATTTGCCACATTGCATGTAAGTTTACCTAAGAGGGCATATTAAATATAATTGAAAGTACAAGTCTAAAAATAATGACTTTCTGACATTATACTTTAAATTTTTTCTCATAATCAAGAAAATATATCACATCATTCTGACTTTAAATGATTCATTTTTATCCCAGGATAATCTTATTTCATAAACAATTGATTCATTCATTTGATCAATCAATCAACAAATATTTACTGAATTCCTTACTGTGGGTTAGACACTGTTCTACATGCTGATAATAGATCTGGGAACAATACAGACAAAAATCCCTACCCTCTCAGAGCTTCCTTTCTATTAAGAAAGACAATCAATAAGTAAACAGACAAATATAAATAACAAAATATCAAGCAATGATAACTTTTTCAAAGAGAAATGCAACAGAAATAAAATATAGAATTATGTGGGAGAGATTTTACTTTTAGGGTGAAAAAGAAAAGCTTTTCTGGAGAGCATGGTGGCTCATGCTTGTAATCCTGGCACTTTGGAAGGCCAAGGAAGGAGGATCGCTTAAGGCCAGGAGTTTGAGACCAGCCTGGGTAACATAGCAAGAACTTATCTCTACAAAAATTAAAATAATTATCCAGGTATGGTGGCATGCGCCTGTAGTCCCAGCCTTTCAGGAGCCTGAGCAGGCAGGATTACTGGAGCCTAGGAGTTTGATGTTGTAGTGAGCTGTGATGACAACTCTAGCCCAGGTGACAGAGATTCTGTCTCAAAAAAAAAAAGAAAAGAAAAAAGTTTTTCTGAAGAAATGATATTTGAGCAGAGATCTGAATGAAATAATGGAGTGAGCTACAAGACTATCTGGGAAAGGAGTTGAAACAGCAAGTTCAAAGGCTCTGAGGTGGGAGTATGCCTGGCATGTCAAAAAACAGCAAAGAGATCAGTGTGGCTAGCACAGTGAGTCAAGAGGAAGAGTAATGAAAAGTATAGCCAAAGAGCCAGCCAAAATCAAAATCTCATAAATCCTACCAAGAACTGTGATTCAACTATTGAGGCAGAGAAACACCAAGGAAGAAATAGGTTTGGGTGAAGGATTTCTGTTCAAGGCATTAGATATCTATCTGAACCTCAAGTGGAGATTTTGAAAAATAAGGAAATTCAAACGAATCTAGAACTTATAGGAAAGGCTGTAGAAATAAATATGAGTCAGTGCACTGATAGAAATCACAGACCTAGGACTGGATGAAATGACCTGATGAATGATTATAACTGGAGAAGGAATGAGGAGGAATAGAGAAGGTAAGAAAAGGAAATACAAGCAAGGAAAGCTGAGATGTGAACATTGAGGTGTGGTTAAAGCCAGAAGGGAATAGTATCCTAAGTCAAAGAAAGAGAATGTTCAACATATGGGGACTAATTGTTGTCAAATGATGCTGATAAAGTCAGGTAAGACAAGGACAGAAAACCGGCTTCTGATTTTGGCAATTTGGAAGCTATTAATGACCTTAACAAGAGTGATTCTAGGGGGATAGAGAAGATAAAAAAGTCCTGTTGTAGTTTAAGAGAGAGTTCAGGTAAAGAAGTACAAAGTGTGAATAGAGATAACCCTTCGTGAAAGGGGTTAAAAAAATGGAGATAAAAAATGGATTAAAATTAAAAGGGGATAAGAAAAATAAGAGTGGTGCCTGGAGAGGGATATGAAGTCAGAGAAGGTTATTTTAAAACATGTTGGTGTGTTGTTGACAATGGTCTAGCAGGGAAAAGAAAATTTTTATTAATAATAAAGAAGAGAATTGTAGAATTAAAATCTTTTGAACAGGGTGGGCTCCAGTATACAGCTGGAAGTGTTGTCCCAAATAAGAGCAAAGAGAGTGGACCCATTATAACAAGTGGCAAGGCAGCATAGATGGTTACAGACACAGGAAAGTTCTAGATTTGCTAGTACCACCAGAAAATAAAGTACCTATTTTCTGAATGCTAATGTATTTACCAATACTTGTCTGTAGCTAATCAGTTAAGTCAGCCCGTTCATTCCATGCAAATCAACCTGAGAGTGTAAGCTACAGTCCTCTATGGCTAACTGATTACCTCTGTTTCATGGCTACAAACTATATCCCATGTAAGAGAGCTGCCCTTCCCAGAAGCAAACCATAGTCTCATTATGGAATCCTATAAGAAAAGTAATTGGGTTTGTGGGAATCTATCATATCTGCACATGCCTCCATGCCTGAATAATAAGCTATTTCTTATAGGCTCAGCTGCATCTATTCCCTGAATCATAAAAAGTCTTATCTAATCAACACTGTATTAGGATTTTCTTCTCCAGTAGTAAATGGGGCTTAGAAATAGGACTAGTGTCCCTCCCCATACTTGGACCAAGTCAGTGCAAGAAATGGAAGGAGAAAGCAGGGTAGAGAGGCACAAAAGGTATGGGGACTTCAATCCTGGGTATTAAAGTAAGCATTAAGTATTATGCTTACTTTAACACCCAGTATTAAGCATTAATACCCTTACTAAGTATTAATAGCAACCGCACTATCTACTCCTCTGCCCACGTGATTCTCCATGCCTGAAATGAGCCCTGATCCCTCCAGCCAGTTAACAGAGGATATAGGACCTCCTTATCTCATTCTATCCCCTTTCCCAGGCACTATCCCCTCCAATCTACACCATGAAGGTCCACAAAAAGTAACACTTGCCTAGATACACTCATTCTAAGTCTAGTTTCAATACTGAATATCAAGCCTTACCTACATCAATGGAAAATTTTCTTACCCCACGCCCCAATTCATCCCTATGCCCTCAGTAATTTAAGCTACTGGCTCCTTCCAGAAGGTGCTACCCTATCCATCCTGGTTTATTCCTTTATTCTTCATAGCCACCCACTTCTAGTCTTCCATCTCGATTCTTCTACTTCATTCTCACTATACTAAATTCATTTTCCCTTTCCTGTGTCAAGTTTTTTGCTGACTATGGCAATCATTTCTTTCGGAAATAAATAGGTGAAGGCCCTTGGTGATTATAGTTTTCTATCTACCCTTCCCTCAAATCTTATAACATCCCATTCACTATCTTTCCTTTTGCCATATTGAATAACTTATGAGTTGCTTAAATCTGTCATGTTGTTTCATAATTCTTTGCTTCTTCAAAAGACAGCCTTTCTTCCTATTATGACATTCCCTGCTTCTTCATAATTCTAAATAAAACTCAAGTCTCAACTCTTCTGCGAATTCATCTCTGAATATCCAGACCTATGGTTCTCAAACTTGGCCTCACATCAGAATTACCTGGAAAGCTTTAAAAATAATACCAAGGCCTGAGCTCCACCCTCAGAGATTCAGATTTAACTGATCTGGGGTGCTCCTTGTGTTTTTAGCACCTCCCTAGGTGCTTTTCTAATGTACAACCAAGGTTGAGAACCACTGCCCTAGCTGATCTGAATCCCCTCTTCTGTAACCCATATCACTTTGTTCATCATTATCAGCACTTCTTATATTTCACATTTAGTTGTCTATGGACCATATTTTATTAGGCTTTGCATCCTAGTGCCTGCTTCAGAAAATAAAGAAATGTTTGACACATGACTTTTGAGTAAATGAAAGAATAAAATTTTTCCTGTTTATACATGAATGCTGTTGCTGCTTAATGAGATGAGATACTAAAGTATCCTGGAAAAAGTCATATAAATGGAAAAGAAAGGAAATGCTATCATTGGAGATGATTGCATGGTACGAGGGTGATGACATGATGTTTGGGAGCCAGGAAGAAACTTGGAATGATTCCTGAGCTACACACACACATACACACACAAAAAAAAATCAGCAGATCTTTTACAAAAGCAACAAAATGAAATAACTGACAGTCACACTTTCTCCCCAGTGTCCTAAAAGTGTCAACATAAATGAATCTCTGGAACTGCTCCTATACCTGCTGTTTTATAACTCTAATGATTAGATAATGTCAGCACTTTTCAACTTTATCCTCCCCATTTGATCCCAAATCATGAAGATTTTTTAAAGTTCGTAGAATGTCATTTATGTTAGTGAAGCACCTGATTCCCTTTACTATCCAGACTTCATCTTCTTGTTCATTTGAAGGCAAACATAAGAAGATAAAAAGAGAAAAAAAGCACTGCAAGAGAAGCATGAGAATAAATTCTGGTGAGCACTGGGAGGCTGGATATAATACCTAACATTATTTTTTCAAGACATCCTCCAATAACAATATGTTTAACCTTGAATAAATATTAACTATAAATTCAATGATCAGATTGTTAGAGAATATAAGCTGACTTTGCAACACAAAACAACACATCCTAAATATTAGGTTCATACCTAGGCATATATTATAATAACACTGAGTTTTCATTAAATGTATAATAGCAATTATAATAAGAAATCAAAGCTTTTGGAATACATATTATTGTGAAATTGAAGGAAAAGAAAAATTTTTTAAGAAAACCTGGCCCTGCCATTGCCATTGAAGGTACAATCCCCAAAACTGATAGTAAGAATTCAACAGAATTCAATGAGCTTTCAGAGAACCTGGAATTGAAACTACTGATTTCTAAGATTTCTAAGATTCTTGATTTATAAGAGATTAGGTATTTTAGAAAATTGGCTGTGCTGAAAATAATGCTATTTATGGAAGGGCTTTAGGAAGCACCCTATTTTTCTGAAGCTAAAAAACCACAGATTATTTTTCTCTAATTAGGTCAAAGTTAATTTATTTTTCTCTTTTCTGTTTTGGTATAATCAGGTACTATTTTTGTTGCCATTTCTTTGGGCTTTTGAAAATAGTTGACGAACACAAGTATATAAATTTGTGTTACTATTGCTGACACTCTAGTACTCTGGTCCCCAACCCCTGGGCCTGAGTTCCTCCCAACACTGCCCCTCTCCCCACCTCCTGTCTATGGAAAAATTGTCTTCCATGAAACTTAGGAACCAGGCCACACAGCAGGAGGTGAGCAGCAAGCAAAGCTTCATCTGTATTTACAGCCACTCCAGCCGCTCCCCATCGCTTGCATCACCGCCTGAGCTCCGCCTCCCCCCTCCACACACCACCCCTTCAATGTAAAAATTGTCTCCCCTGAAACCGGTCCCTGGTGCCAAAAAGGTTGGGAACTGCTGCTCTAGTAGGCGATTTCCACATTCCACTTATAACATAGAAAAGGGAAATTATCTTGCCAAGTAATAAATCTATAGTTTGGAGGCTTATTTTGATGCTTGAAATCACAAACAGCAAACACATATTTACAGAAGCCATTCAGATAATGTAAAAGAGAAAATCTGGCCACTAAGACAACAGGGAATGTTGGGAACTAAAGAGAATTGCAAATCTCATGCCTCATATGAAAGCATTCAGATGTATTATTAATATTATTTATCATTATGCTGTTCACCATTTGGTCCCTACTTTAAATTCAATATTTTATATGCTGATTTTCCCTAAAATAAGTAATTCTTACAATAAAATTGTTCAAGATGTCTCACAGGATAAACTTTAGTTCTAAGCAAACTACATCCATGGACAAAATTAGTTGCACAGCTGAAATAATTCCGCACACAATTTTGCAAAATTTTTTTCATGCTGCAACGTATTTTCTTATACTTTCCAGTTATCTTACACACTTTGTAACTAGGGGGCAAGAATAAACAAAATTCAAAAATAGAAATGAATATTTACCACATACTAATATTTCTAGGCTCTATACTAGAATTATTTCATATGTTAGCTCAATTAATCTTTACAATAAAATTATAAAGTAGATTTTATTAATCCCCAAGGCACGTAGAATGGAACTGAAAGTAGAGATATTAATATTAAGTGACTTTGTGAAAAAAATCACACTAATAAACAATGGATTTAGGACTGGAATTCATGTTTTTGTTTCTTCATCCAGTCTCTTTCCACAATATTACACACATTAAAAAAAGTTATCCCTTGAGCTTCAAGTCAGTGATTAAATAAACAAGAAAAAAGCTATCCTTAATAAATCATCATGATTTTCATGACGATGGCCACATTCATCAAAAAAGATGCATACATATGTTCTGAACTTCATTGCTCAAAATAGACTTCACTGGTATTGCTTTATTTGGTAATTTCTCTGTAGAAACATTGAAAAGTGAAATAATCTTATAATATACCAATAAAATTCATTTTTCAGCTGCATTGCATAAAGCAAACCAACTTTAATCAAAAATGTGAAATAATTTTACTAACAGAAATATCATAATTATACTCCCTTGTGGAAAATAACTAAGAACAACAATTGGCATCACAAAACACTCTATTATAAGAAATTTGCATTAAAATGTTATTCTGGAAAAGCGATGTTTGTCAATCTCATCCAAATATCAAACAGGAATAATCCTCAAATCAATGCTGTTGGCTTAAAAAAATAGTTGCATCACATTGCCAATTCAAAATAAGATCCCAACATCATCGCATTTATGCCTGAAAGCATCTGGACAATGTACATTTCAATGTGGCTAAAAGGCTATTATTTAATATTTTTTATTGCATGATGACATGACCTCAATCATTGAGTTAGGTTGGTGTCTAACTATTAAGAGATGTCTCTTGGCCGGGCGTGGTGGCTCACGCCTGTAAATCCTAGCACTCTGGGAGGCCGAGGCAGGAGGATCCTTTGAGCTCAGGAGTTCGAGACCAGCCTGAGCATGAGGGAGACCCTGTCTCTACTAAAAAAATAGAAAGAAATTATCTGGAAAACTAAAAGTATATATAGAAAAAGTTAGCCGGGTATGGTGGCGCGTGCCTGTAGTCCCAGCTACTCGGGAGGCTGAGGCAGGAGGATCACTTGAGCCCAGGAATTTAAGGTTGCTGTGAGCGAGGCTGATGCCACGGCACTCTGGCCAGGGCAACAGAGTGAGACTCTGTCTCAAAAAAAAAAAAAAAAAAAAGAGATATCTCTAGAACATAGGTTCTATTTCACACTTGAAAATAAATATTTTTAAATCTGTTCCATTTCTCTGTTAGAATGATTCAAGAGGTATTCTCAAATGAGAATTTAAGAGCATAAAGAGAGAGGATACATATATGTATATACAATTATTAACATGGGGTGAAAAATGATCTCCAAATAATTTTAAAGAGATGATATGTGCAGGTTAGGAGACCGAGAGAAGAGTGAACACTCTAGCACTGTGTTTCCTGGATTTTAAATACTTAAAATACATGAAAGGACCGTTTCAAATACTTAACACATATGCACAAACATATACATACACATTCTAAAAGCCTAGAATGAGACCTTCACCCTGCCCTTTGCCTTAGGAAGTCAGCGTTTGTATCAATTCAGATTCTTAGCCCAGAGATACAATGGAAAGATATCTCAGTAAAAGACCACAGCAGCATGTATTTTCCACCACAGATACTTCTGTCATTTGGATGATGCTTGAAATGAACCTACCTCCCACTTCCTGTGTCATCTAGGGTTAACGAGATTTGCGGCAATGATAGCAGCCTATCCCATTCTCCCTGCCGCTTAAAGTCCAGACAATACCTAAATTCACTGTGCTGTTCTCATTTGCTGGAAGTTACATAGGCATTTATTATACATGTGTGAATAAGCCAGTGCAATAAGACTAGTTGCTATTGTGAGCCACAATCCTTGCCTTTATGAAAAAACTATAGAGCAGACTCATACGAAGAAACAGATTGGTATGTTCATGATAAAGATATGAGAGCCAAGCCCCAGGACTACTCCCAGGAATCTCAGCCTTGGAATTCACACCCCTTGTGTATTCCCCTGCCACAGTAGATGGAACTAAACTGTGATATCAGTGGAATATTGTAGAAATCACAGAAATCACAGAGTGTGACTTCTGAGGCCAGGTCACACTTCTTTTTCTTGCGTCACTCATTCTGGGGGAAGCAGTTGCCATGCATCAGAGGAAACTCAAATAGGCCTATGGAGAGGTCCTTGGGATGAGCAACTGAAGCCTCCTGCCAATTTTAAGCACCAATCTGTGTGCATGTGACTGAGCCATCTTGGAAGAGAATACTTCAGCCTCAGTCAAACCTTTAAATGACTGCAGCCTTGGCTGACATGTAACTTCCACCTCGTGAGAAAACCCAAGCCAGAACCAACCAGCTAAGCTGCTCTGGAATTCTGGCCCCATAGGAAGTATGTGAGAAAATAAAGATTCGTTGTTTTAAGCCACTAAATTTAGAGGTAATTATTTATGCATCAATAGGTAACTATTTTCAAATTGTCTCTTAAATTTATCCTGTACCTCATCCATTTCCCCATCATTTCTTGCCCCATCATCTTGCCTATATTATTAAATAATCTTCCCCAATCTATCCTACCTCCAGAGTGATCTAATGAAAACATAAATCTGTTCCTGCTAATTACTCCTCTTTTAGAAATCTCTAATGATTGTCAGTAGCTTACAAGATGAAATCCAAACACTTTTATGTACAGAACTCATTGCAACCTGGTCATGATTTAGCTTTCTGGGTTCATTCTCTACAAATCCCTCAACATATTCATAAAATTCACTGATACCAAACTATTTCCCCTTTTCCAAACATGTCTTGCATTTCACGCCTTTTACCTTTGTGCACTTCATTCCTCCACCTGAACCATTTTGCCACATATCCCTCCTTGAAAAGATCATTTTTTAAAGTTAAGGACAAATGTTACATCTTCTCTGGAGTCCTCACAGATGCTTTCCACAGTATAATTAGTTGTTCACTCATCTGTCTTCCCTCAGTACATTAAATATACCAGTGGTATTGTATTAAAGCATAATGCATTACATTGTGTTATAGTTGATTGGATGTGTTTTTACCTCCTCTATCAGACTGTGACCTTCCTAGGGAAAAGAATACTGATTCAGTCATCGTTTATTTCTATGGCTTTGACATGTTAACTGAGACAGTAGAAATTCAATCAATGTTTGTTAAATAAATGATTAAATAAAGTGATAATTTGAATGCATTCTCTCTTCTCTTTCTTATTTCTTTTTTCAACATTAAATTGAGGGAATCTAAAGTTCAAGAAGTTCTATTTCTTTTGGTCACAAAGATCTATTTATTTTACTTTGAAATTGTCTCCTAAACCCATTATTCCCTCTCTCCCACATTTTACATTCCCTTGTTAGAACCCTTGGGTGTGAAGGAGCACAAAATTGTATATGAAATCAATGGAAATGAGTCTTTTAATATTGCTTAATACTGTATGGGAGTTAGATCAGAGAGGGAAAGGGTTAATGCATTAACACTGATAATTCATGTTTATCCAGATAATCCATACTTATCTGCCAAAACTATATGAAGAATAAAATAATCATTAGAATTTCAAAATAGTATTTTTGTGGCCCATAGAAGGTTCTGAATTATCTAGTAACTCGATAAATAATTGTACTTTATGTTTAGTCATTGTAATATTAAATATATTTAAGTTTCATCATTTCCCTAAGTTGACTGTACTATGGCGTCTTTAGGAACAATCAAAAAACACCCTTTTGATAATAGTTGAAGCCAAATCAATTGACTTGGCACTTTAACCAATTTACTGTTTGATAGTTCATCATAACTTTTTGTGTTTGTGTGTTTATAAATTTGTGTATTTAAGATCATTAAATATATTATTTATTCATAAAAATGAGGTCATAAATAAGTAGGGGCAAATCCCAGCATACTCTATATCTTCTTTTTAAAATTACCAAATTGAGTCTCATAATTGCCCAGGCTTCCATCTTTTTAAATTACATAGGAAATGTCTAATTTCATGGTTTCAAATAGTGGAATTAAATTTCTGTTTCAAGTGGGAGATTTCTCCCCATGTTTACACAAGTAAAGTACAAACTGTAATCTAGTTGGCCCATCCACTGCATATTGAAACTGGTGGATTCATTAAATAATGGCCACTGACGGTGGTGGTAAAAACACACAAGAAAAAACAGAGCATATATGTAAAACAGATTCAAAAGACTTTCAGTCAAAATGCCACACTGATTTCCAAAGTTTTCCTAAAGGCAAAATTATCTATCTTTAATTAATTAAGCAAATTAAAGAGAAATGATTCACTGACTTAACC
This sequence comes from Propithecus coquereli, assembly GCF_000956105.1. NCBI lineage: Eukaryota > Metazoa > Chordata > Mammalia > Primates > Indriidae > Propithecus > Propithecus coquereli. The sequence continues at coordinate 956,675 of NW_012154396.1, forward strand.
TATGCAAGTGGTCAACGAATGAAAAATAAACCCTCATCATGCAAAACCATATCCATTTATTCAACAAAAAAACACTCAATATATTTAAATTTTGTTTTAAGTAGCTTTTCTGACTTACATAGTATTATATCTTCATAGTTCTAATCTACATTGCTGTCCTGTTGTAATGAGAGTATAAGAACAGTCACATTTCCCATATAATATTCTCCTACATTTTGTGTAGAATTCTAAGTTAAAATTCTGTGTCAGATTTCTGCTTCCAACCATCACTGAATAACTGGCATTGGATTAACTATCCTACTTTAAATAACTATAAGACTGGACAAAATATATGAAGCATCAAAGTTAGATATTTGACAACAGGTAGCACAGAATTGTAATCCATGAGAGAAGGGAAACCCATGAGGTGAGTCCCACAATTGCCCGACTTCAGTCTGGAGGCAACTTCCAAACCACTGCACAAAGATGTGGAGCCCAAGCAAGCACAGCTGTCTCCTTTCTGTGGAAACTGATAATCCTCTTTGTAAAAGCTTTGCAAATCTATACAAACGACCCAAAATAGCCAAAATTATCTTGAAAAATAACAAAATTGGAGTATTCACATTGAAATTTACTATAAAAGTTACAGTAATCAAAACACAGTAGTGTTGGTTTAAGGATAGGCAAATAGATCAATGGAATAGAATTGAGAGTCCAGAAATACACACACAGTTATACCGTCAATTTTTACAAAGACACCAAAGTAATTCAATGGGGAAAGGAAAGTCATTTCAACAAAAGGCATTGAAACAATTGGACATCCATATGGAGGAAAAAAAATTTCAAACATGTCTCTCACAATACTCAAAAATTAATTACAGAAGGATTATAGATCTAAATGTCAAAGCTATTCTATTATTGAGTTTTAGGAATTCTTTAAATATTCTGATAAAAATTTTTTAAATGTGTGTTAATTTACATACATTTTCTCAAATTTATAAATGCCTATTTTCTTAATATTTTCGTAATAAGTAGAAGTTTTCAATTTTTGTTTATCATCTTATCCTTTTATGATTTATACTTTCCGTGCCTTGTCTAAGAAATCTTTGGCCCCAAGTCAGATATTCCCTCATGTTTTCTTTACCTTGTAGAGGCTCAGATACAAAAGGCTGTGTATTATGACTATTCTGCCGTCTTCTTCAGTGGGCATTTTAAAAAATAAAGGATTTATCAAAGGTTGCTGAGGATATTAATTTCCACTTCTAGAACAGACCATCTATGGAGGGGCACAAAGGATAGCTACAAATGCCAACTTTCTATTACTTTAAGTACTATGCCTTAAAGTTTGATCCAGAGGGAAAAATATCTTGCTCAATTTTCTTATATAACCATGAAACAGGCAATATAGAATATTTGGGGGAAAAAAGCAAAAAACAATCAAAAACAAAACCATTTCTTTGGCCCACATGACATTCTGGCAAAGAAAATTTGTGTTAAGTCTCATAAAATTTTCCCAAATATTGAAATTTCCCAAAATATTGAAAATATTGTATTTTCAATCCAGCACCATGCTGAAATTATGGTAGATCCTGTCATCTGTTTCTGAAGTGTCCTTTAATTATTTAAATGACATGAAAAACTGCCCAAATCTATTCAGTCATACAAACTATACCTTGTATGAGTTTTAAGGAAAGCATAAACATATACAACTTTACAATCACATCAAATTTCAATCAACTGATTGAAATTTAAAATTATAATTTCAATTAATCAGAATGACATGTACTCAAAACCAATGAATTATGCATTTCTCCATTGAAAAGGTGTGTATTAGTGACTAGTGTCTACAAAAAATCACAAACACTAAGCTATTATTTATACTAGTAATGTACACATCCACACTATTATATGTATACATTACACATATAATACTACACATGTTTACAGTAAAAGAAAATTCATCCTAGGTTACAGAATAAAGAACAAAACAAACATGAATTCATTCAACACATACTCTTGTGTCCTTTCATATTATGCTGTGCTATAGCCTGGCCTGACACAAGGCGTAATAGAACTTCGGTGTGTAGCAAATTATTGCTTATAAGGCAGTAGGAGGACTCTTGAGTGCTGACCTGGCCACTCCTCCAGCTGATGTGGCTCCTCCGCCATAATTTCTTGTCTCCATTCTTACACTTTGGCTACTACATTGATCACCAAACTAGAGCACATCTCAGTGAAAAACTACGGAAATTTGGAGGAGCTTATCCATTCATGTGTGTATACATGTATATATATTTATACATATATATATGCACACACACATATGTGTGTGTATGCATGCATGTGTATCTGGTGGTACATAATCTTTGTATTCTCGATTGCTAATTAAGCAGAAAATCAAAAAGACAGTTACTTGAGCCAAATTAGAGTCATTATGTGTATCAATCCAGGAACTTGAACTAGCCTTTGAAATATGTTCTAGAAAGTGCCCAGACTTGTGCTAGGTTTTGGGAATACAAAGATGAATAAGACACAATTTAAACCCTCAAAGTGAAATAGTTCTCAAATATTCTGAATGAGATCAATTCAACCGGGACAATGATCCACAGTCAATTTATCTGACACTTGACCTACAAGAAAATTTGGGAAATATTAGGTATTAACATTCTTTAGCAAGAGAGCAATAAATGATTCATTTGAAACAAGAATCCATTTGTGCTTTAAAATCTGATTATTGCAATATTATAAGTCAGAATTCTTGCTGATGCAAGTAAGTATTGCAGTATACTATTGGATTAAATGAGCAACATCAAATCAGTAAATCGTTGATTAAAATGACATTAAAATATCAGTAATTTATAATTTAAAATCAAGAATAATATCAGTTTAAAATTACAATTAAGAGATGATGAACTGGTAAAAATATCCTTCCTGGAATTACTAAGAATTGCAACTAACAAGCATTGCTTGGGGGAAAAAAATTCCAGGAATATATATAATAAACAACATGATAGAGTTTATGATTCAAATATCAGTAATCCTTATAAATCTTTTCATAAATGATCCTTTGCCTTCATTCATTTAACAAATTTATTTTGAGAGTCTAACGTGCTAGGCACTATACCAGTTACTGGGGCAAATAGTGAGCAAAAAAATAACAAATATAAATAAACGATCAAGCCATCAAGGTATATATGATTTAACAAAGGAAATGTAATCAATCAGTCAATCACAAATAAGTAGAAAATGAAAACTAGAAAACTTTTATTTATATGTATATGGGCTTTATCTATATGTGTATATACGTGTGTATACATGTATATACATATACACAAACACATACACACATACACAGAAAGGGATTTGGCTTAATCACAAAGCCGGAGAAGGCCTCCTAAGGAAATGTTCCTTGAGTTAAGATAGGAAAGATGAGTATGAGTTAATTAGAAGAAGCAGAATAAGATGGTTACATTCATTTGGAACAGCAGAAAGAGCACATGCAATGCCTGGGGCGGGAACAAGCTTATGGAATGCAATGGTGCCTGTGTGGCCCCAGTACACAGTGAAAAGGAGAGCACAGTGTTTGATGAGAATGGAAAATTGGGTTAGGAAGACATTATTCAAGGTTTTGTAAGCCTTTTTAAGGGTTAACATCGAACAAAATGGAATGTTTCAATTTTGTATTTAGTTTACAGAATACCCTGGTGAGATTGTGAGTAAGCTAACAGAGAAATGAGCATCTATAAGAAATGCTTTGTCTTTCCTTTTGGGGGAGATGATGAATATATTTTCATATATATTCATTGCATTATGCTACATGATATAGTTGCTATTGTCTAAATGTGTGTAGTTCAAATTTGGATGATGTGGACTGTGCTAGATAGTGCATGTTGATACTCAACAGAATAACATATCATCTCAATGGACATATGAATACAATATATATTACATAGTTTATAATGTACATTAATAGTATCACGAATATGTGATCAAAAATATTCCACATCATCCTTGCCTTTCTAAACAAATATCTCCCTCTACCATGAGAATTAAGAGCTTAAAAACTGCATTTCCCAGACACCCTGGCAAGAAAGTTTTTGGTTTAAATTCTGCCAAAGAGAAGCACTCTCATAAAATGTGGCAGATTAAAGAGAAAGAAAAGCTCTGTCCTCCTCCTGAAGCAATGCATAAATCAGGTGTGTCTTTGACCATGAACAAGACTTTGAGAGCAAGTAATTTACTTTGGAGTTGATCCAGAAGCAGAAGAGAGTGGAAAAGTGACACAGGGAAGGGAAGAAAGCCAATAAAAGGACATTGACATTTGGATTACAGCTGTAGTCAACTGAGGCTCAATCCTGCTGGAGACTCTCTGAGGGACGATATAGAACATATTTCAGAATTGTTTCACTGAGGGTAAGGAATCTGCTGTATTTATTCACCAACTTCTGACCCTCAGTGGTTGAGGGTTGCTCTGGGGGCATTCACTCCCTAGCATGTATGTCCAGCCCCACGTGTAGCATGTCCCTATGGCCAGATAAAGCCCTCAGACACAGCTTCTGAAGGTAAAGGAATTGATCCCACAAGGCTTCAGGGGGTGTTCAGGAGGGACCAAGATCTACAAAGAGGACGGAGCTCTTATGACTTCGGCACTACAGAAAGTTGAGATCATTAGCATCAACTTCTCTGTGATTCCTGCATTTCTGGGTTTTCTAAATATCAGAAGCACTTTCTTCTGATCTTTCCCCCCTCAGACTTCCAACAGTGTTGTATCTAACTTCCTGTATTAAATACCTTCTACCTAAAGTGGTTTCTGTTTTCCTGACCACACTAGCTGATATGGACAAGATATAATGATGTGGAGATACTCAAGAGATATTTAATATCTAGAAAAATGTTTTGGTCAATAATTAAATGGGGGGAAGGTGAAAGAGGAAAAAGCTATAACAATTAACTAAAGTAGAACATAGAAGAAATATATTTGTTCAAGTTAGAGTAAGGAACAGGCCAAGGAAATAATTCTTTTTCAGATATGTAGAGTTTGATGAGACTCCGGGACACCTAAATAGGAATTATATTTAGGAAGCAGTTTGATAGATACATGAGTCTGCATTTCAGAATAGATGTTTGGGTTGGTGACATTCATGTAGAAGACTTCTGAGCTCCAGCAATATTTGAAGCTAGATGAGATTTCCCATGAAGACTATTTAAAATGAGAGTAGAAATAAAAATTGAAAGTGAAAGTGGAGAGAACCTGGAGAGAAAATTGAGGAATTTCCAGTAAAAACAAGAAAAACTAGAGAAGAATGGTGTCAAAGAAGTCAAGGAAGAAGAAAATTTCCAGAATGATCACAGTATCAAATGGAACAGATTTGGCAAGAAATATGAGGCCCTAAAATATCCTTTGAAGTGGACAATGATGAGATTATTATAATTGAAGCAAAAGTATTCTCAGTGATGTAACTGGAACAAATCTTGACTGAAAACAGGTGGAAATTCAGAAATTTAGCTGTGAAAGTGACAAGAGAACAAGGAAAGTTGCTAGGAAAAGATATATAAATGTAAATGTCAGTATTATGAGCTTCATGACAAATTTTTACAGTATTCATTTACCTATCTGTATACTCAAGTTCATAAAAACGCTATAAATACAAACAGAAATACTTATTAACTTTTTTATATTTATTCAATGTTGCTTCAAGTGTTTTTAAGACTTTGTTATTCATATTGAAAAAGAATCATTTTCTCTTGTTTTATTAGTTTATGTATGGGTAGTCACTTTAAATGTACAACTTTTTCTCAGATTTAAGTAATGTTAAATAAAAATTTGTGCTCTCTTATATATTCTAATTATTTAGCTTCTATGCTACTTCCACGTTCAAAGTGATAAAGCTTTTAATACACGAGAGCTGCCTACTAGACGCTCAGAAATGCTTGTGTTAATTGAGAATTTGTCAGTGCGTCACTCCTGGATGCATGCGGAGAAGTCACACTGGTATTAATAGGATTACAATAATGCAATGTGATAAGCCCTTACAGCCCTTTATTTTTAACACAATTTCTGGCTTGTGGCATACAATACTTCTTAAAATGTGAATTTAGAAAATCCTATGCTGAGCACAGTAGAAGCAGCCTTTTTTACCAATATTAAATTTACATTTGCAGTACTATCTTAAAAAGTTCCATAGGTCTATTTTTAACGAACAGAACAAGATCCTATGCTAAACATCAGAGATACAAGCATCAGGGAGATAAGGCTTAGAGCAATTTTTTCAAACCATAGCTTGACATCAATTAGAGATTTCTTACGTCAATATCTTGGGTTGCACCAATGCTTCTAATGTAATGAAAGGAATGGAATGGAATGGGATGGAAAATATCCAAGTACATTGCCTGTTATAAATATAAATATTATTTCATCAAATTAAATTTCAGTTTTATGCATAACTCATCTAAGGAGGCATTTGGTGATAGACACGCGAAGAGAGCATTTCAAAGTAATAAGTACTATGATAAAAGGAGATTCAAGATTGTATAAAAGACAGAGAAAAGGCATTTCACCCAGTTTGTAGGGACATAGGAATCTTTAAAAAGGAAACAAATGCAGTATCTACCATTTATATTATTTAACATCAGGTTATTCATTAAATAAATTCTAAATATGTTATATAAAAATAATTTGAAGTAGTACTCTTGGAAATATTTTTATGCCTTATAAAATTATGTAAAATACTGCTTAGCTATTAAGATATCACAAGCTACAATGACATGCCCTTTCACCCTATTAAGAAAAAAAGAGTTATATGATTTTCTTCCACAAATTTTATTTTAGAGTTCACCACTTTTTATTAAAAATTTATAGTTATAAAATATGTCTTGAAAAGAATATGTTATTCACCTTTGGGGTTTTTTTCAAATTAATTTTTTTAGCATTTAAAGTAGGGTAGCTCTATATTAAAGAAGAGGCACAGATCCAAAATGCAACATGCATACTGAAGACATTTACATTAGGCTTTAGAATATTATCACTAAACAAATGGACACACTCACCTTGATTTTAACTTTGGTTTTTATACCATTCTACAAGGCCTCTAGGGAATGCAATGTTTCAGGTTTCAATAACCTCATCACCTTACATGGTGATGATTGCCAAGTCTGTTTTCAGCTCCAGACCTGTATTTTCCAATATTGAATGGCTCCTTTTGAATTTTCCACAAGTACCTCAAATTCAACATTTTCAAAATAAATTTATTATTTTATACCAAAAATTAGATTTTTGGCATAACCAGGATACATAACCAGGCAGGTGGTTAAGTAGCACCATCATCTAACTAGTTACCGAACAAGAAACCTAGTACTTATCTTAGATTTCTTGCTCTCCATCATGTATCATTTACAACTGGTTAATAAGATGAGTGGATTTTTCCAAACTCAATTTACCCCTCCCTTTCCTTTATTCACCTTCAACTGCTTTAGTTCAACTCATCTCTTACAAAAGTTTAGTAGCCTCCCTACCTCCCATCTTGGTCTCCTCTAATCCAACCTCTTCTACTGTCAGAGTAATATTTCTGCAAAAGAAATCAAATGATGTTTTTCCTCCTCTTAAAATTCGTCAATGGCTCCTTATTTCATAAATAAGATCCTTAGTGAGGGGGTAGGGCAAAAAAAAATCCTCAGTCCTTGTCCTCAAAGACAATAAGTTTATCTTAACATCATTATTTCTCCAGCCCAACAGCTCTTTAACATGCTTAATGTCAGATGTTCATTATTGGTTGGTACAACTACCTTCACTCTTTCCACCTCGCATGATATACGTCATTTTCTAGAGATACTAAACCATTTGTCCATGCCAAAGAACACAATTCAGTCTTAAGCTGTGACTTTTCAGAGGCTGGTTCTTTTCCTGCAGTTAAAAGTTTTTGTTTTACTATTTATGCTTCAAGACTCTGTGAAATGTTCCCACATGGTTTCATGCCTATGTTTTTTCCTGAACTTTTTGAAATTTGCTTTTCTAAAATCCATGACTTATCAAGGCAAAATTACTATTGCCTCTTCTGTTTTCCCATTGTCCTTTATAGATTTGTGATTATAACACTTATTGTAAGTATTTTATTAATGTATATTTGTTAGATTATTACGATGCAATATTGCTGAGATTTTTATGCTTTTATCACTACTTCTGGATATTGAATCTTCAGATTTGGGACTCCAGTCATCTTTGTATCGCCAGCATCTAGCACAGTCTGGCACCTAGGAAGTGAACTTAATAAAGGTATGTTTAATAAACGATCAATATGAGACAAAAATGGAAAATCATTAAGTGATTATTATTTCAAATGCTTGCTCCCTTCTGAGAAGACATCATGATTAGGATGTGTGGTCACTAAGCTACATCCAAATTAAACTTGAAGGTGATTGCTGTTGTCATATGTTTATAGACAACTAAAACCTTTTGGTTTTTATGTTACTTCTGTTTTTTAATATTGGAGAAAACAGTTTCAACTTTGTCAGGATCCCTTTGTACACCACATACCACCCACTTTGCATCATGGAATATCCTTTTTCAACATGCAAAACAAGGAGTAGGGGAATAGACAAAAGAAAGGCTAATTTGACATGAATTGATCTTGACACAATTATGCTCTCTCTTCATGACTTCATAGTTGACAGGACCCTCAACATTTTGCTCAGGATCCATTTATCCGACTGTAATTTCTAGTATTCACTTTTTCCCTTCCTAGAAATCAAAATTATTTATCTGTAGGTGCTTATCTTAAGAATAAAAGTTACTTACCTATAAGCTTTTGTTATTTCTCATTTTTCATCATTCTTCAAAAGTTTCTGATAGTTCTTTGGTCATATAGTAATGGTACTATTTATGTATTTTTTTAAATATGATTCAGTCAGCCCAAGGAGATTTAATTCACTGAAGTGACTATTCTTTTATTTCTTCTCACTGATATTGTCCTTTAATTCCCTCTTAATTATGTTTAGCTTCATAATTTTCATACCATTCCCTTTTAACAGACAAAATAGGAGCAAAATATACATTGAGTATTGAGCTTTTTTCTAACATTTGTTACCACTATATCAACTGCTCCAAACAGCAAACCTGCCATTTCTTCATTTTTCTCCTCCTTCTTAGTGCTTCAAAATAAGTTTTAATGTCGTTTTTTAGTTATTTGTAGCATATTTCTAAAAGTGAACTCATTCTAAACTTTAGTCATCCTAATTACCACATTTACAGGCCCATACTATTCTTTGTATTTATTTTCTTCTATTCTTTTATATATAGCTTTTAAAGTCTCCTTTCACAAAAAAGTGTGCACAGAGGGAAGTAAAAGTCATCGGAACTCAAGTGGAGGGGAGGGACAAGAGGAGGGCAAAAACCTACCTAATGGGTACAATGAACACTATTCGGGTGGTGAGCACACTTACAGCCCTGACTCAAGCATTGCAAAAGCTATCCATGTAACAAAAACGTTTTTACTTCCTTAATATTTTGAAATTAAAAATCTATTAATAAATAAAGTTTCCACACCATTTCAAAATAAAGAAATAAAGTCTCCCTTCAGCATTTTATTCACATTGGATTCTTCCATTGCAGCTTCCTATTCATTATCAGTATAGTACACTGTACATTCTGAATTTAATTTCAAACTTCCCAGCCATTGAGCCACATTTTCATTTATATCTCTAATTATAGCTTCATACCTATCTTGTTTTCTAAAGTTTCGTGAAATTTTCTTTTCTAAAATCCAGTGCATATACTTGACTATGCTCAGCATCCCACAGACTTTTCTCTCAAGCTGCGCATCAGTTCCATACCATCAATCAATTCTTTCTTTATTATTTAGAATTAACCACAGAATAGCAATTCCCCTTAGTCTTTCTTGACCTTTTGAGAGATGAGATTGTAAGTAAAATGTAGGAAAAATTTATCAGAAGATCTGCTTTAAGAAAATTTGATTTCTTGCAGATGCAAAGATGGTTTTGATGATGAGTAGTATATTCAAAATAACTCTAAAATTAGATCCAGGAGCTTTATATGACTTAAAGAAAGTTACTTAACATCTCTGATCCTGTTTCTGTAAAATTAAAGTAAAAATACCTCCTGAAATTTGTATAAAGTTCAAATGAAATGAATATATGGATTTAACTAACATATGGTAGGTAACATAATATTAATAATATATACTATAAAATATTTTAATTAGATTATCAATATCACCCTTCTAATAACATTGATGAAGCATGATGTTATTTAAATGTATAAAATAACTAAAAGGACAAAAAGTAATTTAACTAATATTAGAACAAAATAAAGGGGAAGGAAGGAGTGTCACCAACTAAACCTTGATTGATCATAGCAAAACGCCAATCAATAAAATCTACAGTTGGTAAATGAAGAAAAAATAGAATAAACAGATCATTTAGAGATACAGAGAAAGCTCCAAAAAACTTTAAAAATAAATTACTAAAATTTAGTTACTTCCGGTAAACAAAAGTGACAGCGGGAAATGGTGAGGTGAAGTACTAATGGTTTTGTAATGTCCTTGTAATTTTTTTTATTATTAATATGTGTACGTACCACTCTAATATTTAAAAAGTAAATTTCAGTTTTTCAGAGCCTTCTAATACTGCAATCAATTCCTCTGTTTCTCAAAAGCATTAACAAACAGTCCAAAAAAAAGAAAGCTAATGTTCAAGCTAACTGAATAATAACAGCATGAAAAGTATCCATTTGTGGCCATGTTGCACAACTCAGTCTTTGAGGAAACCAAAAAAGCTGTCAATATAGACTATGACATTTGCAAAAAATGACCCTAATTCTCCATTCTTCCTGTATCCTGTATCTATACCCTTTGCAATGTGAATTTACAGCAGATCTCATCAAGCAATAGAGTCTATTTCCCCAGATCTTGAAGCTTTGGCCAATTAGCATGTGGTAGAAGGGATAATGCACCAGTTCCAAGCCTAAACTTTGAAGATTTCCTGTGCACTTCCACTCTGCAACCCTGCCATCACCACAGTAGCAAGCCTTGAGTAGAATGCTGGAGGTCGAAAGGCCACGAGAAACAGAGCTGAGTCATCCCAGACAAGGCCATGCTAGGCCAACTAGCCCCCAGTAGACCCACTTACTAACCACAGACCTATGAGTGAGCCCAGCTTGGCATCAAGCACACCAAACATTCTACTCATACATTCATGAGCAAAAAATAAGTGCATTTTTTATGTCACTGATGTTTCATGGTTGCTTATTTCATAGCACTATCGTGATGATAGCTGATACAGAATCCTAGTTCACAAAGTCTCCAGCTAAAATACACCAATGGCATATAGTTGTGACAGTTTGCCAGCCCTTTTATATCAATTTACAACAATCTTTGGAGATGTAGGTTGGTGTTTCCCTTATCTTATCCCACTGATGGGAGACTAGAAATGGAAAGCAGTGTAAAGGGAATTAGACATCAACATCCGGAGAGCAAAGTTTTAGCTATGTCTGTGCCACTATGTTAACAGAGGCTTTGGACAAGCTAAGTCATTTCTCTGGGCCAGTTGTTCCCAAATCTGGCTGTAGAGTAAAAGTACTGGGAAACATTTTTATTCCTGTTTTTAATACAGATTCCCAGTAAGTCAAAGGTCATACTAGAAAAGAGTTTTCAAATGTTGGATATCTATAAGATTTGGAATCTCAAAGGCTCGGTTTTCCTATTTACAAGTTATTTTTATGGGTCATTTCAGATTATTTTTTAATCAATCTTTTCTTTGATGAGTTATTTGTATAAGTTTACTTAAAAAATAAGTGGGTCACTAGCACCTGAAAAATAAAGAAAGACCCTCTCTAACAGTGAATTAACCATTCCAGTAGGAAAAGTTCTACATATTTTCTAAGTAAGATGGTGTTTTCAAGCACAAAAAATACAGTCAGATATAGTACACAAAATTCCAAGATTTCCAGTCCCTGGTGTTACATATACACCTTCTCTCGGTCACTCAATCAAACACTAATCTAGGTGCCAGTGTGAAGGCATTTTGTAGATATAATTAAGTTCCCAAATCAGTTGACCTTAAAATAGGGAGATTATCCTCAATGAGTCTCTCCTAATAAGGGTGAGCCCTAAAACAGAGCAGGGTCTTCTTGATAAAAGAGATTCAAAGCATCAGAGGGACTCCATGTGAGGGAGATTCTCTATTGCTGGCCTTGAATATAGAGAGGGACACATGGCCAGAAATGTAGGTGGCCTCTAGGAGTGGAGGGCAGCCCCTAGATGACTGTCAACAAGGAAATGGGGACCTCAGTTCTACAACCACAAGAAACTGAATCTTGCCAGAACCACATGAACTTCAGATAAGAACACAGCCAAACCAACACCTTGATTTTAGTCGTATGAGACCTTGAGCTGAGAATTCAGTTGAGCCATGACCAGACTTCTGACCTATAGAACTGCGAGCTAACAAATGGGTGTTTTGTCAAACCATGAAATTTGTGGTAATTTGTTGTACACCGTTAAAAAACTAACTCACTAAAAAAAAAAAAAAAAGAGAGAGAGCTCTATATTTGAATTTTGGAATTTAGGAAAGCTGACTTCCTGGATCCATTGCTGTAATTGATTACATGACCTAAAACTAGGCAATGGCTTTCCTTAATGCCTTCCCTTGCCCTGTGGAATCCCATCACAAAGCAGCTTAATACTACAGAAAGTAATATATTCAGAGGATTAAATACCCCCTTAAAACAAATGCATTAAATAAAATCTGTTCTTTATTTGGTACTCTTTTCTTGCATTGCGAAGAATTCCTTCCAGTTGTCATAAAAATGAGCTGATTTTAAGGAGGAGTCTAACAAAAAATATGTATAGTATTTCAAAAAACCTCAGCTATCAGTTCTGGCATACATTCTAAATGATGTTATTAGTATCTTACATGTTTAATGTTTAATACCTCTGAAATAATCATTAACATTACAATTTATTCTTTAATCCTACTGTGTTATAGGTAATTCTAGGTTAACATTCTAGCAGAAACCACTGCTCTGAAGGCCAGAGGAAAAAAGGGAGAGAGAGAGAAATCTATTCAGTTTACCCGGTAAAACACTCTGAGCAATCTCTTTAATGCACATTTACACAGAGATATCCACATTTAGAATTCCAGCAATTTTCATTCTTTTAATGATTGCTTCAGTGCTGATGTTATTAAAATAAAGAACCTACGTTAGAAGAATTACCATGATAAAGTATCAATGTAAGTCATTTATTTTACAAAAGATGTTGGCTGCCATCTCTTGGACTGTCTGAGCATTGTGCTTCAAAAAGAATAAACAAATTAAGCCTTTGGTCTTTCCATTGCTAAAATTTCCTCACAAAAGAAATAAAAGTTGTAAATACTTGAGCAGCAAACAATATTATTTGCATGTACTTATTTATTTCACTAGAAATCTGACTTATAAAACATTTATGTATGTGGTTAAATTTTTTGGATGTATTAAAGGTTTGTTCAAACAGGAGACAAAAAAGTATATGTTATTCTAAATTTAAACTTCATGTTTATATTTAAAATCTTATTTGCACACCTCCATATAGTGGTTTTTGCATCTTTTTGTATAGGTATGGCTACAACACTAGACACTTCTCTGCTTAATAAGTGGGTTAAGATACTAAGGCTGCTTAAGTTTCTCTGATGCTAATTGACAATATGAATCCTTGAGAGATATGTAACCATGGTTTCTCATTAGAATCAAGTTTATTTTCATCTTAAAGATATCATGTAGTTGAGACTAATAGCACAAAGAAAAGGCTTAATTATTGGTGTAATACTATTGTAAAGGTAAACTATACTCATTTTGTGGATGTTACTAATAAAAATTCACATTTCAATCTTCCCCCCATTCGTGATTGCTTATGTATGGCATGTGTACGTATTTTCTTAATGTTTTATAAATTAATGATTCTCTAAAAGTAAAGTGGAAAGTATTTGAGAAGACTGCATCTCTAAATGCATTTTTTTTTTATTTTTTTAAGTTTTAGAACTCCTGGGCTCGAGCAATCCTCCTGCCTCAGCCTCCCAAGTAGCTGGGACTACAGGAGTGTGCCAGCACACCTGGTGAAATATATATATATATATATATATATACACACACACACACACACACACACACACACACACATATATATATATATATACACATAGCTTTACCTAGAAGATATTTAAGGTAAAAGACTATAAAAATTAAAACCCAAGAATATTAAAACAAAGGCAGTTTTTTCACATTTTCTCTTGTTCATATTATAAAAAGGAATTCTATAACAACCTTCAAATAACCAAATGAAAATTCTTAAGTAGTTCCTGTTTTTCAAAGCAATAATAAGTGTGAATCAGCTCAATATCATAATTCCATTGGGGCTCACTATGTGTGTGAGAATTAAAAACCTCTCTTGGCAATTAGTAGATTGCAGTAACGGTGTATAATTTTGCAGAAGAACATTTGTCACTCTTTAGAACTTTGGATTTCTATTTTTAATGTGTTCTATTAAATAATTTGAGAAGGTAAAGAAGAACACCATTTAATTGCTTCTGAGGTTGTGAAAATTCTTTGGGTATTTGAAATGATCTAACTTTAAAATAATTGTTATTATGTTGTTAAGTATTGGGTGTGCATGTAAGTCATAATTATTTGCTCTCTCACCAGGCAGATCATCTAGGATAAAATTACAGAAAAAGTATGGAATGGTGTGTCTGATACACAAATCACTTTGAATTCAAACTTATTTTGGTAGTACAATCCAAATTGCTTGATTTCTTAATTATCTAGGCAAAAACTTCAAGTGAAATTCCAAATATGTGGAAAGTAAAAAATAAGTGTATACAAAGAGAATCCTAATTCTATCCTAGGAGAAAACATTGTTAGTGCTGTTTGCTTAAAGCTATAAACTCATTGTGACACCTGGTGGATGTTGTTGAAAAGGCCCATGATAGGAGTACACTGTCTAAAACAGCAGCCACTAGCCACCTGTGGCTATTGAGCCCTTGAAATGCGGCTAGCCCAAATGGAGGTGTGGTGTTAAAAGACTTAGTATGAAAATATATATGATTCATCATTAATAACATTTTACATTAATTACACGTTGAAATTATAATATTCTGGATATGCTGGTTAAATAAAATATATTAAAATTAATTTCACCTGTTTCTATTTTACTTTTTCCTATGTGGCTACTAAAAATTTTAAAGTTATATATGTGGTTCATATTTGTGATTTATGTTGTATTTCTATTGGATAGTGCTGTGATAACATCTAAGGCTTAAATATTATAAAGATAGAAAATTTCTCAGCTCATTTGTGAAAATAGGAAAAATGTATATAATTTAAGATTAACATATGGTAGGCAGAAATTTAATATGGCTCCCCCTACAGACCCTTGTATAATCCCCTCCCCATTGGTGTAGGCAGGTCCTGTGAATATGATGGGATATCATTCCCTTCGATTAGAGTACATTATATGGCAAAGGTAAAGTGATTTTGCAGAAGTAATTAAAGTTTCTAATTAGCTAGTTGTCTTTAAGTTAATCAAAAGGAAAATTAGGCTGGATGGAGCCTGACCTAATCGGATGAGTCCTTAAAAGAGATTCAAAGCAGCAGCAGACACTTGCCTGTTAGCCTAGAAAAAGCTAACAGCCATGTTGTAGGGAGAGCCACGTGGCAAGGAATGGCAGGCCGTCTCCGGGATCTGAGGGCCTCAGCCCTTAGCTATGACACCAAATTTTGCCAACAACCAGTGAGCTAGGAAGAGGAGCCAGGCCTCAGATGCTTCATTGCAGCCTGGTGAGACCCTGCACAGAGGACCCAGCTAAGCTATGCCTGGATTCTCAACCCACAGAAACTGAGAAATAATAAACGTGTGTTATTTTAAACTGCTAGGTTTGTGGTAATTTGTTACACAATGATAGAAAACTAATATGCCATGCTTTTGAGCTTTTTTTTTACTTTTTTGTGTTACGATATTACTAATAGTCATTGGAATTTTTTTAAATTTTTTTTTTAATTCAGGATATTATGGGGGTACAAACATTTTGGTTTCATGAAATGCATTTGCCTCGCTCAAGCCAGGGCCACAAGCGTGTCCTTCCCCCATACAGTGTGCCCTGTCTCCATTAGAAGTCAAAATCATCAATGAAAACCATAACTTTATTGTAGCATATACTTTACTATGACTTGTTCATAGCATATACAATGGAAAGAGAAATAAATACAAGAAAATTATATAAAGTCTAATATAAACCTCTCAGTAGAGCTGTGCTATGTAAATTATAATATTAATAGCTTCAACCCAGAGCTCTTTTAAATTTAAAGCAGTGATGCATCTTCTTTTTTCTTCTTATTTACTTCTGTTTTGGCACTTCAATAGATTTCTGATGGTGAAGAGACAAATGTGTATCAGCAAAAGAAAACCAGAACAAGTGGAGAGGTGAAACCAGTCCCTGTGAGCTCGTATACCCACTTTGGGACCTCTAAATAAATCTGCTAATGATCTAGAATTTCATCTAGCATCAGAGACCTTTCACTCTGCTTTCTTGAATTCCTGGAATTTATACCACAGTCTTGACCCACAGTTCCTCAAGTTGAAGATTAGCTCCAAGAGCGGTGGAGCACAATGAGCTGTGCCCTGTACCTTTGCCAGTGATTTTGGAAGTGGTGGCTGCCCCTCTAGCTCCTCCAATCAACTTACTATTTATTCATCAAACTCATCATAATCTTCCTATGCCCTTGAGCCTTTGCACATACAGTTTGGTTTTCCTGGAATAAATTTTCCATTGCTTCCATGTCTGGAAAAGTTCACCTCTACTGTGAACGATTTTCATTTCCTTTTGTTAACTCCTTTTGTACAGCTTTTGCTATTTCCCAGTTAAAGATTTCTTCTATTCAGTGATGCTGACTAGGAGAACAAACTGACTTGGCAATTTTGTATTATTACCTATACTAATTTCACCATAGTCAGTGACAGAAGTTATAGGTTTGTACTATTCCAAATGTTCTCAAATACACAGGCTTATATAGACATATTTATTCAAAAACAAAAAGCAAAAATAAAAACTCTTCCTCCCTTTGTTTCTTCTCTTGACCACCTCCCCTGAGATTGCATTCAACTCACTCCTATGTTTCTCTCCTTTGCATGTTATTGTAATACAGGGAGTTACCAGTCTTTTTTGTTTGTTTGTTTTGTCTCCTTATCCACCTCCTTTCTCTGAGTCTGGTGGTGTTAGGGCAATGGGTCTGTTTTTCTCACTATCCTTTCAGTCGAGCTTCTGATTTTTGGAGGAGGCCTCTTTTTCTTTAAATTACTTTTTACTATGTCAACTCATTTCCAAAATACTGTCATACCAATTTTATATTCTATTACACTTTTTATTACCCTAAGGCAGAGTTAGTTGTTCCTAGCACTACAGTTTCAAAACACTTTGCAGACTTCTGTAACAGAATTTACCGTGTTGTATAGTAATTACTTCATGTCTATACCATTAAACTAAGAACAGGGACCATACGTTATTTAACCTTGCATTCTTAATCTTTAGAAGGCAATAAAACAAAACAAAACAAAATGCACTATCTAACTTAGCTTAATTAAAATCTCACTGAGCTTAAAACATTTAAAACAAACTTACGTTGTCACCAACAGTGAACTTCCTTCCCTCTGAAATAAGCTGATTATTTAGTTGGCTGAACTAGATCTACAGTGATCTAGCCTTAGAGGAAAGAGGAGACGGAGGAGTAGGCATGAGGTTGCAATTGTTTTGTGTCCCCTTCCCCTCTGTGTCCACGATGACTTAACCATTGTCATTACCTAAAAAGTCTCAGAGCCAGAACCTCCTAGACAAGTATTTAGGAAGTTGTTAAATATGTAACTTTCCCGTAAGTAACTTTGATACTGTATATTATAGAAGAAGACGAAAGGGAGAGGAGATGAAGAGAAAAATATAGTCCTTAAGAAAAATAAAAAGATTAAAACTAGGCTCCTGTTTTCCACAGTGAAGGTCACGAGTGTCCTTGACGTGTTTTGGTTAGCTTTGCTTCTCATTACTGGTGATATTTATTTTGATAATTACTGTGTAGGAAGGTTTTTTTTTTTTTAAAGTGAACATTTTCTGATTTCTATATTTATCTGAGTTATTATCTCAGTATGAGCTTAGCTATTGTTTGAGCCTGTCTCAGCCAAGTTTATTGGCAATTCCAGTCTATTTGCCAACAACTTAAGAAGCACTCATTTTAAACTAAAGTACATCCCAAACCTTAGGTGCAATCCTGCCTCGGGTTCATAAAGCCAAATCAATATGATCACTCAAATCCAAGGTTAACTCTTATCTTGGAACCAAGCTCATTCCTATTGATTAAACTTTTGTTTTTGCCTTATTATTAAGAACAAAAGGATCTTGGAAGTGGCTGTAAGAAGAAAGGCATCATAAACAATCTATTTATGTCCCTTTATAATACCAATTAATTCATATAATTTTTGCTTTCAATGTCATTGCAAATATAATAGCATGTCTCCTTGTGCATAAAAATTATTTTTTCCTGATTGATGGAAGCCTTTTCAAATACCAACTATCTATTATCACTGTTTTTTTAAAATATTGAGGGAACAAGAGGAATGGAAATAAATCAGATATATTACACATGAAACAGTCACAACAGACTTCTATAAAATCAGAAAAGCAAAAAGTGTTTGTAGATGCTTTTATTTTTAAGAATCTGTTTTTAAGGAATTTTAATTTTATAAAAATTGGCCCTAAAAAAATACTTGATATTTTAATTCTCCCTAATTTTTTCTTGCAGACATTTTTATATCCTTTTTGTTTTGTCTATGATGACAAAAGAAAATACACAGGTAATTGTAAGGATAAAAGATTTATAGAGCAAAACTAAAGTTTCCCAGTGAATAAGAAATTCTGCCCCAAAACAGCAATATCAACTCTTGCCTGAGTTTTCTGTCTACCAGCCTGCCCCACCAAATTCATACTTTCCAGCCCTCAAAATCGCATGAGCCAATTCAAACTAATTAATTCTGTTTCTCTGGAGAACCCTCACTGAAAAAAAAAAAAAAAAAAAATAGGTATGTACTATATTTTCAACTACAAACAGGCATGCAAGAAATATCAAATTTCTCTATTTCCTTTAAAGCAAATTAATTCTAACTCCAAACTGGGCCAGCAGGAAATTAAACCTAGGTCCTTAGAGTTCACAAGCATCCTCTCATCTTTCATTTTCATATTCTCCTTCAATATCTCATCTTCCAAGGCTGCTTGGTCCTGCTATGGTTTGACTATTTGTCCCCGCCAAAATTCAGCTTGAAATTTAATCCCCAATGGCAATGTTAAGAGGTGGTGCCTTTAAGAGGGCCTTTAAAGCCCTCATGAATGGATTAATGGATTAATGGATTAAAGGGTAAATGGATTAATGGGTTATCATGAGAGTGGAACAGGTAGCTTTATAAGAAGAGGAAGAGAGACCTGAGCTAGCATATTAACACTCTCAGTCCCCTGAACATGTGACACGCTGTGCTGCATGGGGACTCTGTAGAGAGCCTCACCAGCAAGAAGACCCTCATCAGATGCAGCCTCTCAACTTTGGACCTCTTAGCCTTCACAAGTGTAAGAAATAAATTCCTTTTCTTTATAAATTACCCAGTTTCAGGTATTCTGTTATAAGCAACAGAAAATGAATGAATATAGTCCCTAAAGGAAGACAGCTCTGTTCATTCCATGTCAAACCTCAGTATGAGAGTCTTTGTCAAAGCTTAGAGTCCCATTGCCCTGGGCCCAGTAAAAGCACTCAAATGTCTTGTGGATTCCTGAGGGTACTACCAAATAATAGAATGTGGATCACCACTATTCTTGGTGGTCATGAACCTCTAGTCTCAGTCTTGGAATTTCTCTTCCCTCACTCACTTCTAACAAGGGAATTCAGTTCTCCTCTACCCCGAATATTTTTCAGAAGCTCTCCCCTAAAACAAAACCCAGGAAGACAAGCTATTTGCAAACAACATCTCCTTGCTATCAAGTAATACAAATTCCTCTTGAGATGAGAAAGAACAAAGGCCAAACTTTCTGCCAGTAACGGAGGAGAGATAAAAACATAACAGGAGCAAACCTCAAATTAAAGTATCAAAAAATTATCATATTCAGTCTTATGTTAGTAAATGTTAACCAACCAGCTTTATGGGGGAGTGGTGGGGAAAAGAACCCTAATTTGTAGGATTTTCCTACTTCCATGTTGTAAATATTCCCATTGTAGTTGATTTCAAGCTAATCATGTGACATCACTGAACACAGAGATGAAAAGAGATGTGTAGTAGTAGCACATAATTATGTAGTATTTCTACTATACAGAAACAGTAAGTATAACCCCAACAGCATGGATAATGCTGAATATTTATTACCTTTGTTTATAATACAAATTATTTCATTACAAGTTTTTATAATTTTAATTTTGAATAATGACTCTGTTTCACAACTGTTACACAACATTCCTGAACATTTATTAACTTTTCTGAACCAATAATAGATACAAGAAATGTCAAAAGTCAAATAGCCAGCTGGAGTACACCACTGATTTTACTTCACAGTGGAAGACCCCAGGAATGACTCTGATAAGAACTCTGTTGCTATAGTTTGAATGTGTTTCTCCAAAGTTCATGTTGGAACTTAAAACCCAAGGCGATGGTATTAAGAAGTCGGGCATTTGGAGAAGTGAATATGTCATGAGGGCTATACCCTCATGAATGAGATTAGTGCTCTTATAAAAAAGGCTTTTGAGAGCTGCCTGGCCCTTCCATCTGCCATGTGAGGACACAGCATTTGTCCCTTCTGCCATGTGAAGACACAGCAACATGGCACCATCTGGGAAGCAAAGAGCAAGGCTTTATCAGATTTAAAATGTACTGGTGCCTTGATCTTGGACTTCCCAGCCTCTAGAACTGTAAGATATGTATTTCTATTATTTATAAATCACCCAATCTGTGGTATTTTGTCATAGCAGCAGAAATGCACTAAGACATTTGTGCAATGAAAATTGATTCAGCCTCTACAAAGTAGGGCAACAGACCTAAAGGTTTTTTTACCTCTTCATGACAGGCAGACAAATCTGGCCTACTCAACTGACAACACCCAAGTTTCCCATTAGACTGCCTTGCTATTATAGTTACCATCTGCAACAGCTGCTCTCTAACTTGTTGGTCTCGTGACCTTTTGTACTCTTAAAAATTATTGGGAAACCAAAGAGCTTTTGTTTATAAGGGTTAATCTCTCAACATTTACAATCTTAGAAACTAATATTGAGAAGTTTTTTAATATTTATTTATTCATTTTAAATTAACAGTAACAATCCTATTATATATTAACATAAATAGCATATTTTATGAAAAATAGCTATATTTTCTGAAACAAAAAAATTATTGAGAAAAGTAGCATTGTTTTACATTTTTTTCAAATCTAATGTCTGTCTTAATAGAAAACAGCTGGATGCTCACATCTGCGTCTACATTCAGAATATGTTGTTTTGCAACATGTTATTTTGATTAAAGTATATGTTGAATATTTAGACTCATACAGGTATTTTGTTAGAAAATATAAACGTATTTTAATATCTTTTCAAATAATTGTGAAAATTATTCTTAGATATTAAACCAAAACTCAACAAATAATCACTTTTAAAGATTAGTTGTAATGTGGAATCTGAAACTATATCAGTAAATTTTCATACTCTGTTACATTAAAATCCACTAATCCATCTTGCACTTTTAATGGAAATTTTACCTCACATGATTTTATAACCTTATGCATTGGTGTTTTTAAAAATATAGGTTTGATGGGTTATGAAGATCTTCCAAAGTTTCATTATAAAATAATTTTAAAGTCATATTTGTTAATATTACCACCTATGACATTAGAAAAGCCTTTATTATAAAGCTGTCAAGCCTATGGTAACAAATACAAGTTTTCCAAAATTCTAAATTTTCCTTGAAAGATTGTATTTTATTATTGGCAACAAATTCTGCCAGTGGTTTTCCTTGAAGTGATAGTCTCACTTAGTTCCTTTTCAAAAACAAAGGAACTAAATATACCAAAAAAAGGAACCAAATACCCATATCTGAATAACTATAGTGAATGTGTCATTCTTTCAAGTAAAAATTCTATTCCATGAGAAAAAAAACTAAATGAGCTCCCAACTCAAACAGTTGCACAGGGGCTTTTCCTTGAGACAATCATTGTTATTTCAGTATGCAACAGAAGAACTGTGTAAATACTTTTGATCTGATACAGAATGCTAAAATGACATGCATTCAAAGGTCAAAATTTAATAAAATTTAATAATTTTTACTGCTTTGTCAAGGTCATTCTTAAGTAAAATATGATTTCTTTCTGTAAGTGTGTAATGGTGAAGAATACAATAACTATTAGTACTTAGTCCATTTGGACTTCTATAGCAAAATGCCATTAACTGGGTAGCTTATACACAATAGAAATTTATTTTTTCTAGTTTTGGAGGTCGGGAGGGCCACAATTCAGGTGCCAGCTGATTTGGTGTGTGGTGAGGGGCTGCTTTCTGGTTCATAGAGGATATCTTCTTGTCCTGTCCTCGTATGATACAATGAGCAGGGCAGCTCTCTGAGATCTCTTTTATAAGAGCACTAATCCCAATCTGAAGGTTCTACCTCATGACTTAATCAGCTCCAAGTTCCCACCTCCTAAATACCATCTCTTCGAGTGTTAGGATTTCAGCATATGAATTTTGAAGGGACATAAACATCTAAACCATAGCAGGAGCATATGAAAAAATGCTCAACATCTCTTATCATCAGGGAAATGCAAATCAAAACCACAAT
>NW_012154396.1:980377-1005765 GCF_000956105.1 Propithecus coquereli
TTTTTTTATCTTATGGACTCTCTGGGAAAGTCTTGAGAACAACCTCCCATCCCCATTGTCTATGTACCTATAAAGAAAAAAAGAAATCTCAGGACACCAAAAAACTCATTATGCTGGAGGGGGAACTAAGCCTGGGAACTGAGTCATGTGGCACCTCCATCCTTTTACCAAGATCAAATGCTGTGATTTCACAAGCTGGCTGGCTTTTATGCACAAGCCAGTTTCCCACAACAACAAAGGTCTTTTGCCTCTCTGCATGGCTGTCCTCACAGATTGCTTACAGGAAAATTCCTTATCAGCCCCTAAGCTTTTCAGGATATCTACCCCTCTATGAAACAAGCACATTCCAATTATAACCTTAGGACTGCAACCTAAATAAATTCTTAAACTTGAGTTCTATTAAGTTTCACACCAACAATGTCAACTACAATCTTATCTCCACAGATGCAAAATGAGATAAGATCAATCATTCCTCTTCTTAACTCTGAAGAAGTCTACATAATTGACTTTCCTCTACTTGCTTTTTGAATGTTCCCCTTATCTTATGTAAAATGTAGATTTATTGAGCACTAATTAGAGCCTCACAAGAATGTAATCATTTGCTTCAGTGCCTATTCCCCTCCTTTCTTTCTTTTTTAGTATGCCTTCTCTCCTTAAAGATTAAGTTCCGAATCCCTCTCCCAAGAGCACAAGTCACACATGCTTCTGTCATTTGTGCTTTTCCCAGGCGTGTCCTCAAACTTTGGCTTAATAAAACTCAATTGATTGTGACTCTCGTCTCAGTCACCTGTCATTTGCATTATTACACTTTACTTTGAGAACCTCTGATCTACAACATTGGGGTGTTGGGAACCAAGGAGGAAATACGGTTCTCCCTCTTACCTCCTGGCACAAAAGGGGCAACTCAATACCAGATAGCTGCAACTTTCTGTACAAATCCCAACCCAAAACAGACCTGAGACTAAACAGGGTGCAAAGATCAAATTTGTGTAGAAAAGATTAGAAAAGGAAAACCTTTGGAGGTTATTCGCAATCATTTGAAAATAATGTAATAAGCACTTGAACAAAGGTGGTAAAAATCACAATAGAGAAAAAGGAAAGGTGTCAACCAATTTAAGAGGCATTGGAAAAGTCAATTTGCTAATAATGCTTTAGCTTTGGGGAAACATGGCAGAGGTGGATCAAAAGACAATTTCTCAAGTCCAGGATTGGTGATACAAATAGGAAAAAGTAGAAAAAAGGAATCTCTGGAAAAGAAGAATAGAAATAATGATAATAACAAAAATAACTAACATTTACTAAACTTTATGTACTAAGCACTTTGGTCTTAGACATCTTTTTATTTTTAGATTTGGGATATGTTTTTGTAATAAAAATAAGAGAGAGGGAGAAAAACAGAAACAGAGAAAGACAGAAAACACTAATAAATTGACAAATTATAAAATTTCTGTCCCACCTCTTTGTAGCATCTCTTTTTTCTTTCTCTGCCATTGTCATACTTCTTCCACTGAAGTATCTGGCATCTGGTGCTATACGGAATACCAGGCACAAGTCAAGGAATTACACTAAAATCTTAGCATTTTTTTTATCTTCGTTAATGTGTAAAAACAAAAGTGCATTCTTATTTAGTAGAGGGGAATGTGATTCAGGTCATACATTAATCTATGAAGTTATTACTATTAAATTAATTAATAAAGTCTGTGTGATCAGCACTTTCTGAAATGACTCTCAATGGTTCCAGGAGCCCTGTCTTTGTATTCATGCCCTTATTAATCCTTTCCCCTGGAGAGTAGACTGGATTTAGCGATTTGCTTTGAACAAATAGAATATGACAAAAATGGCAGGCTGTCACTTCCGAGATTATGTTAGAAAAAGATCCTGGCACCCAGCTTGCTCATCTGCTCTTCCTCTCTCACTTGCTTACTCTGATGGAAGCCAGCTGCCATGTTGTAACTATCCTATGGAGAAGCTCCCTTCATAAGGATCTGAGGCAGGTCTCCATCCCACAGCCTGTGATCAATTCAGGCATTACTATGGTTTGAATGTGTCCCCCAAATTTTATGGTTAGAAATTTAATCCCCAAATTCACCTGTTGATGGTGTTTAGAAGTGGGGCTTTGAGGAGGCAATTAGGATTAGATAAGGTAATCAGGATGGGACCCACGTGATGGCACTGGTGGCTTTATAAGAAGAGGGAGAGAGACCTGAGCTGGCATGCTCTTGCCTTCTTGCAATGTGATGCCCTCCACCCTAGTACTGTAAGAAGACCCTCACCAGATGCAGCCCCTTGACCTTGAACTTCTCAGCCTCCAAAACTGTAAAAAATAAATTTATTTTCTTTATAAATTGCCCAGTCTCAGGTGTTCTGTCACAGCAACATAAAATGGACTAAGACAGGCACTCAGTCCAACAGCCCATGAGGACCTGAATCCTGTGAACAGCCACTTGAGTAAACTTGGAAGTGGATCCTCCTCTAGTTGAGACATCAGATAAGATCACAGCCCTGGCAATCCCTTAATTGCAGCCAGAGATCCCAGTAAGACAAGACCAGATTTCTGACAGAATGTATGAGATGATGGATGTTTTTTGTTTTAAACCACTGAGTTTTGAATAATTCATTACAATGCCATTGAGGACTAATACAACTGGAACAGTTGTTGAACATTCATTTATTTATTCAATGAACATACATTCAGTGTTTTTGCCCCAGTTATTGTAACAAGAAGAGGAGAAGTATGTGACCGTGACATGGGTCCTGTACCTTGAGCAAATCAATCTGGTGAGGAAGATAAATAGGTAAATAGATAGTATACAATATCTATAATGGAGATATAGGAAAAATTATATGGAACTATAAAAGAGAAAATAACTAAATCTATTAGAGAAGGCTTCACTGAGTAACTACCATTTGAGATAGATCATGAAGTTTTAGCACATTAAGACCCTGGCAAGTAACACTGATTCAATAGGAGCTGATACTTCCAGGAATCAAACCAAGGAGTCTGCATGTAATCATTTGTGAATCATCCACATGCAGTTATTAGATAAAGCCATGAGAGAGAATAAGATCTTTTCAGAGAAAAAGAATAAGGAGAAAACCAAAGACTCAAGAGTCATGTAGGTAAAATAAGGGAAGATGTTTGATTGATACGGTAAATATAATATCATGAAGTGTTTGCCAGAGATGACTTCGGGTGAAAAACAAACAAATAAATAAACAAATAATTGGAAAAAAGCTTGCTGAAGTATTTTAAAAATTGTTTAAATTACGTATTGAAGCTATTTGGCTATACAAATAAGAAAAAATATTCCCCAACCCCTTTGGTAAGATGGTGAATCACAATTTCTACATAGTAAAAATGAGTATTTTTCAATATTAAGGACATTAATATCTGAAATCAGCAAAATTGTCTACCAAGTTAATGCAATATACAAAAACTAGGACTTTTTAAAAAATAAATTTTATGAACAGAGAAATATATAATTTTCTAAGTTAATTTAAAACTACAAAATAAAAATTGGAGCAGTTGTAAGTTAATCACTTTCTAAAAAACTGATTTCTTCTTGGAACAGTGCCAAGAAGAAACTTCATAAATATTTGTTGAACTGGAAATCAAACCCTAGCAAAATCTGTGCCACCTAATGCCTTAAAAGCTTGGACTTTGAAGTAGGAAGAGGGTCCTGGCTCTTCTATTTAATAAATGACTCTGGACAACTAATGGAAGTTTTCTTATTTGAAAAGTAGAGATTATCTGAACTATAACTTCAAAAGCAGAAGTTTTTATAAGCTCGTGTTAAGTAAGGTATGTGAAAAAACCTGGAAACATTTAAACCATTATACAATTCTTGTAGCTATCCAAGAAAGGCTATCACAACATGGTCACTAAAACTATTTTCCAGATTATAGCAATTTAGAAATTTACTTACAAAATACACTGACAAAAAAGTGTATTTTGATTTTTAGCCTTGACACATGGCAATAAAATATGAGTTACACATTTGGATTCACACATAAATGTCAAAAAAACTTTCTTGATTTTTTTATCTGAAATTTATTCCATTTGGAGGATCTGTTACATTTCCATAGGAAATTAATAATTTGATCAAAGCCATGAAATAAGGTTTGCTAAATTTACTTTGACTTCTTTCACACAATGGCTTTTTCAAATCTGTATGTGCTACCTTTGCCTCACAATGTGAAAAGGAGACCATTTACTGAAGGCAAATGACCATTTGCTGTGTGTATTTTTTCACTTGACATTTGAATTAATATAGCCCAATTCTCCTTCCAATTTAATTACAAGTGTATTGTATTTGGTTATAGGCCATTAATCTTCTGCAATATATAGGAGTCAGAAAGTTGCACAGACAATTGGGCTATAGCGTTCAATAAGGCATTCAGTAGTGAATCAACATGTCACTTCCTCCATCATATTCTGTAGGCCTCACTAAAGTGACAGAAATTTTCTTTCTCTAATAGAAGTTAGATAGTGTATTCCTTTAAAAAAGAATCCTTTCCCCCAAGAACACATAGAAAATGATATATTTAAATACATTAAAAATACCAATTAGCATGATTTTCTCTAGCAGTACTTAATAGGAGATGAAAGGAGAGAAAAGGTGGATTGTGGAAAAATAGATCAAGGAAGGAAAGACTGATCTGAAATAGGGCTCAGAATGGTTTCCAGTGGGTTCATAAGTTATCTATCTATCCACTCTGCCTCCTTACTTTAAGCTAATGTCTACTTCAAAAAAAAAAAAAAAGTGGACTATTTGAAGATATTGGAAGAAACTCACTGGTGCTTACCTCTACACCAAATACCTATATTTTTGTCCATTCATACTCCATTTCCTCTCCTCTCATAGATACTGGTACTTCCTTCACCATTCTAAGACGAACCCTGTGTTCTCTATCTTATCTTTTTCAGCCTCCTTTATTTTGCTTTATTAATAATTCAGTTACAATTTCATGTAAACTGCCTTTGACCTCTTACTCTATAAACACATTCAAGCTTCCCACCACCCTGAAGGTATCTTTCCTAACTTTTGTCATTTCCACAGTCTACTTTCTTTTACTGCCAATATCCTTGAGTCATTTATATTTACTGTTCCCACTTCCTATTTGATTTTTCTACTCATTATAATGTGGCTTCCATCACTATCAGTTGTAACCAAATTGATCTCATTTAGATACCAATGTCATTCAGACCAGACCCAAAGGGTTTTTTCAATTGTATTTTATCTTTTGCCTATAGTATTTGACATCATTCCTCCTCCTAAAAACTCTTTACTCTTGGTTTTCTCAACACAACTTTTTTCTTGTTTTTCTTCTACCTCTCTGATAACTCCATGTCTTTTTTTCTTCAATGATTTTGTGTTAGCTATCCATTACCATGTAACAAATTACCCTAAAACTCAGTGGCAACATTAACTATCTCAAAGTTTCTGTTGGTCAAGAATTCAGGAGCATTGCTGTTGTTACTGCAAAGGGGTCTCCATCTGGGTCCAGAGCTCATCAAAGATCCAATTATTGAGACAACAGGGATTGCCAAAGAAGAAAGGAATTTTTTAATACAACACACATCTTGTTGGGAGAAAAGGAGAAGTTGCCTGAAGTCCCTCTCTCTCACTAATGGAGATCATGGGCTTTTAAAGGAGGTGCCATGTTCTTTGGGGCAGGTCATGTTATGACTAACAGGGGGCTACAGTGCACTGGGGGTAGGTTGTAGGAGATGGTGAATCTTGTCAGGAAGTCTGCCCAGGGTCCCTCAGAATCTCAGCTCCTATGTCTTGCAGAAAATCCACCATTTCTGGGAAACAACTCAAAAGGTCGAGTAATTAGTTAAGGGAGAGCATTATATAGGGGTCATTGAAATTTGTTCAATGGGGGGGCCAGTTACAGCATCTTGGGGGAGGAGAAATAGGATTTCTAGCTCACGGTCTCTCATATCTCAAGATATTGGCTGGGGCTACAATTATCTATAGCAGTGGCCCCAACCTTTTGGCACCAGGGACCAGTTTCATGGAAGACAATTTTTCCACGGATGGAGGATTGGGAATGATTCAAGCATATTACATTTATTGTGCACCTTATTTCTATTATTATATTGTAATATATACTGAAATAATTATACAACTCACCATAATGCAAAATTAGTGGGAGCCCTGAGCTTGTTTTCCTGCAACTAGATGGTCCCATCTGGGGGTAATGGGAGACAGTGACACTTGAAATGTGTTATCTCCAGTCTACTCCGTAATCTCGTTTGGTTTCTGTCACTGCAGAAAACCCTGCTTCACAAAGATAAGATGTTGTAAGCAGGCTTTTCAGAAATGGAAATGGAAAGGAAATGGAAGCAGGCTTTTCAGTGCGTTTGTGACAATCTCAGTATATTCCATCTTGACTTTAATCCAGAACATATGGAGATTTGAAGTTGTCTCAAACATTTTTTTCAGGTCACTGTCATTTGCAATCTCAAGCAGTAAATCCTCTTCAAGCATGGACAAAGTTGATTCACCTGGCTTATTCACAAATGGGTCGAGGATCCATTCCTTCCCAGTTCAGGGGTCTTTTGTGGTTGGGGAGTAGTGCTCAAACTCTTGTGAAAGCTGAGATAGGTGATCATGCACCAGCTGGGAGAAAGAAGGCCCTGGCTCAGTCTCTTTCAAAATCTCTGCTAATGTTTGAAACATGTCAAAAATCCCAATGTTCACTGGTCACCCCCATAATTCCAGTTTGGCTTTGAATGCAGCTGCTTTATCTTCTGACTTGAACACAGTTGTCGTTCTCCCCTGAAGTGACAGATTGAGTTTGTTGAGCAGGTTGAATGTATCACACAAGCAAGTTTTGTGACTCATTCTGTGTCCCTGAATGTGTTGCCAGTGGTGATTGTTTTTCTAAAAGAAATCTCTGGAGCTGCTCTCATAACCCAAAAACTCTGGCCAGTGATCTACCTTCAGAAAGCCATCTTTCTGAAGCGAAGACGTATGTGCTCTGCATTCATCTCCTCACAGAGCTGCTCAAACAGACATGAGTTAAGGGCATGTACTTTAATTTGGTTCATAATTTTAATCACATCCTGCGAAATATTGTTTAGTTCAAGTGACATTTTTTGGCTAGCCAGAATTTCTCTATGGATGACATAGTGTGTAGACTCACATTCAGAAGCAACCTCCTTTACCTGAGTAGTGAAACCAGAAAGCCGTCCAGTCATGGCAGCCACTCTGTCCATGCATATACTGACACAAAATGACCAATTCAGTTTTCCTCATATGTAATCATTCAAAGACTTGAATAGTTCTGCAGCTGTGGTATTGGTTGGCAACAAAAGTGCACATAACATATCCTCATGAACATCCTCCTGAAAAATATATCACACAAAAACAAGCATTGTTGCCTTGATGTCAACATCGGTAGACTCGTCAACCTGGATTGCATACCACTGTGACTCATTAATCCTCTCTAACAATTGAGCCTCAATATTCTCTGTATTTCATCAATTCATCTAGTTATGGTGCTAACTGAAAGAGGAACATGTGCTGCCTTTTGAACTGCAGCCTCTCCTAAAAGTTCACGGCAAACATCCTTAGTAGCAAGCAGGATCAACTCTTCACCAATAGTAAAAGGCTTCTTAGCTTTAGCAACATGGTTAGCCACTAATAATCATGCTCTCGGTGCAAACACATTTGATGAAGTGGTGGCCTTCAATAATTGCTTCTGTTCTTTGCATTCATATTTTTTTATTTTGAAATACTCCAAAGGCTTGTCTTTTAATGCAGAGTGCTTGGTCTCCATGTGGCAAAAAAAGTTTTGAAGGTTTCATGGTTTCATTAGATAGCCAGTCACTACATATTATACAAAGCGGACTTGGAGAATGTGCATCACCTGTTGCAATGAACCCATAATTTAAGTAGGACTCTTGGTCTTTTCTTTTAAATTCAGCTTTCATTTTTATGGCATTTTTAAAGTCTTTTGCTGTCTCATCATTGGGTCTTTCCCCCTTTTCAAAGAAGCTCTCTGGCAACGTTTATTTTTCACTCATTTTTGCTAGGGTTAGCTTGTGGGCTTACCAAAACTGTGACTGAGACAATTATGCAGTACAGGAAAGAGGTGAGGACAGAAGTAGTAAATAAAATAATGAGTGGGCCACGCATGGACTAAAATAAGCGTCGGATTCTGACTTAAAGCCTGCTATTAGATGCAATTGTACAATTGAAGTACATCGATTCACTTACCACTATAAAGCCTGCCACCAGATGCAGATTAATTGTCACTTGCCACTCACTGATAGAGTTTTGATATCTTATGGTCTCTGTGCACTCAAACCTCTCTTCAAGGATAATCTGTATTTGCAGCTGATTTCCAGTGCTAGCATCACTGCCTCAGCTCCACCTCAGATCATCAGGCATTATATTTTCATAAGGAGTGGGCAACCCATATCCCTCGCATGTGCAATTTACAGTAGGGCTTGCTGTCCTATGAGAATCTAATATTGCTGCTGATCTGACAGGAGGTGGAGCTCAGGAGGTATGAGAGTGATGGGGAGCCGTTGTAAATACAGATGAAGCTTTGCTCGCTCACTTGCCACTCACCTCCTGCTGTGGGCCCAGTTCCTAATAGTCCACGGACCAGTACCGGTCCTTGGCCCAGGGGTTGGGGACAGCAGATCTATAGGCTTTAATGCAGCTGGAGGATCCATTTCCACAATGGTTCACTCACATGGCTGTTGGCAAAAATTCTCAGTTTCTCTCTAGCTTTTCACAGATGTCTCAGTTCCTCACTGGCTATTAGCTAGAAATCTCAGTTCCCCATCACATGGGTCTCTTAATGGACTGCCTGAATGTCTTCACAAGATGGCAGATTGCTTCCACCAGATCAACTGATGAGAGAGAGAGAAAGAAAGAGTAAAGAGAGGAAGCTTTAGTACCTTTCACGCCCTAGTCTTTGAAATCGTACAGTCATTTCTGCTTTAATTTTATTTATTGGAAATAAGCCACTAAGTCTAGCCTGACACTGAAGAAGAGGGAAATTAGGCTCCACATATTAAGAGTACCAATTAATTTATGAGCATATCTTATACTACCACAGACTTCTATATTTCATTTCCCAAATTTTACTGTTACTTAGGGGTCTTACCTCAGCCCTCTTACCATCTCACTTTATTCACTCTGAGTGATCTCAACTACTTTCATGGTTTCCATTGCCACTATAGTGTAGATGAATCTCAAATCATTATCTCTAGCCTTGATCTCTCTCCCAAAACCTATATTTGTATTTTCAATTGCCTATCCTACATCTTCACCTAGAAAGCCAATTCAGCTGGTCCAAAACTAAATTCCTGTTTTTCTCTCCCCTTGCTCCCAATTTGGCTCTTTATTCTATATCTTCAACCCCATCAACCAAGTTAGAAAACATGAAATCATCCTCAATTCCTACTTTTCCTTCACACCTCTCATATCCTTTGATATAAATTTATCCCTACTGTATCTACCTTCTAAATAACCCTCAATTTATTTTCTTCTTTCCATCATTACTAACTTTGTATAGGCTGTCACCATTCCTCTCCAAGTCTACTGCAGTAGCCTAATAATTGATTTCCCTATGTCTAGACTCTCCCTATTCTAATTTACCTTTTGTCAGATTTATCTTGGCTAAAATACAGATCTGAGATCATATATCTCTATAAATACCTCAAATGGCTCACTAATAACTTCAGTTTAAAGCCCAAGCTCTTTAAAATGATATATAAAGCCCTTTAAAATCTGATCCTAATATGATTTTAGCTTCATTTCTTGTCACTGTCTCTACACACCTTTACCAAATCATTGTTGTTGCCTGAAAATGTCATGTACTTTCACACATTCACTATTTGCATATGCTATTTCCTCTTTCTGGAATATCCACCACTCTCTGCTCTGCTAGGCAAACTCCTATTTCCAGAATTCAAACAACACTTCTTCTAAGAAGCTCTCTGACTTCCCTACGTCAGAAGTCATTTTACCTACTATGGTCCCATATCATCTTGCATATACTGGTGGCATATCTTTGTCACCTATACACTGTGAATGTTTTTAAGACTATTTCAATTTCAAATGTTTTGTCTTTGCATTTCCACAAGAACATGAACAAAATTTGTCAGACTATGTTTTCCACTTTTTAATTCAGAAAATATGATTGTTAGTGACACTACTGGTCCCCTCCAGGAATCCCAGAATACCTGTTGCAGGAAGAAACCTATCTGCCCCTTACAGAATTTTGTTAATCTTTTCTGATTTTGTGTTGCCAGCCTGCATCATTGAAGAAGGCAAAGTGCCATTTCAAGTCCAGAGCACAAGTAAATATATTACCAACGTTTATACATTTTCACCTTGCCCACTCCCTGCTCCCCACTACTACAAATCCACCTTCTACAATAAGCAGCCGAGGCATCATCAGGGAAACTGGAAGAAAAGAAGCCTATGAATGTGTCTATACACTAAGTAGACATTTATCCCAGAAGTGTCATCTATTAATTTTGTCTTTTTGTGGAATCTTGGTACTTGGTGACAAATAGTACATCCCCATTATTACTGGAAAAATCCTTGAATCAATCAGGATGCTCATAACATCTTGGTACAGAGGATTTTATTAAATTCATATTCAAAAGATGGATAAATACCAAAACTAAATACTCTTACAGTGCAAATGGGGAAAGAACGGTTAGTTCTCACCCTGGTTCTTAGCCATCATTTTTAAAATATTTATTGAGCTCTTTCTAGGAGACAGGATGCATGCATTAGGCACTATTTATGCAGCCGTAAACAAGAGAGCAAAGATCCCTGCTCCCATGGGACAAAAGACATCCAAGTAAGAAATAAAGACATAAAAACACAAAGTAATTACGAATTATGATAAATTAAAGAAATGAAAAAGGTGATGAGATGGAGATTAACCAGGGGTTGGGGGAAGAGGTTCTTTAGATATAGTGGGCAGGGATAACCATTTAGAGGATTTGGCATTTGAGCTGAAACCTGTAGCATGAAAGTGAGCCAGCCACGTGAGATCTGGAGGAAGAATATATCCAAAAAAGGCAACAAGGGCAACCGTATCCTAAATACAATACTCTAATTACAAAAAAGTCCTCTCAAGAATGCACGTTATCAGATAGCAGGATCCATATATACAAGAAGAGAAATATAGAACAATACAGATTGAAAATACAATGGTGATATAGCACCTCTTGTATTATCCTGGATAGAGCTGGAACCCGTTCTACTTAGTGAAGTATCACAAGAATGGAAAAACAAGTACCACATGTACTCACCATTAATCAGTTTTAACTGATCAACACTTAAGTGCACATGCAGTAATAACATTCATCAAGTGTCGGGCAGATGGGAGGGGGAGGAGGGGATGGGTATATACACACCTAATGGGTACGGTGCGCACCGTCTGGAGGATGGACATGCTTGAAGCTCTGACTCAGGTGGGGCAAAGGCAATATATGTAACCTAAACATTTGTACTCTCACAATATACTGAAATAAAAAAAATTTTTTTAAAAAAAATATCCACTTGTTTCAGACCTCCGTGTCTTCAATTGGATGCCCAGTATGATTCATCTTAATTCTGAATGAGTAAGCAGCCACATTTTACACCAACCCAAAAGTCAAAATTACCAGGCCCTGTTGACACCCTACCACCTGAAAGGGATGCTTCTCCCTCAGCACCCCTACCAGAGTTTCCTCTTCTCACTTGCCTGCCTGAGCTGCTTTTTCTACATTTGCCTTTTAAACATTGTTCCTTAAATTCCTATTCTTTTTTGCTCTGTATTATCTCTCTCAAAGTAATCCATTCCCATTGACACCCATATGTTCCAAACTTTTTCCTGAGTTTACAAGTCAAATATCCATATGCCATTGGATTTCTCCACAAATATAAAACTCAGTGGAAATCAAACAGAGGGGAATGGGGAGGAAGGGAGAGGCAAAAACCCACCTAACGGGTACAATGAACACTATTTGGGTGATGGACACAGTGATAGCTGTGACTCAAGCATTACAAAATGCATGTAACCAAAAACATTTGTACCCCCTTAATACTTTGAAATTAAAAAAAAGAAATAGGGTGATACTATCAAATTCATAGATTAAAGAACTTACTTTTGGAGTAATGCATTGTGAAGAAATTGGAGCAAGAAAGACAAGTTAATAGGCACTTAGAATAATCCAAGCAAAAAAAAAAATGTGGCTCTGAAATCAGGTAGTGAGGTGGGAAGGAGATAATTTGAAAGATACTTAAGAGGTAGAATCACCAGGACTTGACTGAATTTGGAGGTTGAAAAAGGAATCAAAGATGACTCATTAAAGTTTCACATTATGATACCAGATGTAAAGTAGATAGTAGTTTTGTTTGGGGTTATATATAAACATTCTATAGAACTATGAAAAGTTCTAAAGCACAAGAGAGTCGTGAATGGAGTATGGGAATGGGGGATAGGAAAAGTTGGCCTAAAATGAGAAGTAAAAACCAAATAACAAGATAAAAAAGCAGAGGTAATTGGACCGAGGAAGGCATGGAACCCCTATATTGAATACAAAAAGACATGCAAAACCATCAGAAAATTATTACTAGGGAAATGACATGGTTGATTGGAATCATGGGAAATGATCTTAGTTTCAATGAAGCAAAAAATATTTGGAAATTGTACATCTTGATTTCTTGATAAATGTCATAATAACTATTATCATAATGGCACCAAGAAATATTTCAAATAGAATCATCCACTTAAAAACATTTGTCAGTATATGGTGAAGTGAAAGTTTACAGTACTGAAACTCAAACTGACAAGGTAAAAGAGATTTTACATGCTCTACTGAAACATTGGCTAATCTTTTATAATAGTGTATTTTGGAGGGAAAAATGTTTTAAAGAAGACTGCCTACATGTCAGAAGAATTTTTAAGCATTCAATATTTAAATCAAAATACTTTCTAATATGTACTATCTCAACCCCTAAAATGGATCAGCAATTTATATGGCCAGTCAAATTAGTCTCACCTTTATGACAAGAATTTATTTAGATAAACTATTATTCTTACTTCTGCTCACTACCCAACAGCATAGTTTGGTCATTTATCAGTCAGAATTTGTATTAGTTTGCTAGGGCTGCCATAACAAAATATCATAGAATGGTGGCTTAAACAATAAAAATTTATTTTCTCGTAATTCTGGAGGCTAGATGTTCAAGATCAAGGTCTCAGCATGGATGGTTGTTTCTGAGGCTTCTATCTGCTGCCTCCTGGCTGTGTCTCTTTCCTCTGTGCACAAGCATCTCTAGTTATCTCTTTTTGTGTCCAAATGCCCTCTTCTTATAAGGCCACCAGTCAGATTGGATTAGGGCCCATACAAACTGCCTCATTGTAACTTAATCACCTCTCGAAAGGCCCTATCTCCAAATATAAGCACAATGTGAGTTAATAGGGGCTAGGGCTCAAACATGAATTTGGGAGATCATAATTCAGCCCATAACAGAGTTTTTGGTTGCAAACAACTAAAACCAACTTTAAGTAGAAAATGAATTTATTGGGACAATTGCTCACAGACTATATAGGAAGGCTGGAAAATCAGGCTTGGAAAACAAAAGCAGCAAGAGAAAATAGCAAAGAATGAAACTAAGGATTAATATGGGTCCTGCCACTGGCTTGCCACCAGCCTGCCACCAGACTTGTAATACTGTATGTGTATTCTTCTAGTGACCTGAAAAACTCCTATACTCTTCCTGAATCTTTGTCTTATTTTCTTGGAATCAAAAGCCCTAGGCACAGTGGGGAATGGCAGGGAGAATCTACCTACTAAATTATGTACCTAGGATGTGGCTCTGGTGGGATAAGGAAGAGGGAGAAAGTTTGCAGCTTTGCTTTTAAAGTGGAAATTTTAACTTAATGGGTAATCTCCCTTCCACCCCCCACCCCCCGCCCCGCCCCAACCATACACACAGGAAGGACTTTAGGATGCTGGCTAGCAATCAGTAATTTCTATTTCAATACTAAATCTACTGCCCTAATCTATTACATGTGATATAGTCTAATAGACGTAGTTAACAGAATTGCTATATACAA
The DNA here is from genome assembly GCF_000956105.1 of Propithecus coquereli. Classification (NCBI taxonomy): domain Eukaryota; kingdom Metazoa; phylum Chordata; class Mammalia; order Primates; family Indriidae; genus Propithecus; species Propithecus coquereli. The sequence continues at coordinate 994,472 of NW_012154396.1, forward strand.
GGCAGTAAATTCACTGCCTGTCTACCAAATCAACCCAGTCTGGTTTGGCACTATTTTTCTTTTATGGTGGGCGTTTACCCCAGGTTTAACTCTGTTCCTACTGTTTTCTAAGGTATTTCACTTATCCTGATACTCGAGTTCATATCCTTGCTTTCTTGAGCATTGACTCTGTAACCCTTGGACTATACCTTCTAAGCTTTGTTTTGTGCAACTGTAGTTTGAATTACAAAGAAAGTAAAAATAAGAATAGAAGGTATAAAATTCTCAGTCCTGTTTTCATTTGCTATTGGAGACCACAAAAAACCATTTACCTTATTGAATTCAGTAAGTCGGACTTCATTATTTCTAAAGTCTATGAAGAAATGAATGTATATTTCTAAAGTCTATGAAGAAATGAATGTATAAGGGCAAAGGGCTATCAGAGCAGGTACTATATTTAGAAATGTATATTTTCCATTTGAGGCAAGGAAGCATCTTTGCTCTCTGCCTGGATTACACTTCAGGGAAGAAACAAAATCAAAGGTCAGAGAGAGGTAGAAAGGAGTTATGAAATAAGAACCCGGAGCCACTATTATAACAATACGAGGTTCTAGATTCTTTCTAACTTCCCCATATTTGTTATTTATAATTCAGTGGCTTCATAATAATCATTAATTACCAATAAAATTCTTTAAAAAAAAAAGGCCCAAAACTTACCGTTATGGACACTAAAAAAAGGAAGTTAAGGCAACTACTTTCCATCCCCACAAATCTTAAAGGAAGAGGACCCCCAAAGAATCAAATATAATACTGCATTCCTGTCTTCTGACAAGAACTACCACAATAACAAAAAATAAACAAGGATCAAAATAAGAAGAGGGAAGAGTCCATTAATCTGCGATAGAAGCCCAAATGAAGTGAACACACACCCACCATACTTGGGATTCAATGACATTTATCTTACATGGAAAGTTACTAAGCAAATAATCAACTGCATAATTGAGGAGGCTTAGTTTTCTCCCTACGCAAATTAATAAAAAAGATTACAAAGTCTTATCTATACAAATGATTATTGGCTCCTCAATGCTTCCTAACATCGAGTTTAAACAACCATTTTTAAAAATAGCTATTGTTAAGATAATATTTTGGTTTGTACAAATATTAACATCAAGTACCTTTTCAAACGGCATCTACTTTTGTAATGTTAGGTTACAGGCACGTAGGCTGAAGTCAGACTGCCAAGGTTAGAATCCCTGGCTCCGCCCTTAAAATAACCTTGGTCATCTTTCTTCTTTTTTGTGCTTCGTCTATAAAATAGGAACAGTAACAATTCCCACCTAAGTGTCGTTGTGATCATTCGATGAAATAATGTGTGTTAAGTCCAAGCAGTGTCTGGACTTACCAAGCACTTAAACTAAGCTCAAACTAAGTTTGGTTACTTTCGCATTATAAAGTGGTTTTTAGGAATCATCTAGGCACTTTCCTAAAGACTTAAAATAACTTGATAAATATAGTACTTCAAAGTTCAAGTGCTCCCTTCTCTGGGACGCCATCCCTAGCGCTCTTTAAATGAAAGAGACCCTTCAAATGAAAGGAAATTTTTCTCATTTCTTCATAATCCTTCGTAGGAATCTGAAGCACGCTGCACTCGCGGGCCGTCCAGCCCTGCCTCACCAAGGCACAAGAACGTAGCTGAGTAACCTGGCCCACGAAGCAGCCCCGAGTTGCTGCGGCTGCTCGGTGGTCACTCAAGATGGGGATGGTACAGGCGACCACTAACTCGGCCGGCAGGCAAAGTCTATAGCTGAGGCGAAGATGGACAAAGTAGTCGCCCATTCTCAGTGAGAGAGGACGCCGAGAGAGCACAGACGCGCATGGGCTTTAACCTGCTGGCCCAGATTCATTCTCAGGCCTGCAGTCACCCAGAAAAGGCCGGGTGCGTGTGCAACATCACGTGTGACGCGGAGTCATTTTCCCACGGCCCGTCCCTGCCCCCTCCTGGTGGGACGCAGCAAACGCGCACGCGCAGCTCCGCTTCCGGGCGCCTCTCCTCACTACCCAAAATGCTCTGCGGCACCGACCTGTCGCAAAGGCTGCGTTTAAGGGGCGAATGAGCGACTCGCTTTCCGTGCGGTGCGGCGACGGCGGCCCCGGTCTTCCTCCGCCTCCTGCCGCAGGGCCAGATCCCCTGACGGTATCCAGCTGCGTTTAACTGTGGCCGGTGTCATCTGTCTCCGCAATGCCCCCCAAGAAACAGGCTCAGGCCGGGGGCAGCAAAAAGGCGGAGCAGAAAAAGAAGGAGAAGATTATCGAAGTGAGTACCCACCCCCTCCCCCACTCACGTCGCGAGACCTCGGGGAAGCAGCTTCCCAGCTCCTGGCTCCCCGGGGCTCTCGCTCGCGTCTTCTGGGGCCACGTGTCCCTCTCTTTGGTCTGTATGGCCCACTGCCCCTTCACCAGCCCCCTGATAACGCTCGCTGCCTCTCATTGCTATAGTGACGTGCTGGCGCCCCCGCACCTGGGCTTTGCTTCTCCGCCCACACGCCCGCCCCTGCCCACCCGGCTGCGAAATGATCCTCTGGGCCTACCCCAGGGTCTTGTCCTTCGCTAGTCCTCTCAGAAGTGGAGACGTTTCTAGGGTTGTGTTAAAAGAAATATGATGTGCGGGCTCGGGCCAGAATCTCTCTGGAACGCAGACTTATGACGAGTCTTTCTGTTTCTTATTTCTTTACCCATTACCCAAGGGTAATACTGTTAATTCTTTGGAGCCAACAAATTTCTATTTGGTGGCGTTTTTAATTTACCTCTAAACTGTTTAAAATCTCTTTCCGTCAGGTCACAGCCCAGAATCTTGGACATAGCGCTTGATATGCATACTCTAAATTCGATTAAGTAGAATAACGCTTTAAGAGAGTAGGTTTCAGTGTTATTAGCTGTGTTAAGTCCCATACCCCAATTTGGTTTTGATATATATTAGCACATTGAGCTTGTAGCCAGCCCTTTAATGGCTGAGGAACGCTGTTGACGGTCTTACATGTTCTACATTTGTTTTCCAACGACTGCATCAGTGAATTTCCTGAAGAGAGTGAACCATATTTGACATTACATAAACATATCATATAGCCCCCCCCACGAGGTATTTCTTCTCTTGATTTCTGTTATTATTCTTCCTCATAATTAAAATAAATAGTATCTCCTATACTTTGAACATAATATGAAAAAGCCATGATCGTTGTACTGCATAAGGTCTATCTGAATAATGGACAGCTTTTATGGAATACTTTTTATTAAAACACGACCAAAATGGTATTGGGTGTTTTGAAATGACATCTTTTATAACTGATTATTGCTTTGTAATACTCAGTTACTAGAGCCTTGAAAAATAGCAGTGAAAGCTCTCAAGGTTTTGTTTTACAAACCTAATTAGCACTTATCTTTGTCAAATTTCACATAATTTTTTAAAGTCTCCTGATTTAAGTAAAATGCTTATGAAGAATTCTAGCAACCCTGGCCAACTTCCAACTCAAGCAGAACCTGTATTTTTACTGCTTATTTGTACTATTTAAAACTGTTATGAAATACCGTACCCAAAGTGATTGTTAAATTCTCACACCTGTGTTTACTATCTCCTTTTTGAATCTGGAGTCCTGGCACTTAGGTTGATCTCTGGGGTTGGTGATCTGATGGCATTCAATGCTGTGGGCATTTTAAATATGTCATTTTAATTGTAAGTTTTCTGTACTGAGATTCAGTTAATACAGTACACCATGATACAAACTAAAACTCCCATATAGATGTGAAATTAAGTGTTTTTCTTTTTGTTTTTTTTTTGAGACAGAGTCTCACTGTGTTGCCCGGGCTAGAGTGCTGTGGTGTCATCCTAGCTCACAGCAACCTCAAACTCCTGGGCTCAAGCGATCCTTCTGCCTCAGCCTCCCGAGTAGCTGGACTACAGGCATACGCCACCATGCCCAGCTAATTTTTTCTATATATTTTTAGTTGTCTGATTAATTTCTTTCTATTTTTAGTAGAGACGGGGTCTCGCTCTTACTCAGGCTGGTCTCGAACTCCTGAGCTCAAACAATCCGCCCGCCTCGGCCTCCCAGAGAGCTAGGATTACAGGCGTGAGCCACCGCGCCCGGCCTCAAAAATTAAGTGTTATATGACAATTTAAAGTACACTTTATGCATTGTAGACCTTGAACTATAGTTTTATTTTTAATTGGTAGGACTGGTATTTTTGTTTTAAGGAATTGTACATGAAAGTTGTTTATAGTATCCCATCAACTCTAAAAATGATACATATATTATGGTTCCATTCATCTTTCAACAAGATTATATTTAAGGTAAAGAGAAAGCAACTTTAGTTTCATTAATGAAGATATCCCCAAAGAAAAATGCAAAATAAGATAACTCCATTCTTTAATTGACAAAAAAATACCCTAACAGTGATGAAATTAAACCTAGTTTTGTTTTTTCCATATTTAATATATACGATTAGTTTTTAAATAATTTTCTTTTTCATTGAAGTGTAATTTATGTAAAGTAAAAGGCATTGATTTTAGATGTACCGTTCTGTTTTGATGTATTTATACACCCAGAAACTGCCACCCTAATAAAGACATGAAACATTTCCATCATCCCAATAAATGTGTTTTGTGCCTCTCTCTATTCAATTCTTTCTCCATGGGCAGCCACTAATCTTTTTGCCACCATAGAGTAGCTTTTCCTGGTCTAGGAATTTATATAAATGGAATTATACAGTCTGTAGCCTTTTGTATCTTTTTTCCCTTTCACGCCATGTGATGTTTTTGAAATCCATCCATCTTGTATGTATCTGTCTAGTTTGTTCCTTATTGCTGAAAAGTATTCTCTTGTATAGGAATCATTACAATATGTGACCTTTCGTATCTAGTATTTCTCCGTTGTAGAGCTGAAGAGACAAAAGGATTATAATTGAAGCTTGGAGAATGAACTCAGGATTCCAAAATGGGATTAGAGGCACTATATGTTAGGATCTTGGCAGCATACAAAATGAATTATTTTGTAGCCAGTGCGGTCATCTGTAGGGACCTTAACGTTGGGGCATAAACTGAGGTGGAACAAGGATGTCCCTATGACCTGTATAAATTAGGACTGCAGAGTAGGCATCATTAGGGGCTCTGGGTGGTGTCTCTGGGAAGGACTGGTCTTGACTTTACCTTCAGGGAGTTACTGTTGAGCTTCTTGTTTTTGCTGAATAAGCTTGTATTTTGCTTTGTTGAGCTTTGCTCAGTGGTTCTTGAACCAAAAATGCAGTAATGTTGGATGTATGGTCCGGTTTTGAGGCCATTTCTTTCTGAAAGCTTGGCTTTGGGTATGGGTTCTTACTGGACAACATGTTCACATCTTTCAGTTGTTTCTCAGTGAACGTGGTTTGCTTCCTTTGTTAATGTATCTGGTGCTAGCCTTTAGGAATGTCCTCTGAGCTTGACATCTTGTAATCTAGATGTGCTCCTTTGTTCCAGTCCAGGGATCTGATGAACTTTCTTAAAAAAAAAAAAAAAGATAGTAAAGTTTTGCAGACTCATGGGTGTTGCATTGATATTTGCTACTACTGGAGAGGTACAACAATGTTGTGAATTTCAGTGTTAAGTTATAGTGTTTGTGAAATTAGATATATAGAGAATACTCTGTTATTCAGCCTGGTTAGGAAATGATAAATTCTGCTTTATTAAATACTATAGGCAACTTTTTTTTTTAGCTTCCCTAAATACCCAAAGCATGTCTCAATGATTGTTGCAATTAGATAAGGAGAGGTAGAATAGGCTTAGCTCCCAGCTGACCAATCAAGTTTCGTCCAGAACAGCACTTTATCAATTTTTGTGTAGATTTGTAAAATTTCAACTAAAAAGGGTTATTACCAAAACATTTAAAAGTTGAATATATTTTATGACAAACTCATAATGAACATAATTGAAACCTGATTCAAACTGGTTATTGATCTCTGTAATTTTTTTGTTTTGGAAAAAATACTTCTTTATAGTCTATTTTGACATGTAAAAACTTATTTCAGCGTCTTGTTAACTTTGGAAGGTTTTATAGATACATAATCTGAAATTCTAAGTTGTTCAAAATTAATAGTACAGCATATGCTTTTTTTTTTTTTTTTTTTTGAGACAGAGTCTCATTCTCTTGCCCGGGCTAGAGTGAGTGCCGTGGCATCAGCCTAGCTCACAGCAACCTCAAACTCGTGGGCTCAAGTGATCCTCCTGCCTCAGCCTCCCAAGTAGCTGGGACTACAGGCATGCACCACCATGCCCGGCTGATTTTTTCTATATATTTTTAGTTGTCCAATTAATTTCTTTCTATTTTTAGTAGAGACGGGGTCTCGCTCTTGCTCAGGCTGGTCTCGAACTCCTGAGCTCAAACAATCCGCGCGCCTCGGCCTCCCAGAGAGCTAGGATTACAGGCGTGAGCCACCACGCCCGGCCCAGCATATGCTTTTAAGCAGCACTTTTTGGTAGACTTTAAAATAAATGGTTGCTCTACGGACCTCTTTTGTCTTCTGTACCTCTGTTGCTTCCACTGCTACCATTGTGGAAAAATAACAACATGCAGTTTTTGAGAATACTAAATAAAGCAAGTAAAAAGAGGTATCGGGTAGCATAATTTAATGACTTTCAGCTTTGAGTACCAGCTTTGGAGTCAGGTAGACTGGGTTTGAGTCCAGTGTTTCAATTTGCTAACTCTGTAGTTTCAGACAAATTACATGGTCTGTCCGAATGACAATTCTCATCTGCAAAATGCAGCTAATTGCCATATTATTAATAGTACAGAGCTAAGAACTATTTAGGGGAAATAAACACAGACTCACCTGCACTGTCTATATAGTGCTTACCTCCTGCCCATTTGAAATAATTTCTTTATATTGCCTTCATTTTTTTCTCTCTATCTTTCTTCCCTCTTTTCTTTCCCTTCTTTCCCTCAAGTGTTATGAATTCATTTGTATTAATATTTTTTTCCTGAAATGAGTATATCAGAGAGGATTATGATTCTGCTAGATATTAACACATTAGTGGCAAATAACATATACCATTTGCTTTCTTATAGCTAAAATTTAGTAACAAATTGAAGTCTGCATTGAGCTGTAGAAGGTTGATTGTAGAAAAGGGAAAATAATCTTTGGATTTAGGACAAGCAAATAAAGGATATCCAGCTAAGGACTTGTAGCAGCAAAGTATAATAAGGACCTATAAAGACAGGATCCAGTTGTGTAAAGGATGGAGAAAGAGAAATTGGTTGTCAGTGAAGAACTTCAGCCAACAGCCAAAGTCAGCTGTTGATTGCTCAAACCTGGATTAATCAGTTGCAAAATGTCTATTGCATGGATGGACAACAAAAATACATTAGACAAGTATGTTTTGGGGAAAAACTAATGCGGTAAAACAATGCTAGCCTCTGCTTACCCTAGTGTCCCCAGAGGTAGACCCTAGTTATGTTAAAGCACTATTCAGTGTTGACCTGCTCTCCCACTGCCTCTCTTTTTCCCAAAAATCTTACTTAAGTATGGGGGGGGTGCGTTTCAGAAGACAAATTTTCCATGGGGGTGGGAGTGGTGGAGCTCTGCGGCCTAGTCCTGAACACACAGCCCGGGCGTTTGGGCCCACAGATTTAAGGGAGGGGGGTTTTAAGTGAAGTTCTGGAATTCACTGAGTGTCAAGGCTCTTGAAGCCTCAGGGAGCTTATCTTACTGCCTGTCTTGTAAACTCCTTTGTATTCATTTCCCAAGTTGTCTTCTGGAACATACACACTCACGGTTCCTTCCCTATAACCTAACTTTTGGGACCTTATTTATCCAATGAGAAGCACTGTTTCCCTAGTTTTAACCATGATTTGGGATTGACTGTAACCTCCTATTTTTCCATCACACAATTCAGGTTAATATTTGGGTAGGGGTCTGTCCTAAGCTCAAGAAAGAGGGACTAATAAGCCTTTTGAAGTATTCCAAATTGCAAACCATCCTGTTACCAAGAGGTAGTGTTGGTATGCCAGATCCATAATGTGGTATGTAGGAAGCTTTTTGTGCACCAGCCAGCCCAATAACTTAACCAGATTTCTCTGGAAAGTAGTTTTTTGTGGTGGAAAGAAAAAGAAATTTGCTTAGAGTCAATTATACCTTAGTCCATATATCATCTGTCACTTAATAGTTAATACTTACTGGGCCAGACACAGTTCTCAGCATTTTGGGGGAAAGGAGAGAAGAGAGACATACAAGCCATCTACAGGTGTGATAAAAATTACATAGCTCCTCTAATTCTTTCAGTGGTATATGCATTATTACCCTTTTTAAAATTACCAAAACAAGCACAGAGATTAATAACTTTCCCAAGATTACTAAAGTGGCAAGTGGCAGAGCCAGGATTCAAACCCAGGAAATCTGGCTCCACAGTCCTTGCTGTCAACCACTGTGCTATATACTGTCTCTCAGAGTTAAATGTGTTGGCTTTCAGAACAACCCTAAGGGGTTAGAGTGAGACCCACTTTATAAATAAAAAACTGGCAAAGAGGGAGTAATTTATCCAGCTCTGTTTGGGATTAGAACCTAGGCAGTCTGACTCCAGAGTTTATACTCTTAAACCTTTATACTGTACAGCTAGCCCCTTATTAGCAATTTAACATCAGATGAATTGTTGACCGTTTCTGAGTTTCTGTATCAACATTTTTACAGAATGAGATAATAGTATATCATAGGATCGTTTTGAGGATTTATTGAAGTATATATTCAGGAGTTTATGTTTAGTGAATGATAGATAAGTGTCCCTTTTCTCTGTGGAAAAAAAAAAATTCTGAGCTCTTAACCTAATTAGAGACTTTTAAAACAGAACTCATTCATTATCTCTTTAAACTGGTTAATTATGTGCTAAAACAGTGTAATTAAACCTGAAAATTTTTTTTCTTCTGGGATCCGGAGCTTATACACCTTTACCAGAAACTGCTATTGTTAATACTTTCTTTTCTAACTGGCCAGGTCCCCTTAGTTTCTTTCCTACGTCTTTATATGTAAGTCTCTAGTTTTTTATTTGGCCTCGTTTATTCTTTGTTTGCTGCTTCTCCATAGTTACATATGAGGCATAGGTTGAACCCCAGTTTATTCTTCTCTGACAGAGTATCTGTAGATGCTGTTGCACTTTAATCCTGACCATATTTTTAGTTAGAATTTCCTCTCCCTCCCATGAGAGCTCACTTGTAAAAGGAAAGTATGGCATTTTATACTTGGTTGCTACTCTGTGATCATCTCTCTCCATATGTCACATTACCCTTGACCATATTTCCTTAGAATTGGGTTGTGTTAAAACTCCTTTTATGTAAAAACAAAGGAAGCTATCCATACATTGCAGAGAATTTCAACTTGTATGTACTTCCTGCTACCTTCTTTCATATATATAGGCTATAGAAAATGCATGTAGAGTTTTGTACTATCATGTTTGGGGTAGTAGAACATGAGGCAGGCATTTAAGTAGGGGAAAGCAAAGTTTTGGTATGTGGATGGATATAGATGTCATGGATAAAGAGATATTTCCTGATGAGAAAGAGCTTTTTAGCAGCAAAAACCTATTGAGCTTTTTGATCTTAAGAATATTGAAAGATCTTTTGTTGGTTTTGAAATGCTGTAAAGATTACATCATGTTGGATGTTTTCAAATACAGATTCTCTCAATACTGTTGTTTTTCATTTCCAGCTTGTCCAAATAGGTGGTGTTCTATATCTGTAATACTTTCTTCTCGTTACCCTTTCCCTTCCTGTAGAATTAAAATGGTCACCTAATTTATTTCATACTAAATGCCTCTCAGGGTTTTGTTTGTTTGTTTGTTTTTAATTAAGAGATAGGTTCTGTCTCAGTTGTCTGGGCTGGGTGCAGTGCTATGGTCATAGCCCACTGCAGCCTCGATTTCCTGGGCTCAAGCAGACCTGCTGCCTCAGCCTCCTGAGTAGCAAGAACTATAGGTATGTGCCATCACGCCTGGCTGGGGTTTTTTGATTTTGTTTTTGTTTTTTAATTTATTTTTTTGTAGAGACATCTTCTCACTGTGTTGCACAGGCTGGTCTGGAACTTCTGGCCTCCAGCAATTCTGCCCCACCTGGGGCTATCAAAGTGCTGAGATTATTGGCTCAAGCCACAGTGCCTGATCCCAGATTACTTATAGAGACCTTTTTACCTCTCATCCTCTTTGAAACCACCCATAAACAACCAGAATAAGAAAGTAATACAAATTCTGTTTTGAAATTAGAAGACATTTATAATCTTGAACCTGAGCATGTGAAGATTGACAGTAGATGGATGAGTTGGTAACTGATTTAGTAGAGCAGAGCGTTCAGGACTGAGTGAGTGCCTGCCCAGGAGTGTGCCAGTGAGAAGCAAATGAATTTGCTCTGCAAAATTCTGGAAAAACTCAACAATAGGAGGCACTAGGTAATTTTGAAGGCGAGAGGCTGAAAAAGTGGAGGTTAAAAGTGTTAGAAATAGCTAATAATTCTTACCTACTACAACTCAGCCAGGTGACTGTTTCTGCAAGAAACAGGAAGTGTATTCTCTGTAGGGGTTGGGGGGTCCACAGGCCTCTCTGGTTCTGGAATACTAGGCACAGAGGAAGTTAGAGGGCTTAAAATGTGGGCCTGAAAATGGCTGCTAAGAGGTCTGCAGTAAACTAAGAGACCGCTTCTCCCACCTATTCTTTTCTCCTGTCTGATAGCCAGACCTTTTGTCTTCCTAGCTAGAAGACCCTTCTCCAGAGAAGCAGAAAAGATCGAGCAGGGAAAAAAAAGATTTCAGATTTCAGTATATGGTGGTTTCCTGTCAGGTTTGCCACCCATTCACCTTAAGGTGAAGCTCACTAGTCAAGCCTGCTTTATTAGTTTCTTAGGGCTGCTGTAATAAATGACTACAAACTGGGTCACTTATAACAACAGAAATTTATTCTCCCATAATTCTGTTGGCTGGAAATCTAAAATTAAGGTGTCGGCAAGGCCATGCTCCCTCTGAAGGCTGTAGGGAGGAATTCTTCCTTGTCTTTACCTAGTTTTTGGTGGTATCTCACAATCCTTGTCATTCCTTGGCTTATAGCTCTAGTGTATTCCGATCTCTGTCTCCACATTGCCTTCTCTTTGTGTCTTTTCCTCTTACATAGATACCAGTCATTGGATTTAGGGCCCACCCTAATCTAATATGACCTCACCTTAACTCATTACATCTGTAAAGACCTATTTCCAATTTAAGTCACATTTAAGTTTAGGTGAATTTGGGGGACTTCATTCAACCCACTATAACACCCCCCC
>NW_012154396.1:1006367-1030993 GCF_000956105.1 Propithecus coquereli
TCCAGTGTAACAAAACTCTGCACATTCCATAGAACTGATATTTCAAAATGCACTATGGAAGAAGTATCATAGAGTAATAAGTTTAATGACGATAGTTACAAGTATGTATTGAATTGTAAAGAATCTGGATGCTGTTTTGAGGTCGTATATTGCCTTAACTTGATGTTTTAGTGTTCGTGTGTCTTTATATATAGCATAAGGAAGAATACTTTTCTTATCAATAAATGAAAGAATGATTTTTAGATGTCATTAGAAAATAGATATTAATATAAAGTGTTAAGATATTTCTATGCTCTTTCTCAATTAGGACAAAACTTTTGGTTTAAAGAATAAGAAAGGAGCGAAGCAACAAAAGTTTATCAAGGCTGTCACCCATCAAGTTAAATTTGGTCAACAAAATCCACGTCAGGTAAATAATTTAAATGTTCATATTTTCTTCTCTTGGATGTAATATTATACAGCATCTGTTACAGGTAAAAATATTTGGTATTGTATTTCAAAACGAAATCCTGCTCCAAATGTTTTTTGCGTCTTGCCTTACTCAGCAGTACCTTTTGGATATTCCTCCAAGTCATTTTGATACAGTTCTCATTTATTCTAATAATGGCTGCATACTATTCTATAGTATGGGTATGTTATACCCATCCATTCCAGTATTCATAAGTGATCACTTTATTTCCAACTTTCTGACACTAAGAACACTTTTACAAGAAATATGCTTGTACGTGTGTTCTTACATGTGTTTGTGCTTTTATTTCTGTTACATAAATTATGTGCTAACAGAAAGATCAAGGGGAATGGATTTCTAATTTTAATAAATTTGCTGAATCACTTTCCTTAGAGGCTGGTAATGCTTAACATTTTCATTTACAGTGCATAAGTAATAGGTTCTTAAGTTCTTTTTAATGCTTTTGAGTCTGGTAAGTATAAAGTGATATCTTATTGTTAGATTGTTTCCCTCACTACTAGAAGAGTATTTTCTTGTATACTTGTTAGCTGTTTGAGTTTGCACTTCTATGACTTGCCTATTCAAATCCTTTGCTTTTTTGGTTGTTTGTCTTTTTCTTGTTGGTTTATGAGAGGTACCTTTTGTCTACATTACAAATAATTTGTAATGTTTTGCCGCCCAACAATTTTTAGTTTTTATATTGCCAGATATATTGCTAGCTTTTTCAAAATGTGGTTAAAAGGTGTCCCCGCCACTGGATTATGCATGTTTTTCCTAGATTTTTAAAAGTTATTTTATTTTCACAGTCTAAAATTTGTCATATAAATTTTATTTTATATGTCATGAAGTTTGTTTTTTAAAAAATAAGTAGCCACATAAACCAGCGTCGTTTATCCCACTGAATTGAAATACCACTGTTGACATACAGTCATGTTTGCTTAACGACGGGGGTACATTCTAGAGAAATATACCATTAGGCAATTTCTTCATTGTGTGGATATCATAGAGTCTGCTTACACAAACCTAGATACTACAGCCTGCTACACACGTAGGCTGTATGATATAGCCTATTACTCCTAGGCTACAAACCTATATACAGTGTGTTACTGTACTGAATAGTATAGGCAGTTGTAACACAATGATAAATATTTGTGTATCTAAACATACCTAAATGTAGAAAAGGTACAGTAAAAAACGGTATTATAATCTTATGGGACTACTGTCATGTATGTACTCTTGTCATTGACTTAAACTTTGTTACTTAGCACATAATTGTATATTAAAGTCTCAGATATGTTAGGATCTATTTCTAGATTCTCTTTTCTGTTCTATTTATTGTCTGTCCCTAAACGAATATTACACTGATTTTTATTATAGTGGCCTAGTAATATATTCTATTAGCTATTAAGGCAAGTCCTTTCTCTAAAATGTTACTACTTTTCTATTTTTCTTGGCTGTTCTGAGGCATTTATTCTTCCATATGAATTTGAAAGTTATTTTATCTATTGGCAACTCGTTAAAAAAATAAATAAAGCCCCTTCAGGTTCTTTAGACTTCTCATTCCTTAACATTTTATAGACATGGATTTTTTTTAAAAAATACTTTTTTTCTACCACTTCTCTTCTTTTCCTTGACTTCTGGAAACACTTCTTTTTAATGTAGGAGAGAAGAATTTCTCAAGTGTTTACAGACTTTTTTTCATCTGAAAATATCAGAATATATGTGAGATGGTTGACCCCTGTCTGAAACAAGTTTTTCTTACTCGTGCTGTCTACAAATCAATACCCTAACACTTTCCTTTCACACACACACACCCCAGCTTAATTCTAAAGCCAAAGACTATTGCTCTTCCAAGTTGTTGATTTAATACCCCGGTTTAATAAAAATTAATGCTCAGACCTTGGAGTCACATAGACTAGGGTATGAATCCCCCTATCTTTTTTGTTACATGATCTAAATTATTTGGTGCCACTGGTCTTTATCTGTATAATGGAAGTGCAGTTATCCTTGTAGGGTTCCTCTGGTGGTTAAATGAGAAGATAATGTAAATCTTCTGATGAATATTGGTATGTAAGAAGAGTTTGCTTTCTTTACTTAGGCTCCTTTTTCAAGCCTGTTTTCTCTTCTTCAACTTTTTCTTCCAGTGGGAAGTATTTTGAGTGGTGATTTAGATTTCATAGATAAAATTTGTGATAGTATTTAGGTTTGATAGTATGTCTAATATTATATTTTTGATACTTATTTGGGTAACTGGGCTTTTATCTGTGAACATGGAGTACCTAACCACCATTATATGAAAACTTTGGAAATGAGCAGCAGTCCTGCTGTTAGAGCTAGACATGAGGTGTCCTGCCCTAGGCCCTATGCTGTAGTAGACAACCATACTCTGTGTATTCTCCAGATATAAATCTTTCCACAGGTAAGGAGTCAGACCAAGTGGCATGTGCCCCCCCTCCAGATTTTGCCCCACCGCTCCTCACAACAGTTCTGAACCAGCTTTCAGGGTCTGCAAAGGCCTCTTCCCCATGCCCATTTCCATCTTGAGTACACTGTGCTGCCAGCGTGCTTGAGGTGGCAAAAGAAGGATGTGTGCTAGGAATGTGAACAGAGCCTAGATCCATAACATTTCCTCCCCTGCACCCTCCACCTCTCCCCACACACAAAGTGGGATGAAACTAGGGGTAAGAAGAGGAGGAGAAGTCAGGGGCTGACTCTTGTGTTACTGCCATGCTTCAGTGTGGAACTCCATGGAGCCTGGGCATTTTAAATTTGAACCCATCCTTCCAGGTCATAAGATATATTTGTCATGTAGGATTACAAACCACATTTTATTCAACATTAGCTTGATTTATAACTTTTAAATATTTAAACAAATGGTTTGTAGGCCTCCATTCTCCTCTTGGTCTGTGGCCCACAAATGTTTGAGAGGGGCCCAATGAGCAAAGGATATTTTTATTAGAAATAAAGTGACGTAAATTTTTTATTTTTAAAACATTTTTCTGTTTAAACAAATCCATCATATGGTCAAAGTTAGGATTTGGGATGTCTTTGACCTAATTATAGCATTTGACCATTCCTTTCCTAAAATTTCCTCTGTCTTGAATCCTTTTTTGTCCTGGTTTTCTACCTACTTTGATATTTCTAGGTCTCTTTTTAATAAGGGCTTTTTAGGTTCTGTTGACCCATTTAATATTGATATTCTTCAAGGAATTGTTCTGGCACTTTTTTTGCTGTCCTTGAGTAATTTCATGCACACCCAAAGTTTTAATCAGTTATTATCTGTAAGCTGCTGTGTCTAAAATCTATCTCAAACCAGACCTTCTCTGGTTTCAGTGGAATGAATGTTTATGTCCAGCTGCCTTCTAAATAGCTCCACCCAGATGCTCTGTAAGCATCTTGCACTCAGTATGTCCAAAACTGAGCTCATCTCTACCTCCTACCCCGAAACCTGTTCCTCCTGTGTTCCCTGTCTTGTTTAACAACACTAACCATACATACGATAATCCTAGACGACTCCTCCTTTATACTTCATGTTCAATAAATCATTTAGTCCTATCACTTCTGCCTCCTAAAGAGTTCTCTGTGTCTTGTTTTCTCCATCCTCACCTCTAATGTCTATTTTGAGCTCTTGTGTTTTCTTGCTTGCAGCAATTACAACAGCCTCTTGCTTTCATTCTTGGTTTCCATCCTCCACAAAGCTGCCAACATGATCTCTATAAAATACCTCATCTTGTCACTGGCTTACTTTAAACACTTGAGTCAAACCCTGTCACCTACTGATGCAGTCCAAACTTCTTATTGATATTTCTCATACTTTGTTTCTCTGGTCCCTGTAACTTTGCATTGGCTGGCTCTTTCTGCATTTCTTTTCTTGCCCATCAGAAGAACTTATCAGTAAGGTTATCAACTCAATTTAATTTTCTTAGGCATATGGGCATTTGTTCCCAGAGCACCATGTATTATATAGTTGTTGACATGTCTGTCTTCCCACTAGATTCTGAGCTTCTTTAAATAAGCATCTTTGTCTTTTCATCTTTGTATTTCCTGTCATCTAACATAGGACCTGACATATAAATGTTTGGATGAATCCTCTAATCATATTAGGTATGTAAATTACGTGCCTGGAACTATGTTATGTGCCATGTTTTTTGTTCTGTTTAATCTTTTACATTGACCTAACCCAGTGTTTTTCCACAAGAGCACTATAGGTATTTGGGATGGTACAATTCATTATTGTGTGGAACTGTACGTTTTTGGGTGTTTGCATCTCTGTCTTCAGGATGCACCCATACATTTCTGGGGTGGCTTGTTTTCACAGGAAGAATATCCCAGGTGAAAACCATTTGCTAAAAATGCTGGGCATGTAGTAAGTGCTTAATAAATGCTTGTTGCCATAAGCTTTTAAATATGCTTTTAACTAGGCATGGTACCACTTAAAGACCAAAAAAATTCATTACAAAGTTTAATAATTTTGTTTAATAGTTTAACCACAACATTTAATATTAGAAGGCCATTGTAACACTGATAATAAGATGTAAGGATTACATACATATAAATATACAAATGTCTTCTTTACGTTAATGATTACTGAGTATCAAAAACAATTTTGTAAACAGTCAAATTTACATATTAAACCTGGGAATATTATAGGTAGCACAGAGTGAAGCTGAAAAGAAATTGAAGAAAGATGACAAGAAGAAAGAATTGCAGGAACTAAATGAGCTGTTCAAACCTGTAGTTGCTGCTCAAAAAATAAGTAAAGGTAAACTTTAAATTTCAGTGGTGTTATTTTTATCAAATGTAATTTATGCTAAAAACTCCTGATTTGTTTTGATGTTTATTTTTTAGATTATAAGCCAATTGTGTTTGCTTTGAAAATGGTACTCCCTTTGTCAGAATTATATCAATGGCTTCCTTGTGGTTTCTGTATGTGTGCCGCTATGTCATTGGACAACTGTAACTCCAGCCATTAGCCCCACACCTAAGACAAAATTAAGGATTTAGACAGTCTACTAGTTGGTTTACAATATTCAATCTTTGGTAGTAGCCAAGGCAAAGCTATAGTTGTATAAACTGTAAGTCCCAAATTTGGGGCAATTTTCCTCCATTTATATTTGTTTCTCCTTTGCCTCCTGTCTCATTGACACCAGCTAGACAGATAACTATGGAATAACCTGTGTGTTTGTTTGATTTCCCACCCTTGCTACCTTTTTTAGTAAAAAATAAAAGAAACAAAAATAGATATAAAATGCTACAGAAAGAACTTTAAAGAAATGTCTTACTAATCACCTTTAAGTGATATTTTCCTCTCACATCAGTGAATAGAAAATAACAGGTTAACCAGAAGTAATTATATTTCAGATACAAGCTATACTTTATGGTCTGGCAGATTATAATACGAATACCATATGCCATTTGACATAGGTGCAGATCCCAAATCTGTGGTATGTGCGTTCTTCAAGCAAGGACAGTGTACTAAAGGAGATAAGTGTAAGTTTTCTCATGACTTGACCCTGGAGAGAAAATGTGAAAAGAGAAGTGTTTACATTGATGCAAGAGATGAAGAACTTGAAAAAGGTATATTTTTTTTTTTTTTTTTTTAGCATTCTCTTGAAAATAAATGCCTATTACTTTTGGTTTGCTACTAAGATATTTAGTAACTTAAAGAGCATTTCAATCTTAGTTGGACTGTGTTTATAAAGAATGATTAATTGGGTTTGTTATTTTTTATAACATCTAAATTTACCACGTGACACCCTTTGTTTAAGTAAATGAAGATAGTTAAAAAAACAGATTTATTTTGGATTTGTCTATCACCCTTTCCTCCAGTACTACCTTATCACTCGCCTAAACTACTTAGGAAGCTTTGGTGAATAATCTCACAACACTGTTTATTCCTATATTTGGTGTTCTAAAGAAAAATGTGCCACGATAACATTCCTGTCTGTTTAAGAAAATGTGGCATGGGAGCAGTAGATAAAATTATAGTACTTAATCTTCATATCTCTTTTTATTTAGATACTATGGATAATTGGGATGAGAAAAAGCTGGAAGAAGTAGTAAACAAGAAGCACGGTGAGGCGGAAAAGAAAAAACCAAAAACTCAAATAGTATGTCCTTTTCTTGAATTGAGTTGCTGTGATATTTATCATTAGGGAGAATTATGTGGCAAGGTATTTGCTGCTGTTTTCTGCTAGATATTTTTAAGTTATTGGAAAATTTCGTTTCATCAAAGTAAGGTGCATCGAGCTTTATTTTGGAATTTACAAGTTATGTTTTACAAAATTAGATTCTTATTCAAAAATAGTCTTTGAAAACCATGTGACCAAAGACCTTTAAATGCCATTTTCTGAGGTAATCTTACTTTTTAAGATATGAATGAACACAGTCACATATTCAGATAAGAATTCTTTCCTTGTTTTTATGAATAATGAGTGGAAAGAGACCTGTTAAAATAACCCATTTAATAACTTTATTTGGTTTTAATAATAGGGAGCACTTTTTAAATTAAAATTATTTAATAATTGTATTGAACAATAATGCATTATTATTTAATAATAGGGAGCACTTTTTAAATTACAAGGTTAAAAATATTATTATATTTGAGTTTCAAAATGAATTTTTGGTAGATAGTAGCTCTAGTATTCCAGGAAATGTACCCTTAAAAATTGGTTCCTTATTTCTCAGATTCTGCATTTATGTTGACATATTTATTCATAGTGCAATTACAGTGAAAAATTTTGCTGTGCTAGAAAAATTCTAATTACTAGTTTCACATGTTTGATATTTTGGGGGGGATAAGAATACTGTTTTTTAGTTAAATTTGCCTTCTTATTTGCAAAGTATTACCTGAGGCTTCAATAATACAGTTTTGTCTTGCACTCATTCATGTTTTGAAGGGTCACTATCCTTTGTGTTCCTTTTGTACCTTGCTCTCTTTGACTCAGATACAAGAAATTGCCTATAATGTCAGGTAATTCAAATAGTGTTTATATCATTACTGCATGTGATTAGTTTTTAGGAAAGATCAAACCAAAAGAAAATCATTGATTTTATTTTTTATACCCATTTATATATTCTGATTTATTTATAAATCAGACTTTGGGATTATATTTACAAAGGCTAACTGAAGCTAGTCCTTTTTGAATTCAGAATTTAGAACAATGTCTGAAATGGAAGTTAAATGTAGATCTTCTGTAAAGGGATTTACCATTGTATTAAGTATCTTAAGATACATTTTTATGTGCATTTCTGCACATAAGGGTTCAGGATGTGAATAGAGTGTAAATTGTTCCATATACTTAAGCATTTACCTTGGAAGTGGCCTATACTGAGCCACTACTTGTGAATAATATTGTCTCTGTAGGTATGCAAGCATTTCCTTGAAGCTATTGAAAACAACAAGTATGGCTGGTTTTGGGTATGCCCTGGAGGGGGTGATATTTGCATGTATCGTCATGCACTTCCTCCTGGATTTGTGTTGAAAAAAGATAAAAAGAAAGAAGAGAAAGAAGATGAAATTTCATTAGAAGATCTAATTGAAAGAGAGGTAACTGTCTCTTCCTACCATAAAAAATCTTCAGTATTTATTGTGAAATTCTAATATTTACCACTTGGGGGCAACAGCATGTTGTTTATGAAAGGGAAAAAAGTATTATGACCTTTCCCAAAGTTACCCTACTTTAATTATTCTCGTATGTCTAAAATGTAAACCTAGTCATAAACAGCCAATTCTGACATTAATTTTAGGATTATGAAACAGTTTAAGTACTAGCTGCTGGCTTGTCAAATTGTTTCCAAAAGATTGAGGTATTAAAAATGCTTAGTTCTTAGATTGATTGAACTTGTAGTTTTAAATTTTTTTCTCTGGTGTCTTTTTATTTCACCATTTTACTGGTCATTAACATATGTGTGAAAGGAGACAACTCCACTCCAATTTTTTGGTTACACATTTTATTATTATCCCTGGATACAAAACACTCATTCTGCTGATAGTGGGGAATAGGTCTTATTGAAGAGGCTCTTTGGTACTCATGTTTGGTTCAGCACAAAAGACAGTTTCATTCTGTGAGTTAGTAGATACAGCTACTGAGGGTGACATGAAAACGTTAAGATTATTGGAAACGTTACATTTAGGGCTTTGTATGTCGAACTATATCCATTTTGCCTCATCTTGGATAATCTAAATATGTTGAATAAATGCCTAATGTTGGGATTATGCACACTTTTTCTTAAGTGAACATATCATTTAGTGTCTCCCACAGAATACATTATACTATAATAGAAAATGTAGACTTTAGAATCAGGTATATTTAGGATTTTTTGTATATTAGTTCAACACTTGTTTGCCATTAATCTTGGGTAAATTTACCATTACCTTTTACTTGCTTATTTGTGGAGATCAATGAGTTAGCATATATGTATAACGCATTTAATATAGCATACCTGGCAGATGTTTAGCAAATATTTATTTTTCTATATATTCACTACCTCATAGGCCCTGAGGAGCAGGTGATAGGTTTTTTTGGTTCATTTTGTTTCTCATCTCCTGAGGAAGACAAATGAAACTTGGATATTGTTATGGTGATTTTTATATTTATTGTTTTCAACAATTGGTTCATGGTAACAATTTTTCATGACAAGTTAGTTTTACTCACCTTCAGTGCTAAGAAATCTAGCTCAGAACAATATATTTTAAATGTTTGTATCTCTGGACACTTTCGCTCACTGCCATGTAAATTAAATAAATTAGTTTATTTCAAATTTAATGTCTTCAGGGTAATCATAGTTGTTTTTGTTGGTTTAAGGGAAAACTGCTACTAATCACTATTATAGAAGATTTTTGGGAAAAAAACTCACTCTTTATCTTTGCAGCGTTCTGCCCTAGGTCCAAATGTTACCAAAATCACTCTAGAATCTTTTCTTGCATGGAAGAAAAGGAAAAGACAAGAAAAGATTGATAAACTCGAACAAGATATGGAAAGAAGGAAAGCTGACTTCAAAGCAGGGAAAGCACTAGTGGTATGTCCTAGATCACCCAAATTGATTTTTTTATTCTTTCTTCCATTTTTAATTTCTGTGTTATGCAGGATTTTGTCCTTTTTTTAATCACGTGTATGTCTAAAATCATTGACCAAGGAATGTTTGAATTTTGTCCTGAGTTGGTATATTTATGTGTCTGAATAGATCAGTGGCCGAGAGGTGTTTGAATTTCGTCCTGAACTGGTCGATGATGATGATGAGGAAGCAGATGATACCCGCTATACCCAGGGAACAGGTGGTGATGAGGTAAGAGGAAGCTTCGGTGCCTCATCTCCTTATGTTAATTAAAATAAACAATAGAGAAAGAATAGAGCAGCATGGTTAAGAGCTACCAACACCGAAGCCAGCATGCCTCAGTTGAAATCCTTACTCCAGCCTACTTCTTCTAGGCCTCCACCATCATCTGTAGTATGGACATAATGACAATCCCTGCGTCAGAGGGTGCTTATGAAATTAAATGAGTTCATGAATTTATATTTATAGTTTTTTATAGAACTTCAGACAGTTCCTTATGTATGGTTAATTGCTATATGTATTAGCTGTAAGAAGTATGTTGTATCCTCCCTCCAAAACAAAAAAAGTCTTTTGTTTAATATTTTGTGCAAAAACAACAATCATGGGATGGGTACTAATTACAATGTTCAGAGTAGGGAGCATGAGACAGTAGCACAGTCATTTGGTTGTTGGCAAATTTAATAATAGCACATAACTTTTCATTTTTTGTGTAGTTATAAAATTCTGGCCTCTAATTTGAAAGAGAATATCATACTTCACGTGTCAGAGGATGAAGTTTTACATGAGATGTTACTCTTCCTTTTTCAAGAAGTTTGACAAAAGGTTTTGACAATAGATGATCTTGTGTTTTTACCTGGCATCAGTGATAATTTTTTCATTAAGATAAGTGTCTGGTTACTATTTATGAAAATTGTACTTATTTGTAAAAACTTTCTTCTCTATTTGTTGTTAAAGGTTGATGATTCAGTGAGCGTAAATGATATAGATTTAAGCCTGTATATCCCAAGAGATGTAGATGAGACAGGTATTACTGTTGCCAGTCTTGAAAGATTCAGCACATATACTTCTGATAAAGATGGTAAGTATGCTGATTTTTGCGTAATGTTAAGAACTAGGAAGCTATCTAAATGGGGTTAGATCAGGCTTGGCAAAGTCAGATATCTACAGGTACCAGTCTGGAACATAAGTGTGTGGTTTGGCCATATATAAAAGTAGTAGTGAATGGTGGAGGCTGTAGACATTAGTAGCTGGGTATATATTGAAACCATTAGCTGAAACTACAAGGGGACAGAAATGAATTTGGAGATATAGCTGATGAGTTGAGTTTGGGACCTCAGAAGTTTGAGATTTTTTTTTTGGTTAAAGTCATCTGCATTGGTATCTGAGAGTGAATGAGCTCACTTAAACATAGTACATAGAGAACATTCTAGAACACTCTGCACACTGTTTTAGGGTAGGCAAAGGAGGAAATGCTTACGAAAGACACTGAGAAGATCAGAGAAAAATTAAGAAACAAGAATTTCAGAAAGATCAAGTTGGTTGAGAATTACAAGTAAGTTATTAGTTGCTATTAAGAAAGGAGTTGTAGGAATAGGGTGCCAGTTTTCATCAAGACTGCATTTGAGGAATGAGGAGAAAAATGAGTACAGACCATTCACTCCTAACTTTGAGGGGGAAGACATGGTCATGGGAATGGCGTATTAGGATATGGGAAACCTAAAAATATCTGTAGGCCAGAGAAAAAGGACCTGGTAAAAGAGGAAAAAATTGAAGATGAAAGGGCGTTAGTTATAGTAGCAAGATCTGGAATTGCAAATAATGAGTTAAGTGAGAATGGAGCGAAGGCCGTCTAGGTATATTTGGAGATGAGGATTGCTGGTATAATTTGTGTCTAGTTGTGCCTTGAGTGAGGAGTTGGAAGAGAGAGGTAAAAGTTTAGCATGCTTGGTATGGGAGAAAAAGGCAGAAGGAATACTAATTAAGGTAAAAACTGAGAGAGAAAAGGGTAAGCCTTATTTTTACTGTAAAAGCACACAAGTTATAGCTTGTAAAACTGGCCTGCCCTCCCAAGATTCGAGAATGCTGTCAGACTATTTATTGTCTTGCCAATATTCTGATTGATTTGCTCCTTTTAAAGTAGGAATTTGGTGACAATAGGCACAATTGCAAGTACTTCATAGGTTATAATTCTCAAGACTTTGTTATCAGAAATGTTTGAAATAGCTAAATTATAAATTAGACTTTTAAAAATTGTCTTTGTGTAAAAGTTGATGTCATTGAACAAGAAAAGGCAGCATTTTTGTTTTCTTAATCAGTTTTAGTCTATAAGGAAAAGTAGCTGCATAGCACTAGGTTCTTTTTTAACAATTTGATTATATGGTGAAATTTTCTGTCACACTTACAGCATTACAGGTAGTGTGATGTAAATACTATTTGAAAAACCAAAAACCAAGTAGCTGCTTATATTACAAACATTTTTTTGTAACATAACCATTTATTCATATTCAAAAAGTATATAGAAATTGACTATTTAAAAACCTAAAAACTTAGGTTGCTAGGTCATGTAGGAAAACACAGTTGTAAAAGATTGATCTTGCCCTTAGGTATAAACGATTAAGCGGTCAAATGTTTACAGTAAGAAAGATTATTTTATAGTGGTATAGATAATTAGTACAAATAAGCTCAGAAAAAGAGCAGTTCTTGCTGGAGCTTTCATGGAAAAAGGGTAAGAGGAAGAAGAGAAAATGTAGTATCAAGTCTGTGCTGTCATTTACTTATAGAATAGTGTTTTCTGCTTCTAGGCTTTATTGATTTCTCTTTTTTTTTTATTAGAAAATAAATTAAGTGAAGCCTCTGGAGGTAGGGCTGAAAATGGTGAAAGAAGTGATTTGGAAGAGGACAATGAAGGTGAGAGACAGGAAAATGGAGCCATCGATGCTGTTCCTGTTGATGAAAATCTTTTTACTGGAGAAGATTTGGATGAATTAGAAGAAGAATTAAACACACTTGATTTAGAAGAATGACATCAAACAAGTCAATGAAAAAATTGTCAGCTCAGCATGAGTTGAAATTGACTACATTAATTTTTTTCTGCCTAAAATGAACAGGATGTTTATTTCCCATGCTGATTCTGGAGGACTTAGCCTCCTCCAAAAAAAAAAAAAAAAAAAAGGAATACTCTCCCTACGTCTTCTCTTCTGACTTTGGCTACATCTCATAGTAAGTTCAGAGTAGTTCATGATAAATTGAAAATATAATGGTTATTGCAGAAAATGATTGATCATTGTAACTGTCCACTCAAGTAGAAAGTGTAACTGCTTTTCCAGCTTTTGGTTTTCATTGGGCATGTGTTATTACCAAGAACAACATAAATTTACATTTCAAGTACCCTTCATTTGACACAGTTTTTTATGAGTGATTTAATTTCTTTTGTATTTATATGTTTAAAAGACTGCCTAAAACAAGAGCCGCTGTACTTCATAAAAGGAAACTGCATATGCAGATTCAGTATTGTATATGTTGGGGAATTAGATGGGTGTTTAAAATGGAACTACTTTTATCTGACAGAATCAGCTACAATGCCCTGTGTTAAACTGTTTAAAAGTTTTCCCTCCTCTTTTCTGCCAATGAAGTTGTAAATAAAGACCATCATACATTAAAATCCAAATATGGGCCTTTTTTTTTTAAAACTTTTCTATGAAAATTTAAACATTTCTAGCTTGAGGATTTTAATTAAATGTCTGTTGTAGTATTATTACACAAGGCACAATTCCCTTAATACTTATTTATAGAACCATTTAGAGTACTAACAGTACTACTATGAGTTTAATAACACTAATACGTAGCTTCCAGAGAGAGACTGTAGGTGATGTTATCTGAAAAGGTAATTTCGGAATTGATCGATCAACCTGATTGTCACCTACAATTGAACCAAATACTACTTAAAAATCATTCTTGGGATCCATGGTATTAAAATAGCATATACCAACATATGATTACTCCATTTGGAAGAGTATAAACCAATTCACCAGAAAACTTTGGGCTGTGAGGGTCTTTTGCACTGAGATCCCCTGAGAAATTAGGGTGATTATACGTTTAAAATGGACATAATTTGCTAATGACATATATAGTAATAGTTATACCTTTTTATCATTGTATATTTTCAAATAATATAGTGCTTTTGTTATTTGCAAATATAAATGGATTTTAAGGCAACTGAGATAATAGCACTGAAGTGTCAGGTGAACTGGGCTCTAATCTCATTTCTGCCTCAGATAAATTTTGTGATTTTTAAATTTGTGAATCTTAGTTTCTTCATTTGCATATAAAAGTTAAGATGAGTGATCTCTAAATTGCATCTGAATTGTAAAACCTAAGAAAACATGATTGTAAATTTTATCAAATAAGATCAAAGTTGATAAATTGACTTCCCAGCTGTTCAGTACTAGTGCTATAATTGACATTTTTCAATTATAGAACATCATGAGTTAAGTTTATTTCCCATCTACAGTGAAAGTGTACTTAATATTTGTATATTTAAAAAGACTGATTGACTTTTAAAGTTTATATCAATGAAAGATTTGTTCTTTTTGTGAAAAAGTTTAAATGTTATTTATTGCATTATTTAATAACGAACCATTTTCAAAGTAGTCTAAAAAGCTTAAACCTTTAAAGCTGTAACCCAAGCAATCTGTTGTGGTTTTTTTTTTTTTTTATTTGCTATTTTTGAAACCGTCTAAATTTTTTTCTAAGAATTTATCTCGTAAGTAAAAGTTAGACTCTATTTATATCCTAAGTTTTGGACTTTTTTTTTTTTTTTTTCTTTTGCATCTAAGTATGCTGAAGGCTTTTAGATGTTTGAAGTGTTACTACCTTACAACAAGTATGTGATTTTGAAAACCTAAATTTTCTTTATGAAGTGTGTCAATGAGAAAATGCTTCTTTGTGGAGATAATTTTTGATACCAACAAGTCTTTAATTCTTGGGTAGCTTTCATCTATTTTGCCCTGAGGCTTATTCCATTATGAAGACAATATATGCTCAGAGAAGGCAAAAACATTTTAATCTGAGAAAATCAAAATGCAAAATTAAATCTGCTTCCAAAATAACAGTACAGGCCGGGCACGGTGGCTCACGCCTATAATCAATCCTAGCACTCTGGGAGGCCCAGGCGGGAGGATCGCTTGAGGTCAGGAGTTCGAGACCAGCCTGAGCAAGAGCAAGACCCCATCTCTACTAAAAAATAGAAAAAATAAGCCGGGCGTGGTGGCACATTCCTGTAGTCCCAGCTACTTGGGAGGCTGAGGCAGGAGGATTGCTTGAACCCAGGAGTTTGAGGTTGCTGTGAGCTAGGCTGATGCCATGGCACTCTAACCAGGGAAACAGAGCAAGACTCTGTCTCAAAAATAAATAAATAAAATAAAATAACAGTATATTTCAGAGATCAGTAGAAATAACTTCTGTTCACAGTAGTTACCCTGTATTAGCTCAGTTAAATCTGAAATTGGCTCTACTTTTTCAAACCCATGTATACATAACCTTAATTTTAAATAGTTCTTCTAAATTGTTCTTTCTTTGTAATTCCCACTGTTAACATAGGCTATCTCTAATCTGTTTTCAGTTATGTGACTTAGCTTCATTTTAAAAGGTTTGTGGTTTAGAAATCAGAAATTTACAAGACGGGAACTATGGCTTTGCATTTATTTTCTTATATTCTGTAAAATGAGATCATTGTCCCAACATAAGCAGTTTTTGTTTTCTCCTTAGTATCTATGAGTTTCGATCAGCCTACACTCTTTCTATTCTATATTTAACAACCATTGCAGTCTATAATGATCCCACGTTTGTCAGATCTTTCTAATTGAAAATACAGTCATGTGCCGCATAACGCAGTTTCGGTCAACTGAGGACCCACATATACAACATACAACGGTGGTCCCATAAGGTTCTAACAGTGTATTCGTACTGTACCTTTTCTGCGTTTAGATATGTTTAGATACACAAATACTTACCATTATATTATAATTGCCTACACTATTCAGTACAGTAACATGTACAGGTTTGAAGTCTAGGAACGATAGGCTATACCTTACAGCCTAAGTGTGTAGTAGGTTATAATATCTACGTTTGTTTAAGTATACTCTGTGATGTTCATACAACAACTAAATCACCTAAGGACACCTTTTTCAGAACATATCCTTATAGTTAAGAGATACGGCTGTAGTTACATTTTGAATTTCACCTTATCTTTGCATAGATGGCTTATCAGATACTGTTAGCACACCATACATGGACCGATGTAAATTGTATAATTGTACAATATATTTTAATATTTAGTCAACTCTGACCATTAAGTGATTTAGAATATGATAGTAATGAAACTGCAGGATCAGAGATTTAGATGTACGAGATCATTAAAGCACTGAATCCAGGCCAGGCATGGTGGCTCACACCTGTAATCCTAGCACTTTGGAAGGCCAAGGTGGAAAGATTGTTTGAGCTCGGGAGTTTGAGACCAGCCTGACCAAGAGCAAGACCCCGTCTCTACTAAAAATAGAAAAATTAGCCGGATGTTGTGGCACGTACCTGTAGTCCCAGCTACTCTAGAGTGCGACGCAGGAGGATCACTTGAGCCCAGTAGTTTGAAGTTGCAGTGAGCTACGATGTTGCCACTGCACTCTACCGTGGACAACAGAGCAAGACTGTCTCAAAATAAAAAAAGCATTGCATCCATTCTCAGCTTTTAACACACAAAGTGGACAAAGGGTGTTTATGATAGAAGTTCATATAGGTAATTAGTAGTAGTATGTAGTATTCCTATTCTGGGTAGTTAACTTTGTATAAAGAACTTTCAGGATCACAGACCACAGATCCCTCACTCCATGTGTTAAGTACAGAACTGTGATTCTGATATCTGTACTATTATGTTAATGATTCCAGGTACTTAGCACACTGTTAATATCACATGAACTCAAATATATGTTGTAATAAATGAATTTCAAGGAATACCAGTTGAGAGGGTAGACTACCAAAATGTTGTGTTTTCCGTCTTTGTCTTTTTTTAAGTGTATCTCCTACTAATGATAGCAATGTTTTCTGAATAAAAATAACACCTGGTTTCTCAATGAGTAGAAATTACTAGAAGCTGAACTCTAGAATTTGGCAGTGTCCACAAAATTGTATAGTATCTTTAGAAACAAACCCAAATGAAACATTAGGTCAAAATGCATTTTCACTTCCCCCCATTTCACTGTTACATATTTTCCCTTTTATTGTTAATTGCTTTATGTTAATATGGAAAGAAGAGAAAAGATGATTAGTTTTGTTCATTCAATTAATAGCAATTTTTATGCCTTTCTGCAGACACAGCACTTGTATTGAGCACTATAGATAGCATGAACTATATGACATTTTAAGATGTGGTCTCTGCCAGATTTGAGTATGCATTTTAGACAGGGAAAATCACAGCTGTATAAGGTAGAAGTAGTAAGTGCCTAACCATTAATAGGGATGCCTTTTCAATCAGACTGTAGGCAAATTTTCCAGTTATTTTGCATTCAGATTTCACTGAGTTTTTTTAAAGAAAGTTTTCCTTTGTGAAGGTAGTGTTATGGACATTTTCCAAGCAAAGGTGGTTATTTTGTACTTAGTCCCCAGAGACATTCGTTTCTGTGACCATTGTTCTGATTGTCAAACAGAGTATGTGAAATTAACTAGTCATTAGGGACTTAAACACCAGGACTTAGTTTCCTTATACCTGCCTAGTTAGTGTTATGCTGTAAATCAAAAGAGAGTGAATACTAACTACTTTTTTTGGCAGTTAATCTCTAGAGTATACCAATGTTTTCAAAGGACCGTATATCCATTTCATTTCAAATGTGTTTCATTCCATCTGTGAATCCTTTAAACTGTATTTTTATCTGAACGTTAGGAAATTATTTTAATGACAAAGTTCATCAATACAACTTAAGAATTTTGTGATGTTACCATATTTGGTGATTTAGAGTCATCTTGTTTCTAACTTTACAGCATGTGTAGAAATT
The DNA here is from genome assembly GCF_000956105.1 of Propithecus coquereli. NCBI lineage: Eukaryota > Metazoa > Chordata > Mammalia > Primates > Indriidae > Propithecus > Propithecus coquereli. The sequence goes on from NW_012154396.1 coordinate 1,023,915, forward strand.
TAGTATCAAAGAATGTATAATTGAAAGTATTTAACTGAAACCTCTCAAGTTAGAAGTATAGTGTATAATAATATAGTAATTGTGTGGATCACTTCATAATTGTGCATTATTGTATATACTGTAGATATTTCACTTAGAGAAATTTAATGTTGGAGAAGTAGAATCCACTGCATTAGGAATGTTCATCCTTGGATTTTTATACAGTGCTGAATAGGTAATGAAAGTTAAAACTTTATTAACTAAACCCACCAGATATGGTAGCACATACCTGTAGTTCCACCTACTCAAGAGGCCGAAGTGAGAGGATTGCTTAAGACCAGGAGTTTGAGGCTGCAGTGAGCTATGATTGCGCCTGTGACTAGCCACTGCATTCCTGCCTGGGCAACATTGCAAGACCCTATCTCCTAAAAAAGAGAAGGAGGGGAAATAATCCTTTTGATAATTAATTTTGTGAATTGATATTTGATTGAAAACCAGTTAATTTGTGGAGATATGCTGTTTGTCAGTTGCATACAAGCTAATTAATAACCACATTGGTGATTCACTCCATGCACCATTTTGTTGTGATATAGTAAGAATTATTAGCCATTCTTACACCTCTTGCACTGATTACCCACCATAGAAGGAAAAGGGAAAATTTAATTGACTTTTTTTCTTTTTTAAATTTATTTTTAATTGACAAATAATAATTGTGTGTATTTGCGGTTAATTAACTTCGTTTACATTCCATACCTATTTCCCACTTTTGCAGAGAGGACAGTTTGTCACCAATAGCTTCAGCCTGTTTATCTTGAAGAAAAAGTAGGACTAAAAAGAATTATATAATCTAGCTTGAGCTATTTGTAGCCATTTTTTAATTACTTGATTGATCTTTTTTATATTTTTTCCCAGAGCAGTCTTCTAGCTGGAAGGGCAAAGCCTCAACTATCTAAAATGCAGCTTTCAAGAACCCTTACTTAGATTCATGGAATGTCTTATATACAGGAGACCCCATCCATCCCTTGAGACCCACCTTCACCCCTGCTCTCTTTTCTAAGAAGGTTTTTGGCAGCAAAGAATTCTTTTTAATTATTTCATTATTTTATTTAAATACTTGTATATATTTAATTAACTTAACATTAGGGATAATAACTAAGAAAATTAGTTAATTGGTAGGTTTATTACACAGGTGGTTTCTGATTAATGACATGTACAAAAGTCAAGACTGAAGGGTGAAAGTTGATATCCTTTTTGAGAAAAACAGAATCAGTATTAGAAGTGCCAGAATTATTAACAGATGAGTTGTCTATAAGAAGATGAGAAAAATTGAGCTACCACCTCATAATGTTTAGAAGCCTGTGAGGGCATTCACAGGGACAGTAGTCCTCTATAACATGCCAATAATCACATACCTCTGTGTCCATATACAGCATGCTACTGTACAAAAATGTTGCTATCTAAATATAGGAATGCAAGGATGAGTGAAAATGGTTCAATTCTCTTGATAACTCATTTGCACAAAATCAAAAGTTTCATCTGGGCAAGAACATAAATGTACTTTCAACCTTTACATGTGAGCATGATGTTCATATAAAAGGAAGAGAGGAAGAAATCTCTTTTAAAGAAGAGTTCTAAAGGTAGATATGACAAAATCTTCTTGATTAATATTGAAGAAGCATGTTAAATTCCATCTAATAAATTCTCTTTAAATACATTTATGTAAAATATAACACTTTTTAAATAGCACAGTTCCTTCCACATAAAAGAATTAGCTGGCCGGGCGCGGTGGCTCACGCCTGTAATCCTAGCACTCTGGGAGGCTGAGGCGGGTGGATCGTTTGAGCTCAGGAGTTCGAGACCAGCCTGAGCAAGAGCGAGATCCCGCCTCTACTAAAATTAGAAAGAAATTAATCGGCCAGCTAAAATTACATAGAAAAAATTAGCCGGGCATGGTGGTGCATGCCTGTAGTCCCAGCTACTTGGGAGGCTGAGGCAGAAGGATCACTTGAGCCCAGGAGTGTGAGGTTGCTGTGAGCTAGGCTGACGCCATGGGCACTCACTCTAGCCCGGGCAAAAGAGTGAGACTCTGTCTCCAAAAAAAAAAAAAAAAGAATTAGCTGTACTCCCCATATTTCAAATTTGGTGAATGTCACTCACCAAAGGCATTTGGCAATTGATTTCAATCAACTATCTCTGCTGTGGGGTAAAATGATAAAATCCTTAAAATTGAAAGAACCGAGTATGCCTTGTTCAGATGTCTTTGCCTCCCCTCTTTTGCAGCTTGATTATGTAAATACGATTATTCAAAGAAACACAAGATTAAATAAGGTAAACTTTTGTTGAAAAGACAATACCAGATAGCAACACTTACGCTGTTTTTTAGAAATAGTTTCAGTTTTCAAAGGAATTATTTTCAGGATAAGATAGCCATACTTGCATAAATGCATTGTAGTTTTAACAAGTACCCTGAAGTGTTTTAAATCTGTCTCCCGAGTATTTTAAATGTTCAAAAGATGGTTTTCAGAGCATTTCTGGACATTTTAATTAAATGAAACTAGGTAGTATAAGGAGATAGAGACAATGGTAAATATTTACCGCCACCACCACCACCCACAAAAAAATAGTGCCATTCAGGAAGTAGGAAACAGCAAAATTGGAATTCGTTTTCCTGAATGGATTTAGCCTGTTAGCATTTGAAAGTTAAAGTATTTTGTAGCCCATTATCTTGAGTTTTATTAAGTCTTTATTTTATCTTCCTTTACATAGTTTTTATTAGGAATACACCTATTCAAATTTAAGAAGCTTCATGCGCTGCCTAGAACTAAGTCTAACAGTTTATTGGAAGTCAAATGAAAATAAGTAGATTTTATTTTTAGGTTTCAGTAAGATTCTTAAACATATAATGTAAGGTATTACTGCTCATTCTTCCTGAACAGAATTGCATGGTGCTAACAGTTTTCAAAAGACTATCCATCTTTTTCATCTGTTCCCTTTGATTGTTAAAGATCAGAAGACAATATGCAAAACTGACTGTCAGAACTTGTCCAGAGGCAAACAGTAAAAGCATAGGAAAAATACTAAAGTGAGCCAATAGGATTCCAGAGGCTTTGACAACAAACTTAGGCTGCTAACAAGTTTATTCTTGTATATTACTGTTAACGGGTTCATTCTTGCACTTATATTTTTATATCTGATTTAATTGCATTAAGTATGTGAGAGTCAACATGCTTGTGAAAATGAGAATGAGCCCTTCTGTGAGAAATAGAACAGTATTTTGGAGTTCGTTGCGCAGTTGCTTTTACTGATTTTGGCCATGATTTTAATTGAAATGTATTTTTCTTTTTCAAAATATGAGCTTATGTTGTGAGTTATTAACATCTAAAAGTGTAAAATAAGCCAAATTTCAGATAGATATGTCTGATTAATTCCTCTGATAAAACTAGTTTGTCATAGATCTTTACTAAACTTTTTAAACTGCTATATTAAGGTATAATTGACATAAATTATGCTAAAAGTGTACAATTTGATGTTTGACAAATATATTTACTGTGAAATCATAATAACAAGATATAATGTACATATTCATCCCCCAAAAGATTCGTCTTGCTCCTTTGTGATCCTTTTCTCCCCAAGCAAACACCTCACCCTCATCCCCAGGCAAGCAGTTATCACCATAGATTAGTTTACCTTTTTTTAAATAAAATGTTATATAAATGGAATCATATAATAAGTACTTTTTTTTTTTTTGCTTTACTCCAGCATAATTATTTGGAGATTTATCTATGTTATTGCAGGTATCAATAGTACATTCCTGTAAATTGCTAACTGTTCTTTTGTATGACTCTAACACAATTTGTTTATCCATTCACATGTTGATGGACTTGTGTTGTTTCCTGTTTTTGGCTATTGCAAATAAAGTTAATATGAACATTCATGTACAAGTCTTTGTATGAACATATAGTTTCATTTCTTTTGAGTAAATAGTGAGAGTGAAATGTCTGGTTCATATGCTTTAGCTTTTTAAGAAATTTCTACAGTGTGTTTTCCAAAGTAGTTTTGCTATTTTATATTCCCACCAGCAGTTTATAAGCGTTCCAGTTGCTCCACATCTTTACTAACAGTTGACGTGATCTTTTTAGTTTAGGTCTGTAATCATTTGGGGTTTAATTTTGTTTGTAGTTCAAAGTTTTGATCAAAGTTCACTTTTTCGCATGTGGTAAACAATCTAATTGTTCTAACACCATTTGTTGAATGGCCTATCCTCCACGGAATTGGCCTTTGCACCTTTGTTGAAAGTCAACTGACCATCAATCAATTTTTTTTAAGTCTACTCTGATATATTTATCTATTTGTCTTTACACTAATACTATACTGTCTTAATGACTGTACCTTTATAATGAAATCTTGAAATTGGATAGAATGAATCCTTTTTGTTCATCTTTTCCAGAGTTTTTTCTGCTATTCTAGATTCTTTGCATTTCCATGTGCATTTTAGAATCAGCTTGTTGATTTTTACCAAAAAAAAAAAAAACAATTGCTAGAATTTTGATTGGGCTTGCATTAAATATATCAGATTTGCAAAGAATTGACATCTCAATATTGAGTCTTCTGACCTATATGTATATCCATTTATTTATGTCTTTTTAAATTTCTCTCAGCAATGTTTGGTCATTTTCAGTATACGAATCTTACACATCTTTTGTCAGATTAAATATTTCACATTTTTAATGCTATTGTAAGTAGTTTTTTTAAATTTCAATTTACAATTGTTCATTGCTAGTGTACAGATAAACAGCTGATTTTTGCACTTTAATTGTATCCCACTACCTTGCTAAATTCGCTTATTCTAGTAGCTTTTTTGTAGATTTCACAGTCTTGTACATAGGCAATCTTGTCTGTAAATAACGATGGTTTTCTTCCTTTCCAATCTGGATGCATTTATTTCCTTTTCTTATGTTACTGCATGAGTCAGCAAACATGCTATTATAGATTAAGTTTTATTCAAACACATCCATCCCTATTCCTTTATGTACTGTCTATGTCTCTTTCATGCTCCATCATGTTGAATTAGAGGTGATAAGAGCAAACATTCTTGCCTTGTTCATGATCTCAAGTGGAAAGCATTCAGGCTTACACCATTAATTATGTTAGCTGTAGATTTTTTTCGTAGATCCCATATGTCAGATTGAGAAAGTTTCTTTCTATTCCTGGTTTACTGAGACTTGGGATTTTTTCACTTTGTGTTTTGTTTTAATCGAGAATGGATGTTGGATTTTGTCAAATGTTTTTTTAAAATCTACTGATATGATCAGATGGCTTTAAAAAAAAAAAACTTGTTAATATGGTGAAACTAGCCTTGAATTCCTGGGATAAACTCCACTTGAGCCTGATGCATTTTCTTTTTATATATTGTTGGATTTGGTTTGATATAATCTAGAATACTTGTATCAATGTTCATAATTGATTAATCAGTAGTTTTTTTGTTAATACCTTTAGTTTTGGTATCCGGGTAATGCTCTCCACATAGAATGAGTTGGAAAGTATTTCCTTTTTAGCTTTCTGGAAGATCTTGTGTACAATATTATTTCTTCTTTAAATATTTGGCAGAACTGGGTGCAGTGGCGCATGCCCCTAATGCCAGCTACTCAGGAGGCTGAGGCAGGAGCATTGTTTGAGCCCTGGAGTTCGAGACCAGTCTGGGTAACACAGCGAGACCTCATCTCTTAAAAACAAAAAAATATAAAACAAATTTGGTGGAATTCACCAGTGAAACCATCTGAACCTCTAGTTTCCTTTGCGGGAAGGTTTTTAATTACAAATTCAGTATCTCTAATAGATACAGGGCTGATTTCTTCTTGAGTGAGCTTTGGTAGTTTATGTCTTTCAAGGAATTTGTTTAAGTTGTTGAATGTATCGACATAAAGGTTATAATTTTCCCTTTTTAGTATCTGTAGAATATATAATGACATCGCCTCTCTTATATTAGTAATCTGTTTCTTCTTATTTTCCTGAATGGTCTGGCTAGAAATTTTGTCAACTTTTGATCAGCCCAAAGAACCAGCTTTTGGTTTCACTGAGTTTTCTCTATAATTTTACTGTTTTCTGTTTCATTGATTTTCACTCTATTTCTTTTCTTCTACTTAGGATTTAATTTGCTGTTAGTTTCTTAACATGGCAACTGAAGTTATTGATTTGATACTTTTCTAATGTAGTCACTGAGTGCTATAAACCCCCCAGCTAATTCCTCACCATAGATCCTCATGTTTGCCCAGGTAGCTTATGGTTTTAGTCAATAGTGCTCTACTTTTGTAAAAATCTACTTGACAGAAATAGCTTTACTAATATAGAGAATGTTCATACTCAGAATTAGAGTTTTAAGACAGCCTGAAAAGAATAACCTTATTTTTTTCTATTAAGATTATTTTTTAGTGATCAACATGAATGATACTTTAAGCATTTGCATAGAAATTCTTTATATATGAATGTGTGAAATATTAAAACCTCATAAAAACAACTCAAGTGTAATATAAATGTCAAGAATTTCAGGGGAAATTAATAAAGAGGACTATGGAGTTGCTGAAAGAGTGATCATGTTATAATACATGTCTTCTTTGAATTTACTATTGAAAAGATGTATATGTATTAATATTTAAAGTAATTCTATGAAACAAGAAAGATGCTCCCAAGCAAATTGCTGCATTTTACATAGGCTTTTAATGTAAAAGCCACAATAACTACTAACAAATTATTTAAAACCCTGTAGAACTTTATAGAAGCTAAAATAGTGGATAGTCTCAGAAAAGATACAAATATATCATTATGTCTTGTTTTTATTTCCATGCGTTTAGATTAAAACTCTTGCTTTATCTTTCCTATGTGTCTCTAAGCAGCATTCTGTCTCCCTGATTCCCTCAATGGACATGTTTTTATAGTTCTTGGCTATTGTTCAGAGAAAACAGCTTACTGGGTTTTTTTTTAATTTTATTTTATTTCAGCATATTATGCGGGTACAGATGTTTAGGTTACGTATGTTGCCCTTGCCCCCCCGCCCAAGTCTGAGCTTCAAGCGTGTCCATCCCCCGGATGGCGCGCATCACACT
>NW_012154396.1:1033888-1037265 GCF_000956105.1 Propithecus coquereli
AAATAATCATGAAGCCACTGTTTTCAATTAGACTGTAGTAAATTATGGATGTTATTGGTACTTACTGAAGCATTGCAGTTGTTTAAAAAGAGAGAGACAAGCATAATAAGCATGTCAATATTCCTGCTGTTTAGTTTCAACTTCCTAGATAGTTCGATGAAGTTTTGCATTTGATTTGCTTCCATATAGCTTTGTTTTCAGGGCACAAAAATATCAATTTGCCTTACAAAATTATAATTTTTAAATGTACTTTTTTCTTATTCACAGCAGTCTTAAAATTAATTTCAAAAGGCTTTTTTATGTATGTTTAACAATTCCATAGTGTAATTTTAAGGTGTACCTTGCCTTTCCTAGGTGATATTTAAATCTTTATATAAATGGAACAATAAGTCATGGGCTTTCACATGGAAACACTAAGCGACTTGGTAATGTCCCGTGTGGTTTTGAATACATTGATAATACAGAGATGAATTCTGTTCTTTAGTCTTCATGTCATCACCAATATTGTGGGAAAACCTCAGCTTGATGGTCTATGGCAAGTTATGTGGGAAACAATTACATTATTATTCTTACAGATGTACTAATGTACAGGAAAGTGACAGAAAATGTAGATAATTGAGTGGCCCACATCACTTACTGTGTTTACCTTCTTGTATCAATCACTTTAGTCCTGGGCTAAGAATATGTTTATAACAACACTCAGGAGCTCACATTCACAAGAAAAAAGTTCATACAAATGTCATAAAATGATAATCAGGAAACAGGTTGTAAAATTGGTATCCCAACCAGCTACTTTCAAACTCAGTATTTCATGTAGGCAATTGTTGGTAATTTTGACTGGGCTCGAGAAGATCAAGTAATTATAGAACTATCTTTTACCTTATTTAGTATTTATTACTTGAGGGTTTTTCTAAAGAGGCCTTCCTTGTCCTCTAGGCCTCTTTGCCATCTTTGATTATTCTCTATCCCTTGGCAGTCTCATTCACTTTCATGATTTCAATAATCAATTCCATGTGAGCAATTGTATCTCCAGCTTCACATTTCCAATAAGCTACTGCACAGCTCAACATGAATATCCTGCCAGTACCTCAGATTCCAAACTAGTCATCATTTTCTTTCCTAAATCTTTTCTTCCTTTTTTTCTTTCTTTTTTGCCCTCTATTGAGATTTTATTATCCAGCCACTTGGACTAAAAAATACCCATATCCATTCCATTTTCTATCCACATAGCCACTATCCTATATTTCTCAGACTCTCATCTCCCTTCATAATTAGTCACATATAATTTATCTTCCAAAGTGGGACATTTTTGAGTGTGGAAGGAACACTATGAAAAGTGAAGAAGGCTCTTTTAATACTTACACTAGACCACTGATACACATTGGCACTATGTCCCTTGCAAACCTGGTCACTGTACTCACCATTAATCTAACCTGTTTTCTTTCCTTCCTGTAACTGGTCCATCCAAACCACTGCTAGATTTATCTTCTTAAAGCATAGTTTTAATCATGAGGTCTTCCACTTCATAATTCTTCAGTGGCTTTAAATTGCCTACCACATAGAATCTAAATATTCAGCTATGATCTTCAAAATCTTCTTTGGTAGTCCCATCTTCCCTCACCTGCCTTATTTCTTTTATCAAGTCACTCATGATATATTACTTAACTTTTTTGATCCTGAGTTACCTCATTAGTAATGTGAGAATTAAAATTCTATTCTTCAGTTGTGGGGCTGAAATGGAGTATTATATATAAAGAATGTAGATTGGCACGTAGGTACAACTAGTAGCAAGTACTTAGTATATAGGCACTGAGGAAATGGTAGTCATTATATTATTACATAATACTGTAGTTGTTTATGTCTTACCTACTTGTTCCTATTCTGTGAAATATTCTCTCTCACTTCCCTAGTCTCCCATGTCCACATTCCTAAATGCTTCCTATCCTTGCATATTTGGAAGATGCATTCCCATGAAGCCTGCTTTGATTCCCCAAAACTGGGAATACAAAATTCACATGACAATAAGGTGTGTCTGTCTTTCTACCTTGTTTATGTACGTATCTTAGGTCCTATAATAGAGTGTTGTTTGGTTGAGGGCAGGAACTCTGTAATTCATTGTAGTGCCCTCTTCCTCAGTGTTGTGCATTTTGGCAATGAATATTCATTAATTTAATTATTAAAATTTTTATCTTTAAAGGGCTCTTTCCTTCGGAAATATTAAGACTGAGACCTATGGTACGACCTTTTCCAAATAGAGTACATTCAAACAATAAAATAATGTGCAGCTATTTTAAAGAATGAAGTAGATTTTCCATGTACTGACATGGAAAGATGACCATGATATTATTGAGTATTTTTTTAAACAGGCAGGTATGAGAACTGTATTGTAGAAGTATGTACTTGTGTATAGTGTGTGCGTATATCTATATATTCCTTTTTTAAAAAGGTTTAGAAGTTACAGGCCTGTTGACAGTAGTTGTCTTTGGTGTTTGGAGCAGGGAAGAATAATTACTAAGAGCCTTGATTTTTATGTTTTTGTTGTTTTGGGGTTTTTTATTGCAAAAAGCAAATAACATTAAATTTACCATCTTAACCATTTCTAAATATAAAGTTCAGTATGGTAAGTATATGCACATTATTGTGCAATAGACCTATAGAAAACTGTTTCATCTTGCAAAGTGATCCTCCTGCCTCTGAACTCATAAAACACTAATTTCCCTCCTCCCCCCCAACCCTGGGCAACCACCTTTCTACTTTTTGTTTCTATGATTTTGACTCTTTTAGATACTTCACATGAATGGAATCATACACTATTTGTCCTTTTGTGACTGGCTTATTTGGGGGCATAATGTCCTTGAGGTTCATCCATGTTGTATTATGTGACAGAATTTCCTTTTTTAAGGTTGCATAGTATTCCATTATATGTATGTACCACATTTTCTGTATTCATTCATCTGTCAATGAACATTTGGGCTGCTTCCACCTGTTGGCTATTATAAATAGTGCTGCAGTGAACATGGGAGTGCAAATATCCTTGCTTTGAATTCTTTTGGATATGTACCCAGAAGTGGAATTGCCAGATCATATTATGGTGATTCCATTTTCAAGTTTTTGAGGAATTTCCATACTGTTTTCCGTAATGCTGCACCATTTTACATTCCCAACAACAGTGCAAGAGGGTTCCATTTTCTCCACATTCTCTCCAACACTCGTTATTTTCTGTCCCTTTGATAGTGACCGTTCTAATAGGTTTGAAGTGAATCTCAATGTGGTTTTGATTTGCATTTCTCGTATGATTAATAATGTTGAGCATCCTTTCATATCCTTGTTGGTCATTTATATATCTTTTTTGGAGAATTGTCTATTCAAGTCCTTTG
>NW_012154396.1:1037315-1039260 GCF_000956105.1 Propithecus coquereli
AACAGCATTTTTCTTATTCCCTCTGATTGCAATAAAATTCTTACTTGTTCACTTCAAAAAGAAAGAAAGAAAAAAATATTAGTACAATATTGTCCTAAGACTTGAAAGTCCTTTGTTTACAGGCAATTTAAAAGAAAAATGATAGCACCTTCTTTTGCCTATGATAGAAGTATGATACTGATTTCTTTAAAAAAAGCCTAGCAAAATTCCATAACTGAAACTATAAAATAAAATAAGACTCTTGCTTTAAATTGAATATTAGAGCTCAAAAATATTTGGACACAGTTGACCATTTTTATTTTCTTGGTTAATTTGCTTGCCCATAGGTCGAAGACTGAGGTTAACACTACCCTAAAAATGGGGAAAACACTTTGAAGTGATCTAAACTTTAAAAGCTAAGCTCTACAAATTCAGGGAACATGACAATATGACATTTTATTTTGACTAAATCTGAAGACAACACTCAAACACTGATACAGTCATTTAGCTCTGTGGTCCCCAACCCCCAGGCCACAGAAGAGTACCAGTCTGTGGCCTGTTAGGAACCTGGCCGCACAGCAGGAGGTGAGCAGCAAAAGATTCATCTGTATTTACAGCCACTCCCCATCCCTCGCCATCACTCGCATAAGTTCCGCCTCCTGTCCGATCAGCAGGGGCAGTAGATTCTCATAGGAGTGCGAACCCTACCAGTGAACTGCACATGTGAGGGATCTAGGATGTATGGTCTTTATGAGAATCTAATGCCTGATGATTTGAGGTGGAGCTGAGGTGGTGATGGGGAGTGGCTGCAAATACAGATTATCATTAGCAGACAGGTTCAACTGCACAATAAATGTAATGCACTTGGATCATCCTGAAACCATTCCCCCTGTGCACCTTAACCATCTGTGGAAAAATTGTCTTCTATGAACCCGGTCCCTAGTGCCAAAAAAATTGAGGACTGCTGATTTAACTGTATAATAAAAGAAAAAAGCTGCTCGGCATCTGCATAGGCTGTTCTGTACTAAACATATTGCCAGTAAAGTGTAACAATTTTTTAATGCTATGGATGTTGCAGTCCAATTTCAGAAAAAAAAGATGGAACGAACGATTAATAATGTCAAACAACATAGTATCTGACAAGATTTAAGCCAGAGTCAATTATTGACTCTCCACAGCTTATTACTGAATATGCTTTACTATCAAAGAACAAGTTTCCCATGGTGACCATATTAAAAATTATCAATTGTTCACTTGAAAGGCCCAATGCTGACATAGAAAAATTGATTACATTGATGCGTAAAAAATTCTGCATTTTGCAGATTCCCATAACTGCCTGAATTCATTTCACAACATTGGCAAAGAATCTGAATTCTTAACTGCATTCATATATATTTCTCTTCCAAATAGGTATTAAAAACACATTGTCTACTTTTGAGAGAGTTACTTTTGAGTGTAGCTGAGTTGCTGCACTGTGTCTTTTTGACAGTAGTTTAAGGTTTGGAATGTATTGAAATTGCTTGAAAAAGATTCATTGTCCTGCTCTATTTTATCCTCCATAAACTTAATGTAACCCCAAGTGGACTAAACCATTTGTTTTCAGATATATGGAGAACTATGTGGTCTACTTTAAAACTTTTTCCTCCAAAAAATGAATTTTTTTTAAATGAGGAAAAAGATAGGTAAATAATCATGAAGCCACTGTTTTCAATTAGACTGTAGTAAATTATGGATGTTATTGGTACTTACTGAAGCATTGCAGTTGTTTAAAAAGAGAGAGACAAGCATAATAAGCATGTCAATATTCCTGCTGTTTAGTTTCAACTTCCTAGATAGTTCGATGAAGTTTTGCATTTGATTTGCTTCCATATAGCTTTGTTTTCAGGGCACAAAAATATCAATTTGCCTTACAAAATTATAATTTTTAAATGTACTTTTTTCTTATTCACAGCAGTCTTAAAATTAA
>NW_012154396.1:1051595-1051933 GCF_000956105.1 Propithecus coquereli
TACATAAAAGACAAGATGAATATCTTTACTACCTAAAAAAGTCTTAAAAGCTTAAAATGTGTTTATTGTATACAACTTGAAAAATATAGAAAGTATAAAAAAGAAAATAAAAACCACCAAATCCCACAACTTATAAATACCCAGTTAATATTTTTTATCCATTATGACTGGCGTTTTTTTTTTACTCAACATTATAACATAAGTATTTTCCTGTCTTAAAAATTACATTCACATCATTTTAATAGAGAATGGCACTATGCCTAAATTCTTAAAATATAACTTGATGGGACTATACCTAAATTCTTGAAATATTTATATAGCATATATATAAGTAAATA
>NW_012154396.1:1054680-1056357 GCF_000956105.1 Propithecus coquereli
ATAACTTTCAAACAAAATCCGATATGCTTATAATTTGACAGACATTAGCCCATACTTAGAACATAAGTTATTAAATAGATTTAGTTAACTGCATTGACCAAATCCTCTTATATTTATTGATTTAGATAACCCAGAAAAAAGAATTAATACTGTCTAATTTGTTAAATCAAATTTTTGAAACAACAGAGTAAGCTACACATGTCCATTATTAATATAGAAAATTTATTCTTTAATTATTTTATGTATTCACTATGAAAATGAAAAAACTTATTTCCAGAGTTCACCTTAATTTCAAGTTAATTTCTATCAACTGTCTAGTTCTTTCAACCATTACCTGAGGTTTTTCTTTCTGAAAAGTAGTAAAATGACATATTGGAGTTTAATATTTCTCACTAAAGTGGAAGGTATTACTATAAATATATTTTGGAGTTCCATGTTTGAACATAGGAAAAAGAAATGTTTCTCTCTCCTTACACTCTTCCATCTGGGCCACCCAACTTCTACACAGACCACAAACTGACAAAAGTTGCATGTCTCATAAGTGATAAAGAAGAAAAAACATAATTACCTAGTAGTCATGATTCCTCGTTTCTTAGAGTGCCTGAAAATTGCCTCATGTCTTGGCACATTCACAACAAGCATAGACGCCCCACCTGAATTCCAGAAACCATACAATCAAGGCTTGGCTGCCAGCACTGATAAGAGTTTCTTCAATCCGGACCCTCAAAAGCCCAAAGTGGATTGGAGTATAGAAGTGCAGGCAGAAGGGCCCTTTTGGCCTCAGAAGTAAAAATTCATAGCCTGTGTGTCATCCCTCCCCCACCCCGCAACTGTATTGTAGTCTTATTTTCCAAGTGTTTTTCCTGTCCATGTACAGACGTTGCTGTATATGTGTATTGAAAGGTGTGGTTGATTTGGACTTGAATAAACTTTTTCTTGGAATCTTCTAACTGTATGATATAATACCATGAACAACTTCCTTGTTACATGAAAGTACAATAACACACTAGTGGCCCCAAATGGAGATTGACTACAATTGCAAATTCTTGAGGGAGCAAAACCAAAAACCAACGAAAGATTTATATAGATTAAAACATGTTCTTGGCATAGCACCAAAGTTGAATGGGGGTGAGGACATTTTCAGCAACAAATGAACAAACATTGAGTCTAAAAGGAAAACGTGGATATCAAATTAAAGTAGCTAGAATGTCAACAATAAACCTTGTAAAACACCTGTCCCAACAAAAAAACAGAATGTTGACTTCTTAAATATACATGTATTCAGAAGAATTACTGGAAAATTTTTGTAGACATTTCTAAATATCTCTAAGTATTGGAAATATGTAAAGTATTTTGGCATAGATTCAAAAAACAATTAATGTGTAAGACATTAATTTGGAAGATATTTAAAGGATTAAATGTAGGTTGGTTATGCAAAGGATTGGAAAAGGATACCGTGCTCTTATTGCAGTTCTCCTTGCTCCATGAACCAGTGCGAACTGGCCAACTTAAATGACTTCTTTGTGCCCAGGATATAGCACATCCCAAATAGCTTTTGCATTGCCTGGGAGCTCACGAAAAAGTCGGGGGTGGTCCCTCAAGGATTTCTAGGGCTACAGAGTAGTTTGAGTGCACCATGCTTTCTTTGTATATAGTATCCAGCAGAGTTCAAAGTAC
>NW_012154396.1:1058077-1136761 GCF_000956105.1 Propithecus coquereli
GAAGAAAGAGTTAAGTATGTGAGGAAAGTGTTCAGGAGGGGGAGCTTAAGGGAGAAAAATTGGAAGTTTGGTTTTGAACTTGTGACATTTGAGATGCCTGTTAGACAGCTTGCAAGTTTATAGCTGATTATACAAAGTACTCTATTCCAGGCAGTTTTAAGTGCCTAATCTATATTAATTCATTAATCCTCACTTCAACCCAATAAATGAGGTATTTTGAATTGGTGCAGCCTCAATTCTCGATAGTATTTAAAACCACAAGACTGGATGAGATCAACAAGAAAGTTAAGTGTACACAGAGAAAAGAACATGTGGTGGTTGTTTTTTCGTTCCTAAGATATATTACCTAGGATAATGTCCTCCAGTTCCATCCAAGTTGTTGTAAAAGACATTATTTTATTCCTTTTTATGGCTGAGTAGTACTTCATGGTGTGTGTGTGTGTTTATTAATATATATAGAGAGAGTGTGTGTGTGTATACACACTACATTTTCTTTATCCACTCATGAATTGATGGGCACTTAGGTTGACTCCATATCTTTGCAATTGTGAATCGTGCTGTTGTAAACATTCATCCCTCAACATTTTAAATATTTACTCCTCTCTTTTTTTGTTTGCATGGTTTTTCAGAAGTCAAATGTGATTCTTTTCTTTGCTCCTTTATAGATAAGGTATTTTTTCCTCTGGCTTCCTTCAAGACTTCTTCTTTACCTTTGATTTTCTGCAGTTTGAATACATGACCGGTTGTAGTTTTGGGTTTGGGATTTTTCTTTGCTTATTTGTTTTTTGGCATTTAATCTACTGTGTTCTCTGGGTTTCTTAGGTCTGTGGTTTGGTGTCTGACATTAATTTAGAGAAATTCTCAGTCATTATTGCTTCAGCTATTTCTTCTCTTCCTTTCTTTCTTTTCCTTCTTGTATTCCCATTACAAATATGTTATACCTTTTATAGTTGTCCCATAGTTCTTGGATATTCTATTTGGTTTTTTCCAGTCCTTTTTTTTTCTTTGCTTTTCCATTTTAGAAGTTTCTATGGACAAATCCTCAAGCTCACAGAGTTTTTTTTCAGCTGTGTCCAGTCTACTAAAGAGCTCATCAAAGGCATTCTTCAGTCCTGTTATTTTTGATCTCTGGCACTTTTTTATCCTTAGAATTTCCTTCTGTCTGGTTATATTGGCCATCTTTTTTTAAATACTGTCTACTTTATGCATTAGAGCCCTAGCATGTTAGTCATAGTTTCTTTAAATTCCTGATCTGGTCGTTTCAACTTCTCTGCCATATCTGAGTCTAGTTCTGAGGCTTGCTTTGTCTCTTCAAATTGTTTTTTGTTTGTTTGTTTTGCCATATAGTATATTCTGTAATTTTTTTCTTGGTAGCCATACAGGATGTAGTGGGTTAAAGGAGCTGAAGTAAATAGGCCTTTAATAATGTGATGGTAAAGTGTGGGGGAGGGGCAGCATTCGACAGCCCTGTGATTAGGTCTTTTAGAGAGCCTGTGCCTCTGAACTGTGAATTTAACAAGTGTGTCTCAGTTTTTCTCCCTTAGGTGGGATAGGATGGCTAGAGTTAGCTGCAGTTGAGTATTTCTCTTCTCCTAGGCGAGTGATGCTCTGATTAAAACACCCTGAGGTTAAACTCTGGTAAAATAATTTCTCTTGCAGTCAGGCCTTGTTAAGAACAGAATGCTCTGGCATATTTAAAAATGGTTCCTTTTCTCTTCCCCCTGCTTGAAGCACGGGGTAATTTTTCTTCAGTTTTCGCTAAAAGAACCAGGTTGAGCTCCTGGAGGTAAAACTACCAAAAGTGTGGGGACCTTCCTATTACTGGGTCCCCTTGGAATTTTTAAATTGCCTCCTGTACTGAGACTCCAGCAATTCATCAGCGACAGTTCACGTTAGGTTCTCCTACTCAGGCATTGCTTCCCTTCAAGGGGTCTGCTTTGGGAATTCTGCTCTGGTAAGTTGTGATTTTCTGTATTCACCTATCTCTCCAATTTTGCGGGTAGCAGTTGCTCTGTGACCACACTTCTCTGATGGATCTAAGAGAGTTGTTTATCTTTCAGTTTGTGCAGCTTTCTACTTGTCGTTAGGAAAGAGTGACAACTTTCAAGCCCCTTACACGCTGGATCAGAAACCAGACTCTGTTCTTATTTTTAAGATAAGAGATATAACAGTATATCTGTATACTGATGGGGAATGATTTATTAGGGGTAGGAAAATTGATGATATAGGAGAAAGGATAAAAGAGAGAGAGAGAGAAAGAGAGGAAGGGAGGGAAATATCCTGGAGAAGGTAAGGGGGTGGGATCCGGTGCATAAGAAGCTGTTGGATTTAGATGGGAGCATAGACATTCATCCAGGGTAAAAGGTTAGGCAGAGTATATGGGATATGGGACCCAGCGCAAGTAGGTTAGTAGACGCGGCGGTGGGAGCACGTGGAAGTTCTCTCCTGATTGCTTCCATTTTCTCGACAAAATGGGAAACAAGTTATCAGCAGAGTAAGGATGGGAGAAGTGTCAGCAAAGGTTTGAGGAGGGGAAAGGTGTGAGATAATCAACAAATTAATTGACTTGGAAAGCACAGTAGGCTCTCAGGGCCATACCAAGGCATGAATTTGAAGTGAGAACAATCAACATTGTTGTTTTTTCTTCCCTTATGTTCAGCTGCCCAGGTACAGGTAGGGGGAGGGACAGAGTTGAATTGCTCCAGGGAGGAGTTTTGCAGCAGCGCATGAAGGCTAAGAGCACAGATTCTGAAGGCAGACAGCCCAGGTTTAAATCCCGGTTCTGCCACATAGCAGCTGTGTGGTCTTACACAAACTTTATCCTCTCTGTGCTTCAAATTCCTCATCTGTAAAATAAGTACAGACCTGTTTCCAATTTACAGAGAGATTAGAAACATTTAAGAAGAGAAAGTGCTTCCACTGCCCTCTCTCCCAACCTTCCCGCATCTGGGCCCATGCACTCTGCCATACATTCATAGAGAGTTGTTGAGTTAATAGGTGTAAAGTGCTTAGACCAGTGGTTGGCATGTAGAAAGTTCAATAGAAGTGATTTGTTACCTGCTAAGAGAGTAAGATAGAGAAGAAAGTTTCAGGAAAGTTGGGGGTAGATACACAGGAGTGATTAGGGTGATGACTGACAAACCGAAATCCTGCTTCTTTAGATCACAATAAAAGTAAAGGAAACTCCTTTTAATTTCAAGGAAATCTTCATCCAAAAGAACACTGTGCAATTTGAGTTGAATCCAAATGAGACAGAGGCAGACTTGAAACACATCATCTCTCATACGATTTTTCAACGATGAAAAGGGAAACATATGCCAAGAAAATGACAAATACTTACTGCAAATCAGAAAAATTCTCTAACTTTGTTTAAGTTGGTCTCTTTTTTCTGCTATAATTAGTTTAGTGCTGTAGGATTGACTATAATCCCTGTTCAAAAGCAGCCTGAGAGCTGTTTTCATACTACTAGTTTCAGGAGTCTAGAGTTACATGGCAGCTTGCTGCATCTCTTAAGTGTTCCGTGTTCATTGGCCACAAAATTACTTCCATATTCTCACTCGCATTTTTTTTTTTGTCAAAAGAAAGGCAGTCTCAGTGTTTATTGCCCTTACAGAGTTCCATCAGAGTTTCTCTATTTCCCTGTTAACTCAGTGACTATCTCATGTTTGTCATGAAAATCTTTCTTTCGTACCGTATCATAAGGTATTAATACTTTCTTAGAGAAGGAAGGGGAGAATAGGTATGAGGTAACAAGACATTTAGCAGGCACACAAATGAAGTGAAGTCTAGTGCTTGAAAGCATGGCCCCTGAAGCCAGACTGCCAGGATCAGCTCCCACCTCCCTTCACTACTACTGGCTGTGCATTCCTGGATTTTTCTCTTGGTTTTCTCATTTGCAAAATAAGCATAATAGGGTTGGGTGTGAGGATTAAATAATGTAATATATAAAATGTCTATATCAGTACTTGACATAATATGCACTCAATAAATATTATACAGCACAATTAAATAAATAACACATGAATGGATTGCATACCCCATCCTTTTTTTTTCCTTACATGACCCTGGGCTTGTCCCTACAAAAACTCTCCACTGTCTTAAGGATAGGCAGGATGTGAGTGGTGGAAAAAAGGCAAACCAGAGATGTCTCAAGGAGGATCATGAGTTCACATTCTCTGCTGTATGTTGGTTAGGTTGTTGTTGAGTTAATATGTGGAAAGTGCTTAAAACCATGCCTGGCTGAAGTGTTTCTTATCTACTAGGAGAGAGGGGGCTGGGGGAAAGGAAGGGCAAAGAATCTGAGGGAGAACTATCTCTAGTTATCCAAATCATTACCAAACCCTCCTAACTACCCTGGGTTGCATCACCCTGCCTCCAAGTTTCCTGAACACATTCTGTTCCCTACAGCTACAGGAGCCCTGTGCACGCTTGTGGTTCTGCCTGGAAGGCTCTTAACCATGGCCAACCCACCCACTCTTTTTTTTAACCCCTCTTTCTCCTTCAGATCTCAATGAGATGTTGGTTCTTTCTGAGATAGGTTTTTTAACTCCTAAATCAGGTCTTTGGTCCTTTGTTACAGGGAAACTTCATAGCACTTAACTTTGTGATTTTGTTTATGATTGTTCGGTTAGTCTGCCTACTTGTGGTTAGTCAGACACACAGTAAACGATCTGTAAATATATATTAAATGATAAATGAATATTGATCCCATTCTTACACTTTCAAAGTTTTCTCTTCTCCCTAACTTCTTCACAGTAAATGGTTGAACAGTGACTAAATGAAATAGCCAGAAGAGAAAGAAGCTGGGGGTTATATCATTTAGTGGCTATATAACCAGGGCAGAAGCTAAAAAAAAAAAAAAGAGGCATAAAGCTCATTTTAAAAAGTGCAGAATACAAAAATTGGAAGTGTTCTTAGAGATTATATAATCCAACTTCTTTGGTATTGACAACACAAGAAAATCCATCATTTGGTGTCGCTTGAGGACTTTAGCCAGCCACCTTGTAAGCAACGACTTCGTGTACAAATAAAAAAATGTGTTTCAAAGTATAAGAGCTTAAATGTGACTCATCAACATCTGCTTTCTTTAAATATTTTTCTCTCGGAGACTAGAACCACTTACAAAGATGGAATAAATACAACTTAACACATGGCAAAGGACCAGCCTTTTATGCCATTTTCTTTTGTAATTTCCTCATTTTTAATCTACTTGACATTCTCTATCATAGGACTCTTTTATGAGGAATGTTCAAAAGGATCTATTGAATCACAGCTGTAGAACTGCTCGTTTAAGCTTGCTTAATAAGGGAATAATCAAAGTAGCATCTTATTTCATTGGAAAACTACCACGTTTTGATGTTGATATCATGTAACCCAAATATTTGAGGACCAAAAGAACTCTAGGTTGGGGGATGGGAATCAAAGTTTGTTTTGATCATCTTCTCTTTTTTTTTTTTTTTTTTTTTTGAGACAGAGTTTCACTGTGTTGCCCGGGCTAGAGTGCCGTGGCGTCAGCCTAGCTCACAGCAACCTCAAACTCCTGGGCTCAAGCGATCCTACTGCCTCAGCCTCCCAAGTAGCTGGGACTACAGGCATGTGCCACCATGCCCGGCTAATTTTTTCTATATATTTTTAGTTGTCCAATTAATTTCTTTCTAATTTTAGTAGAGACGGGGTCTCACTCTTGCTCAGGCTGGTTTCGAACTCCTGAGCTCAAACAATCCGCCTGCCTCGGCCTCCCAGAAAGCTAGGATTACAGGCGTGAGCCACCGTGCCCGGCCCCCTTTTTTTCTTTCTTCTTCTTCCTTCTTGAAAAAGAGAAAATTTTCCCTGAAACTGCCTCCTCACTGCCCAGAGCCTTCCATGAAATGTCTTCAATAACATGGACCCTGTGTTGTGTCTCAAACATTCCTTACTGTACCTGTATATCTCATTCCTTCCATGTTCTTTCTCTATTTGGTAAAAAAGAATGGAAAAACACTTAATCAAAGAACATAATCACTGTTAATGTGTCAATAGGCTCATATTCTCTCTCAATAAGATAATAATGCCCTTTACCCAGTTAAAATCCATCTTCCCAGAAAGTCCTTCAGGAATGACTGATGTGGGGGATTTCAGGTATGGCATCAGACTCTTGGGTTGGAATATATTTGAGCAGTTGAGGACTTTTCTTCTCATCCTTTAAATGATACTGTTTAAAGAGCTTCATATAATTGACCTTGAGAAGAGTCAACCCTGGAGATCAAACAACGAGTTTGATCTACCAGTTAGGCCAGTAAAACAGCCTAAGAATCCAAAAGTGCAAAAAATTGTGTGCAAATTAGAAGTTGTTTACTGCAATAGACATCTTCCACAAAGCAAAAGACAAAGGATAGACGTAGACAGCAATCAAAGGATTAGTGCTCAGACTCTATGTGAAGAATTTCTACAAATTAAGAAAACATGAACAATCCAATAGAAAACAAGCAAAAGTTATGAGCAGGAAACAATACAAATTTAAATTTTTAAAATTTAAATTAAAAATGAAATGCAAATGATTCACAAACATTTGAAAAGATATTCAACTTCATTCGTAACCAGAAAAATGCACATTGAAAAAACAATGAGATAGATTTTTCATCTGCCAGATTAAAAAATATTTAAAAGTTTGATATTATCAAAATTTGGGTAGGAAGTTAGGAAATCCTCATTTTTTATATATATAGTTCTAATGAGAGTATAAATGATAATGCCTTTTGAAAGTATCTATAACATTTAAAATGTACACTCTTTGGAAGAAGTTCTGCAAACTCCGTATTCGTTCCAGAAAATACTTCACATATACATAATGAGGTACCTACAAGGGCACCTACTGTGGCATCAGTTGTATGACAACATATGGAATAATACTTCTCTGCTGTCTTATTCCCCAAACTGAAATCAATAGGTGCTAGCCTCCTCACATTCTAGAGAGATCCACTAATGATCCTCCAAATTTGTTCCCTAAGGACACCTAAAACTGCAGGCACAACATTGGGGCCATGATGGGAAATAGCCTAAGAGAACAAGCCAACATGCAGAGAAGGAATCTGAATCTTTCAGGATATCATTCGACCAATAGCAGTAAACTTTGGAACAATTCTACCTGGGGATTTCTTAGTTTCTAACATTATCAATGTCTGTTGTTGCAGGCATTTTTATTAGGTTTTCTAACTTTCCTTACCCAGTCATCTGCTAACCTCTAAACCTGATATCTTCACAGACGTTTGCAACCCATGCACAGTCTTCCCCTTCTTCTTAACCCACGTCACCCTCCCAAGGGTAAACACTGAGGTATGATTCATGAAGATACTGAAAATAACACTAAATGTTAATAAAAGCTGTACTTTGAGCCCTTATTAGATGTCGAATGCAAAGCTCTTTACATATAATATCCCATTTAATCCTCACAACAGTTATAAAATAAATGTAGGAACTAATAAGACATCCATTTCGTGGATAAGAAAACAGACGTGCAAAAATTTAGTGACTTGCACAGGGTCACCCAACTAGAGACAGTGGTAGAGCTGAGACTTGAAGCCAACCTCTGACTGCAAAGCTGATGTGGTAATACTGACTGGGTCGTGTTCCTACACATCCTTTTCTCACTGCTTTCTGGACCTCCTGAAGCAGAAACTCCACTCTTCTAAGTTAGCCCTTGGCAAGACCTCCTTAGACTGAAGTCTTGCTTGATGTGGGTTCACTTCCAAAATTTTGACCCCTGAAAATCCACATTTTGACCTTAACTTCAAATCCTCCCTTTCTTCATGATCACTGAACTTATTTTTAATCCTAATGGTGTTCGTTTGTGTCTTGAACTCTCTCTTTTCTTCAGTTCATCCTCTTTTCTGAGCACATTTGTCATGTCAGTAATATGCTCTTCACCACCACACAGCATCCCTTGCTGTTTTTCTCTTCTCTCATTGTTGTCTGAGCATTTTTAGCAACAATATAAAGAAAAATGTGTTTTCTCTGCTCTTACTCCCTGGACACCTAACATTTCTAAAGAAAGTCAGTACATTGGGTCTATAGCAATTTAATTTGTCTAATTTCAGCTAAGCTCTCATTACTGCCCAGAAGTGATTATATTCAGCTACAGTCAACACTCAACCTTCCTTATCGCTCTCCTGTCCTTTCAGTTCTTACCCTATCCCCAGTACTCTCTCAGAATATACTAGTCACTTTCTCATTTACCAGTAAGATACAAGACATCTGATGTAGGCCTTGTGCAATTTCATTTTCTCTATCTCAGTATCTCTTGATACTTTTAGTTTTGCTCACCCCTTTCCTTTACTCTTGCCTCCATGGTACATGAGAGACTCTGCCTTTATGGGACTCAACCTGGGCTCTATTCAGTCTACCCTGCTTCCTCTAGGGTCTTATTCCACCAAGGACCTCTCTGGATGGTGTTTTTATTTGCTCTGCCTGTTTGAGTTTCTACAAATATTCTCCCTCCTTGTAATTAGTCTTCCTTTGACCTTGCTACCCTCTGAGCTTCTGCCCTGTTTTTTATTCTCTTCTTTGGAAAACAGCTTTAAAAAGTAGGCTACCATCATAGCTTCCATTTTTCCTACCACCCACTCATTCCTCAGATTCTTGGAATTTTGATTCCACCCTTGATTCTCTTTCTAAAACTGTTCTCTCAAAGGTCACCGATTACCTCACAATTGGCAAAGCCTACAATTCTTCTCAGGCCTTTATGTACCATTTAGCACTGTTGAACATTCCCCCCTTTCTTGTAATTTTCACCTTCCTTGGTACTGTGACTGGCATCATTCTATGTCTACTTCTGGATCACTAATCTCTCCTTAGAATCAAACCCTGGAACTGAATCTCTACCCCAATGACTCTCATCCCTCAACCTCTGAATTAAATTAGCTTTTTTTAAAATGAATATTCAGTTTTGGACTGTGTTTCCACACTTCATCTTTATCCAACCATTGTGCTGAACACTTGCAATTTTCAAAAAGAATCCATTTTTCTTCACACATAACAATATGGTGTAGAAATGGTTTGCCTTTATGTCATGGCAGCAAAGCAAGGCAAGCTTCGAGACTATTTCTCTTCTGATGCTCCTTTAATTCATGCAGAACCCATCTATCTAGCTTCTTTACCTTGCCAATTTGTTTCAAATGGTCCAGTATTGTTGGAATAGGAAAATCAAACCTTGCTGCTAATTCATGTGTAGGTTAAGACGGATTTGCTTCCACTACAGCTTTCAGCTCATCATTATCTCAGGTCATCCATGTGACTCACTTTCAAGATTAAAATTACCAGAATGGAACTTCTCCAACCATCAGCCACATTCTTCCAAAACACTTGGTTGATATTTCCAGCTGTCTGCTTTGCATTGGTTCCACAACAAAACTTATATTTGAAAGTAACACAAATTTTTGATTTACCCATACTTTCACAAAAATTGCTCTAAAAAAATTTTGAAAGATAATCACAAGCCAAACCATGCATTTGAAAGACTGACAATGTACCTTCACAATAAAAATAAAACAAGAAGCGTCAAAGTGAAATGTCAGAAATACCAACTGTCACATTTAGTACTTAAGGAAATTGGACATTTCGTACTTAATAAACTAATAGTAACCTCTCAGAACTTTACACCAAATAGGTTTTGAGAATTTGGGAATCTGATAAATAAAATATTTTTTTTCTTCTAAGTCAAAACCAGCTGAAAAAAACTATTAAAGTCAAATTTTTAGAGAAATATCAGCTTTATTACTGATAAAAACTAGATTTGAAAATATGACCAAATGACTTGATAGTTTACCTCTAAAATAGTAGGCCTATCATCTACCCTGTCATGGAAGAACTAGACGAGCTAAAGTCTTCCTCAAGGGCCAGGCCTGACTGCATGGTGGAGATCCAGACCAAAATGTACCTGCTCAGGACAGTGACAGATTCACGGACCCAGTGTCTTTTCCCAAACCCATCAATCAAATAAGTCACCCTTCCTCCAGGAAAGAAGTAACTGAAAGGGCAGACAGATCTGAAGTGTTAGTCCAGCTGAAGTCCCTTCATGTGGGCACATGGGGATTGACCTTCAAGAAGATGATGAAAGCTGAAAGGATAGTCTGTCTTCAACTAATACTCAGCCAGATTTATGAAACAAAGAATAGATGGAAAGTAGGCCACGCATGGTGGCTCACGCCTATAAATCCTAGCACTCCGGGAGGGTGAGGTGGGAAGATTGCTTGAGCTTAGGAGTTTGAGACCAACCTCAGCAAAAGAGAGATCCCCATCTCTACCACAAACAGAAAACTTAGCCAAGCGTCATAGCTCATGCCTGTAGTGCCAACTACTCAGGAGGGTGAAGCAGGAGGATTGCTTGAGCCCAGGAATTTGAGGTTGTAGTGAGCTGCAGTGACACCACTACACTCTAGCCAGGTGACAGAGTGAGACTCTGTCTCCAAAAAAATAAATAAATAAAATAAAATAAATAAGAATAGATGGAAAGTGATTGAAGATAGAGGAATTTAGAAATGTACAAGAATGTAATAATGATGGTTGTAGTGGTAGTGGTGGCAACATATACTGAATTTTACAGTGAGTTAAAGCTTCGTTCCAAGCCTTTTCACTGTATTAACTCAGTTACCATCCCAATAACTCCAGGAAGCATGTACTAATATTATCTCCACTTTACAGAAAAAAGAAAGTTAGATAAAGAGAGTTTAAAAATTTGTCCAAATTCATATAGCTAGTAAAGGTGAATTCAAAAATAATCTCCCTCTAGAACTCAACTATTTGTAAGCTGAAAAATATTAATTACTCTTTTCATATTGCTGTGGTATATAAACCTCCCCAACCCATACTCCATTTCCCCACTCTTAGCAATTTTGATAACTCGAGATTTCTCTTTGTCATAAATAGGTTATTGTTACTTTGATAGCTTGCAAATGAAGAATATCTGTTATTGAGTGATTAAACCATTAGGTAGTTGCATCACTTATGAAACCCCAGATTGCTTTCCAGAATCCAGATAGCCTTCTGCAAGTAGCAAGCTGTATCCTCCAGTTCTGTTTTTCACTGATTGTTTTCCATAATAAAATGTTTATTTATTTTATGTAATAAAACTCCCTTATCTTTTCTCCCACTCCTATTCCTCAACCCATGTATGTGTTGATTGTATTCTCTAAAAAGTTCGGTTTACTGCAGTAAGACACTTTGCTTAGCTAAGAAAACATGGTAAAGGCTGTGTGACATGAAGGTATTAACATGGGAATAAAAAAAAATTTCTTGCTGATTAAATTCAGGCCTGAAAGACAAAAATGATTGTCTCTTGAGACATGCCGAGTTAGCACTAATCAAAAGCAATGAGTTATGAAAAAAACTAAGTACATGCAACACTCAGTTATTGAGGCCAATTGCTTCCTAAGCTGCTACTAATGTGAAACTCCAGAGGGTTAACCCCACATAAGTCTAATACCAGATAAAATCCACCCAGCATTGCTGCAAGTGGAGATGTGATTGCATCCCTTTTAGGAGTCTCGGAATACCCTGGAATGCAGGGGAGGGGAGGAGAGAGGAGGGGAAGCAGGATGAGGTAAGTAGAGCAACATAAACAGAATGATTTTTGTAGTGTCACACCCAGTTGCATTTTGATGGCTACTTTAATGAAAAGTTTAAATTATCATTGGAACTTGTACAAAATCGGAGTGGAGTATGAGATGCCTTAGCATACTTTAACAGCCCCTCCTCAGCCCCAACCAAGGCGTGGAGCACCCCATGTGAAGAGTCAGCAGTTTCACCTGACTGCTCAGGGAATGTCTAATCTGCCACCAACCCACCATCCCTTACCCCATCTGCTTTGTTTTGGCAAATCCAGTGTCATAATTATTCAACAATACTTATTGAGCAAGGGCTCTATGTAAAATAAACACAGTTTCTACCCTCATTAAACCTGTAGTCTAAGAAAGGAGAATACACTTTTCTGTATAAAGCACTAACATTATGCTTAGTACATAGTGAGTGCTATATAGATATTAATAACAATAATAATATTTCCTGTTATTTTATTTGCTATTGCCTGTTATCTAGAATCAGTCTTTCTGCTTATTCTTCTTAAATTCATGCCTGATTTTGCTCCTTGACACTTTCTTATATCACCTGAACTCCACGTTCCCCAGACAATCGGTCATTTTTTGTCATTCTGTCTTTCTCTGTCTCTCTTTCTCAACCCCCGGCCCTGCCTCCATGCACACACCCTCCTGCCTTCAGGATCAGAGCTCAGGCTCACTGCCTCAGATTTAAATATGGAGGACTTGAATATAGAGGATACTTCTCAACGTTTAAACTGGCGAATTTACACATTAGTTACAACTGAAAGGGCAGACAATTTCACTATCCTGTTCTGAAAAAATTTTCTATGTTCAAAAGAATAATAGTATAGGCCTACCTGCTAAATGATCAAACTTAATTACTTGAAATTCTATTTCCATTTAAAATATTAAGTGTTGAATGAGCAATTGCTCCATAGGGGAATTACATACATCTTTCCAGTCAGCAGGATGTTGTTCAAAATATGCTTCTAAAGAACATGAGTTATGATGATTTCACACTTGCCAAAAAGAATTATAATTCCTGTTTTGAAGCCAATGGAAATTCAAATGCTTCTGACTGTGTCCGATTTGACTGGAAACAAAGCCCTTAAGTGAATGAATCATTGAACAAAATCATTTATTAATACTGACATTATGTAGAGAACCCAGCTAGACCCTTGCCTTGTAGCCTTGTAGCAGCTTGTAGCGTAATGGGGAGATAGGACAGGTGTGTGTGTGTGTGTGTGTGTGTGTCTGTGTGTGTGTGTGTGTATAAAGATAAACACTAAAAAAACAACATGCATTATATCAGTAGTATAGCCAGTACTGCTAAGAATATCTGAACTGGTACCCTTTTAACCAGGGAATTTCACACCTAATGCCAAAGCAAGAGTATGTTTCCTCAAGATTACCACCGTGTATACTATAGTAGCATTTCAACAGTGCCTACAACACATGGCAAGATAAAATAATGGGAAATGTAGTAAACTTGTCCAACATCTCCTTACCCCACTTCTGGTAAAAGCTCACAATTTATGCTTGGGGGTTGAGCCCCTCCCCACTCTCAGCCTATATAGCTAATTCTACATCCGTCAGGCTTCATAGACCATCACATACAGACTTGGCCACGCCGAGCATCATTTCATATGGTGTCCATTACTAATTCACAAGTAGATCATGCTAATGAGACTCTCAAAGGTGGCAGACTCCTTTCCTGCTGGACTTGAACCAGAAAGGTTGTAAAGATGAGGCTGTTGCAGTTCTCTTGTCACCACGAGGAGCCTTAGCATGAAGACTGAGCATATCTCATAGATCCTAGCATGGCGATTAGAGTTGAGCAAGAGATAAACAGAAGCCAAGAGGCTCCCACACCTGGAGTTTACACTATCAATATGTAAGCCAAGAAATTTCTTTCTTACACTTAATTGTGTTTGAAGGATTTCTGTTTGGGGGTTTTGTTTTTGCCTCATACAACTTGCAAGTGTAGTAATTTTTTTTTTTATTATTTAACTTCTTTTAGTAAAGTGTAGTAAATTTTATCTTAGGTAAACAAAGGCTAATTCAGGAGCTAGACATCAAGGAAATTCCCTCTCTCTCTAATCCGTGAGTCAATGCTGTTTCTTCTCCAGAAGCTGTGACTCAGGTGGCTGCAGTCGGGGTTATTGCTTCCTCTCTGAGGAAATTCTCAAGTCAGATTTTCTCTACCACTCTCTTGACCCTGGAAGTACCCTGGGAGCCAGTGTGGCTGGGATTCGTTGGTTACCCTCTCCCATCTTCCCATCTCATGGTACTGTCACTCGCAGGCTGTGGGGACCTTGGAAAACCCACTCCCTGCCTCCACCCTCTCCTCTTCTTTCTCTGTCACCACTACTGCAGTCCTTCCTCTCAACAGCTCTCTTGTATGGTCATCATTGAGGACGGGTCTGGCCTACCTAAGGAAAATGAGAGCATCATCTCCTAGTGTTATGTTCTGTGGGCAAGTAATAATTGCTAACATTTGTTGAATGTACATTAGGAGACAGTTACTGCTAAGGGTGTTACGTCGATTACCTTATATAATCCTTTCAACAACCCTGACATATAGGTTTAATATTATTCCCACTTTACAGATCAGGAAACTGAAGCACGGATCAGTTAAATAAATTTTCTAAGGTCACACAACCAGTAAATGGTATTATTATAAAGTCGGAAGAAATATTACATCCTCCTGTCAATCTTAGCTATGCTTTTCTGGACTCCAGCAAGATATTGATATTTGTCACAGGATGAGGGGGCAAGAGGGAAGCCAGGGTCAGGCAGAGACCAGATGATTCAGTTAAGTGAGATAAGGTAAAACAATATGTGTAAGATCTTATCCAGGGTGGAAAAGAACAGAAAGATAATTACAAGATATGTGTGTCTTCCAATTTTCCCTCACTCATAGCAAAGACAATTTTGGGAAGATGTGATGACCCACAAATCCATGTATCTTTTATTTTTGACAGAGTCCTCCAGAAATCTTGTCTTGTTGTGTGTTCTATCAGCAGTCTTTTCCTATCAGCGTGTGCTCTATGTACTCATTAATTCAGCAAATTGTTATTGCTTGTTTACTATGTACCAGGCACTGTGCCGGGCATGGGGATACAATCATTGGCAAAAAAGATCAGTGTGCCTGCCTCAATGGACCTTACACTATCAATCTATGTAGTACAGAAAAAAGCGTTAACTTACAACTGAGGTAAGTGTTTCAAAAGAGAGACTGATGATCCTATCTATGAGGGCCTGTATAGGAGAGGTGGCCCAGTGAGGGAGGCCAGGGCAGCCTTCCATTAAGGGTAGACCTGGAAAACGAGGGGCGTTTACTGGATGAGGAGGGGACCTTGTGAGAGAAAAAGAAACAGCATGGGAGAGGTTGTAAGAGAAAGACAATGTGACTGCAACACAGGTTTCAAGGGTGTGGGGCTAGATCCTGTAGGACCTCGAAAACTATGTTAAGGATTTTAACCGCATTTTAAGAGTGGGATGGAGTTGATTTGATTTGTATTTTAGAATGACGAGTCTTATTTATATATTCTGATCTTGTTGTAACACCTCTGAGGCAAGGAATATGTTTGTTTGGATTAAGATTATCCAGTTCTTTATTCTGTATCCCAATATAAAATAATGGGACAGAAGTGTCCTAGACAAAAAAAAAAAAAAATAAGAAGAAAGAAGAAAGCAAAGAAAGAAAGAAAGAAGAAAAAGAAAGAAAGGAAGGAAATAAAGAAAAGATATATTTGAACGCAGTTATTTAGGCCTTTAGTCCCTACATTTGTTTCCGTCCAGACATTCCCCTTCATTATTTTTTTTTCTTATTCTTAACTTCTCAACCCCTTTATGCCCTTCACGTTGAACACCCACACATACTGCCCAAGCCTGCCCTTCCTTACCCTCTGCTGAGCTCTATTAAGACCTTAAGTCCCAATCAAAATGTATATGTTATTGCCTCATTTCTCAGGCCTTGTTCTATTTTTCAGTCATATAGCTGTGATCACACTGCGTAGCTGTGGCAAAGACTGCCAGCCGCCTAGCCAATATGCACTTCTTCCTACATATTAGAATCCTGTTTTATTTATTTATTTATTTATTTATTTTTTGAGACAGAGTCTCACTCTGTTGCCCGGGCTAGAGTGAGTGCCGTGGCGTCATCCTAGCTCACAGCAACCTCACACTCCTGGGCTCAAGTGATCCTACTGCCTCAGCCTCCCGAGTAGCTGGGACTACAGGCATGCGCCACCATGCCTGGCTAATTTTTTTTCTATCTATTTTTAGTTGTCTGATTAATTTCTTTCTCTTTTTAGTAGAGACGGGGTCTCGCTCTTGCTCAGGCTGGTCTCGAACTCCTGAGCTCAAACGATCTGCCCGCCTCGGCCTCCCAGAGAGCTAGGATTACAGGCGTGAGCCACAGCGCCCGGCCCTGTTTTATTTATTAATGTGCCCAGCTAAAATACTCTATTTCTCAGGCTCCCTTTAAGCTAGGTGTGGGCCATATGACTAAGTTTTGGCAAGTGAGATGTAAGCAGATTTGTCATATGGAAGTTTCCAGAAGCCTTCTCGAAAAGGCAGTTATAGTGGACTATTTGTCTCTTTTTCTTCTATATCTCTTTCTCTTTTCTACCGGCTAGATTATAGATGTGTTGGCTGGAGCTAGAACAGCTATTTTGATCCATGAGGTGATCTTGGGATGTAAGCTGCTTAGAGAGATCCAGCAAGACAGAAGGAGCCCAAGTTCCTGAGGGTGTGCAGAGCAGAGCTGCCATATCCACCCCAGTTCTGCAGAGAAATAAACTTTGATCATATTTAATCCACTGTTGGCTTGAGCATCTGTTACTTTCTGTCCAACTTAATTTTAACTAAAACAGCGGGACTTCTAGGAAAACCCCCTCAAAATACGACATGAGTTTAACGTACATTTCTTTGTTCTTTTCTTTTTTCTGCTTCCTGCCTGGATAATGCACATGAGGGCCAGAGCTCTGGCACCTATCTTAGCCAAGTTTGAAGACAATAGATAGACTGAGAGCCTATTGACTATGGAACTGCCCCTCCAGCTCCGGACCTATTTTTCTGTGAGAGAAATATAAACTTCTCTCTTTTTTAAGCCATTATTAGGTTAGTTCTTTAGTACTAGTAGCTGAACAAAATTTATAACTGATAAAAATCTATATCTCTATAAGGAATCTCCTTTATCCACTTAACATGGCGATATAACTGGTCCCCTCCAAAATTCAGGTGTTGCCAACGTGATGGTATTAAGAGGTGGTGCCTTTAAGAGGTGATTAGGCCATGAAGGCTCCTCCCGCATGAATGGGATTAAGGCTCTTATAAAAGAGATTTCATGCAGCCTCTGGCTAGCTCACTTACCTTCTGCCCTCTGTCATGTGAGGACACTGCATTCCTCCCCTCCAGAGGATGCAGCAGTCACGGCACCATCTTGGAAGCGGAGACTGGGCTCTCTTCAAACAACAAATCTGCCAGTGCCTAGATCTTAGACTTCCCAATCTCCAGAACTGTGAGAAAATAAATCTCTGTTCTTTATTAATTATCCAAACTCAGGTATTCTGTTATAGCAGCAGAAAACAGACTAAGACACATAGCAAAAGCATTTTTAAGTTATTGAAAACTCTTTGTGATTATCATTGTTAATGCCAGAACTATATTTCATTGAATAGGTACACCATGATTTAACCATACAGGGCACAATTTTCAGAGGTTTACAACTTGTTCTTTGATTTAATTGCCATTCTAGTTCATACTTAGAAAATTTTTCCATATTAAAGTTTATTTATTATACATGTCATTTTCTATCAAGGCTCATGGTTTTCATCTTCCCGGTTTTCTCATACTAGGCTATCTTGTGAATAAAGTTAAACTGGATCTGAACAAACTTAACGTTCTTAGAGGCACTCTCTCTATCTGCAAAGAGAAGAGAATCTGGGTAACTTATAAAACTTAACTCCATTCTATTCCAGAAGCATCTCAGGGTATCTTTTCATAATCCACCACTGTGTGCTCTTTCAGCCCTCTGCTTAGGCATTCCTAACTCCAGGATTTTGCTTGATGCCTAACATTTTGCATTTTGCCTATTTGCCAGCTTTCTTCAGAATTACACCTCAGTTGCACTGTCTATCTGGATTTCCATTTTCCCTTAGACAGCATACCTCTGTCTACTGCATTTCCTATAGCCTGGGTGCTGGTCCCAACCTACTCCTGTGCCCAACTCCAGGCACAGACATGCTTTGGAGATGGTGTGGGTTTGGTTCCAGACCACTGCAATAAAGCAAATATCGCAATAAAGTGAGTCACATGAATTTTTTGGTTTACCAGTGCATATAAAAGTTATATTAGATGGTAGCCTATTAAGTATGCAATAACATTATGTCTAAAAAATGTGCATGCCTTAATTAAAAAATACTTTACTACCAAAAAATGCTAATCATCATCTGAACGTTGAATGGGTTTTAATCTTTTTGCTAGTGGAGCATCTTGCTTTGATGTTGATGGCCACTGACTGATCAGGGTGCTGGTTCCTGAAGGTTAGGGTGGCTGTGACAATTTCTTAAAATAAGGCAGCAATGAAGTTTGTCACATCAATTAACTGTTCCTTTCATGAGATGTTTTTCTGGAGCATGTGATGCTGTTTGACAGCATTTTACCCACAGTAGAACTTCTTTCAAAATTGAAGTCAATCCTTTCATAATTGAAGTCAATCCTCTCACACCCTGTCGCTGCTTTATCAACTAAGTTTATGGAATATTCTAAATCCTTTGTTGTCATTTCAACATGTTCACAGTGTCATCACCAGGAGTAGATTTCATCTAAGAAATCACTTTCTTTGCTCATCCGTAAGAAGCAACTCCCTATCTGTTAAAGTTTGATCACGAGACTGCAGCAATTCAGTCACATCTTCAAGTTCCGCTTCTAATTCTAGCTCTCTTGCTATTTCCTCCACGTCTGCAGTTACTTCCTCCATTGAAATCTTGAACCCCTCAAAGTTATCCATGAGGGTTGTTGGGATTAACTTCTTTCGAATTCCTGTTAATGTTGATATTTTGACCTCCTCCCATGAATCATGAATGTTCTTAATGGCATCTAGAATGGTGAATCCTTTCCAGTAGGTTTTCAATTTACTTTGCCCAAATTTCAGAATAATCACTATCTGTGGTAGCTATAGCCTTACAAAATGTATTGCTTAAATAATAAGACTTAAAAGTCAAAATTACTCCTTGATTCATGGGATGCAGAATGGATGTTGTGTTAACAGGCATGAAAATCACATTAATCTCCTTGGACATCGCCATCAGAGCTTTTGGGTGACTAGGTTCATTGTCAATGAGTAGTAATATTTTGAAAGAAATACGTTTTTCCAAGCTGTAGGTCTCAAAGGTGGGCTTAAAATATTTAGTTAGCTGTAAACAAATGTGCTATCAACCAGGCTTTGTTGTTCCATTTATAGAGCACAGGCAGAGTAGATTTAGCATCATTTTTAAGGGCCCTGGGATTTTTGAAATGGTAAATGAGCATTGGTTTCAACTTAAAGTCACTAGCTGCCATTAGTCCCTACAAGAAAATCAGCCTGTGCTTTGCAGCATTAACTTCTCCCCTCTAGCTATTAATACTAAAGTCCTAGATAGCATCTTCTTAAAATATAAGACTGTTTTGTCTAGATGTAAAATCTGTTGTTTAGTGTAGCCACCTTTGTCAATTATTTTATTATAGCTAGCTCTTCTGGATAACTTGCTACAGCTTCTACATTAGCACGTACTGCTTCACCTTACAGTTTTGTGTTAAGGAGATGGCTTCTTTCCTTAAACCTCATGAAGCAACTTCTGCTAGCTTCAGATTTTCTTCTACAGCTTCCTCACATCTCTCAGCCTTCATAGAATTGAAGAGCATTAGGATATTGCTCAAGATTAAGCTTTGGCTTAAGGGAATATTGTGGCTATTTGATCTTCTATCCAAACCATTAAAACTTTCTTCGTATCAGCAATAAGGGTATTTCAGTTTCGTATCACTCTTGTGTTCACTAGAGTAGCACTTTTTATTTCCTTTAAAAACTTTTCCTTTGCATTCACAACTTGGCTAACTGGTGGGAGAGGCCTAGTTTTCAGCCTGTCTCAGCTTTTTTTTTAAGAGACAGGGTTTCACTATGTTGCCCAGGCTGGTCTCAAACTCCTGGCCTCAAGAGATCCTCCTGCCTCAGCCTCCCAAAGCTCTGGGATTATAGGCTTGAACCACCATACCTGGCTGCTGTCTCAGCTTTCGGCATGCCTTCCTTACTAAGCTTAATTATTTAGAGCTTTTGTTTTAAACTGACAGACATAAGACTTTTCCTTCTACTTGAACATTTAGAGGCCATTGTAGGGTTATTAACTGGCCTAATTTCAATATTGTTATATCCTAGGGAATAGGGATGCCTGAGGAACTGGAATGACCAGTTGTGGAGAGGGCAGAACACACACATTTATTAAGTTTGCTATCTTATATGGGCGTGGTCCTTAGTGCCCTAAAACAATGACAATAGTAACATCAAAGATCACTGATCACAGATCACCATAATGGATATGATAATAATGAAAAAAGGTTTACAATATTGTGGGAATTACTAAAATGTGACACAGAGACATGAAGTGAGCATACGCTGTTGGAAAAATGGCACCTATAGACTTGCTTGGTACAAGGTTGCCACAAATTTTCAATTTGTAAGAAACTCAGTATCTGTGAAGTGCAATGAAGTGAAGCATGATAACATGAAGTACGCCTGTATAATGTCAGGTAATCTCCCTAAGAATTCCTGTGGTGTGTTTTACTTACTCAATTTTGCTCGGGCGTCTCAGGCACCTGAAGTTCCTGGACTCCGAGGCATCCAACTCTAGGCATGATCTTTTGCAGGGAGCTTTCACTGTTGTCCTGTTGGCTGGAGATCCATATTCCACTTTTCGTGCTTCATCAAAACTGCTTTCCAGGGGCTGGCCTCTTTCCATGCTCTGCTTTATCTTGTTTCCAGATGAAATTCCTGGAATATACAGGCTATGTGTCTTACTTGACCATCATTTATGCTCTGCACTTTGAAAGCTTCTTCCCTTGCCTACCAAATATGACCCAACTTTGATCTGGGGCTTTGGATAACTAGCCTTCACTAGACTGACTTTGCAATATCCAAATTTAGCTTCTGATATTTTATCCTTTTTCCTGGAAACTGAAAACTAGTCCTAGTTTATGACTAATCTTGCCAGCTTCTTACTAACTCCCCTCCATCCCCTAGGATTAGTTTTCCTTACTCTCAATTCGTCACTCTTACAAGGGTGAGTTATATTGGTAGATCCTAACCCTTCATGTCTCTCTAGTTTGCTACAAGCCAACCATGACAATGGAAACTGCTGTGGCATCTAGTAGAGAGACGACTGCCAAGTTAATTTTGTGAGTTATAATAGACCCACCAAATTG
The DNA here is from genome assembly GCF_000956105.1 of Propithecus coquereli. NCBI lineage: Eukaryota > Metazoa > Chordata > Mammalia > Primates > Indriidae > Propithecus > Propithecus coquereli. The sequence goes on from NW_012154396.1 coordinate 1,079,107, forward strand.
CCAATCTAATGAACTATTAACAGCCATGTCAGAGATCAATACCAAGAGAATTCTTGCAATACCAGTGATAGCATCGAGACAATAAAGGCTGACATTTATTATGGATTTAACTATGTTCTACTTATGTCAAGTTCTTAAGAATTTTAGTCTTTATCTTATTTAATCTTTACCAAAACCATGTGAGGCACATGCTGTCATTATCCATATTTCACAGATACCAAAATTTCAAGAGATAAGAAAATGGTTCTGAGGGCATGGTGGACTAATAAAGAATCCTTTCTATGATTACCTAGAACTGTTAGATAAAATGAAATCCATTGTAAATAGTAATGTAAGCTCACAGAAAAGAATTGAAAACTGCCAGAAGATTTACTGGTGGGTAAAATTTACTGATGGGTAAATTTTACCCCAAGGTGGCTATATGTTTGAAATAGGCCAGCAAGTTTAGGGATTTGGACTTTAAAAACTTAAAAGAAATGAGACATAAGTTAGAGATCTGAAACTGAGACCCCAATATGAACCAAAACTCACAAAGGTCCCCACCCTCAGTGAAAGGAGAATTAGAGAAAGTCTGTCTATGAGCTCCCTAGGAGAGGGCCAGGAAACATCTTTGCCTGGACAATTTTGTTGTGACCTGTGATGGTCAGGAATGCCGGGTAGAAACAAATGAAGGAGCACTCTGAAGGGCACTTCCATAAATATGGCCAAAGGAAGTCCTTATAACAAAAGCAATCCCTGATGATGAATTCTAACACACATAAAGAAACAATTTGTCATAAGCAAGAGCCAACAGATACTGTAACTGGGAAAAATTAGAACCTCCAAGAACTTGAGAAAACAGAATAATATGAAATACACTAGGCTACAAAATAAATATTTTGAAAATAAATAAACATATTGTTAGGTAGTTGACAAGGGATTCTGGGTCTCCTAGGGAAAAAAGTGGGTGCTGTTGCCTTAGTGCAATTGCCCCACCTGGGAAGAAGGACAAGAGTGGGCCCCAGGCCCCCATCTTGGTCCTGTCCCACCCTGATCCTGCCCTGAGCTACTGCCATACATGGGGGAGGAGGGAATACCCTATGAAGCTGCCAATCAGAACTTAGCACACCAACTGCAAAAAAATGCAGAGGACTCTCTAGCCCACGGTCAAGCAGCATAGGTACCACAGAGTCCGGAAATTGACCTAGAACAATCTGCATGCATAGCAAGACAGATCATGCAACTCCCAGCTGTCCAATCAAAGTGGTTCTATGGTGACCTCTGAACCACAAGGGAGGTCCCAATCCGGGCACTATAAAACAAGATGCAGACCATAACCAGTCCCATTTTTTGTTTTTTACCCTTCCTTTTGCACTCCCTTTGCCGGGACAATCTGTGGCATATGTATCACACTGTGTAAACCTGTATCTTGCTCTTGCTCTATAATCCTATCTTTCTCTCCTCAATAAACCTCATTTTCATGCTTGCCTTACTTTGATGTGTCTGGTCATTCTTCGGCCATTTCACACTGAAACCTGACAATATGAACGGAAGAGAAACATATGGAAAAAAAATCAAATTACAATGAAAAAGATCAGTGGATTTGAAAAAGGATCAGATAGAATAACCGGAAAAGAAAAACATAGTCATCGAAAGGTTAAGTAACTTGCTTGAGGTCGCTCAGCTAGAAAGTGACAGAAATGGAGCTCAAAACTCAGCTTTATCTGTCCCACACTGTATTTTCTAAACATTGAGACACACTAGCTTTCTAAAGATCAAAATCTAAGCTAATGAATTCCCCAGGAAAATCTCATTCTTTTGACATGGTAAAATCTCTTTGGAGTAAGCATATTACTAAAAATCACACACTGAGGTAAAACAACACTAAACTTTTGCTTTTCTATAGGGATTAACAAGTCATAACAAAAAATTTTTGAAACTGGTGATGATAACAGAAACAACAAACTCTGTACAATAATTTAAAGAGGTTTATTCTGAGCCAAACATGAGTGACTGGCAGTGCAGGGAATCCATAAACTCAAGAAGCCTTGAGTAAGTGGTCCCAAGGTTGTAGGGTTACAGTTTGGTTTTATACATTTTAGGGACACAGAAATTAAGGATAAAATCATAAATCAATACATGGAAGGTCTAACATTGGTTTGGCCCAAAAAGATAGGACCTCTCAAAACAGGGCTTGTAAGTCATAGGTGGATTTAAAGATTCTTTGATTTTTAATTGGTTAAAGAAATAAAGCTTTGTCTAAATGCTTGGAATGTTTTAAGTTAAGATAAGGAAGCCTGTTAATTAGAGACAAGCCATGATATATGACTCAAGTGACCCGTTAAGCAAATTGATGGCCTACAGTTGTGATTTAACCTTTGCTTTGCTTGGCCTTAGGTCCTGCTAATAATTTAGTATCTTATTGTCACAAAGAGTCTGTTTTGTCAGTCTTACAATCTCTGTTTTAACATTAATGCTGGTCAATTGTATCTAAACCCCAAAAGGGAGGGGGTATTAGGAGGCATGTCCAACTTCTCTTCCTTCATACCTGAGAAACCCTTAAAAGGGTTTTTTGGTTTTTTTTTTGGTGGGGGTGGGGAGTCCCCTTGGGCAAGAAGGGGGTCTATTCAGTCAGCAGGGGGGCTTAGAATTTCATTTTTAGTTTATAGGAAGGTCAAGATTGCTGTAAATTATAAATGTTTCCTGGCCCTTTCCTAGGAGCTCATCGGCAGACCTAATTCTCCTTTCACCAAGGGTGGGGACCTTTGTGAGTCTTGGTTCATACAGAGGTCTCAGTTTCAGATCTCTAACTTGTGTCTTGTTTCTTTTCAGTTTTTATAATGTTACAGATTTATTTGTTATAAATTACAAATAACTGTAATTTATAAAGATCTTTATAAATTATTAAGTAAACAGACCCACGAGTAGCTGTGACAATGAATGATATGAGTCATCTGTTTTTCATTTAAACTTCTACACTATTTGCCATTTGTTGTATGTCATTATTTGCATGAGGGGGGAGGAATCTGAGTGAGATTATGGGTTGGAGATGGATCATTGAGCCATGGAGGTGGTATTTAAACAGAGAGTTGAAGGGTATTTACTGCTTAAAAAAATAAGTGACTGAGGCAAAGATTTCAATCAATGGAGGTTTATTAAGCCACAGTTTGAGATGTGCCCAGGAAAAACACAAACCACAGATGCATCTGTGACTGTTTTTCTGAAGGGGGATTTGGGAACTTCAGTATTTGAGGGAAGAAGGTACACAGAAAAAAAGGAAGGGGAATGAGGCAAATGGTTACATTCTTGTGAGGTGCAGGAAATCTACATTTTACATAAGATAAGGTGAATGTATGAAGAGAAAAAAGGAGTGAGGAAAGAATCAATTATATAAATGTTCCTGGGTAGGTGGAGGAATGATTGATCTTGTCTTGTTTCTGTTCTGTACCTGGGAAACTTGTGATCAACATTATCAGTGTGGAATTGAACAGACTTTAGTTTCAGGAGGTAGACTTAGCCAGCAGACCCAAAGTACAATTTGCATGTCCTTGTCTATGGGAAGTGGGTAAAGAATTTCCTTATGAATGATCCATGTGGGCAGTCCTTTGTAGATGCCTGAGACCTTTTACTTTTCTGTTGGGATTTGGCCGATGCATAATGTTAGAAACAGCTATTCCTTTGGCAGCAGGTGTTGCATGACTCAGCCTCCAGGTTTGACCTTGCATTTTACACAGGAGTTAAGGGAGGGGGGTGGTCCTGAGATTTTCATTTTGCCGTATGTGTCCTAGTTAGCTCTCTTTTTTCCTCCCCAACTATTCTACCAATTCTAACAATAGGCAATCTATAGATTATTACTCCAAACCAAACAGCAGTGGAGACTGAGAAAGAGTTTGCTCAGGTTTATTGCTCTACGGCACTGGCAATACCCAATACACCACATCCAGGTCATGGAGCTAGATTTTTTATGTCAAACTTTTCTTATGAGGTTTGCTATATTGGATATTCAACAAATACGTCATTTTCAAGTAATATAGTCTCCAGTGCAAGCACATACAAGTGCAAGCACATACAAAGATCATTGTTAATGACAAATTTGTTGTTGTTTTGCCCTTCTCGTAGATTAGCATTATTTTACAAGTACTTATCTCTCATTCACAGAATCTCAGTGCAGTTAATGCCTCATACTGTTCTCCACACTTTTCATCATATCCCATTATGTCTACTGTGTAAAGTGCTCAAAACGTTAGTGAACACAAACAAGAATAAAATGTGGGAATTATGCGGTTGATGTCGGGTAGTAAGATGGGATCAAATGAATATGATGTATCTTCCTTTTTAAGTCTTTCCTGATTACAGGGCAGATTATGTCTCCTCTCCTCCAAATAGGGTACAGCCTTCAAAGAGGTGTTTATTAAAACTAAATTATGAAACCAGGGTTTTAAATGATCCTATACAGCAAATGAAGACTAGTCTTGTGTTTTCTGCTTTCTGTGTTTTCACTGTGTAGTTTGGTTTCAGTTTTTGTCAGGCAACCAGAACCTGAACAATTTCAGGACACTAAAATTGGGCTATCTATTTACTCCAGGGTGTGCTCAGCAGTGGTGTTGAGCTGATCATGTACACACGCAGCTCTGGAAAAGAGTCTCTGCAGATACAGTCACTCAGCAAGAGAAGGCAGTCTGGTCATCCTTTCAGGCTGTAATTGCATTCTAGTCCAGTGAGCAGTGGTAATTAATTGTACTTTGTGCCCAGTGTAAAAATAAACAAACATGAGGGGGAAGGGCAGTATCTGGTAAATGCCACAGGCATTCTTGGAATTTAAGCTAGTTTCTTTGAATGGTGTAAAGGAAGCGAATGTCTCACTTTCTCCCATAATAAAACAAGGTTGTAACAGGCAACCAACCTGTAACAGCAGCTTTACCCAACTCCAAAGGAAACTGTGACAGCTTTTGATAACAAAGAGAGCTTTACACAATAAAGCATTAATATTGCTTAGATTCTCTCAAAAAACATAAGTTAATTGTGCAGACCTATACAAAGCTTCTCCTACATAAGCACTTTGGGAGAAAGGCAAGTAAATGGAAATATATACACACACATATATACTTTTTTTTTTAATTTCAAAAGGAGAAGACTATCAAAGGAGATTTCACATACACATTTACTTACTGTCCCAATGTAGCCCAGGAAAAAATATATAAACCATTGAAGATACATTGAGTGTGGAATCGTGGACTAAAAAACTGGAAGAAATAATTTAATTTGATCATTTATTTCTTAATAAACAAACTGAATTCAAGGAAGGCATGAGAACCTGCCTAGGGTTAGTTAGTGGCTAACTAACTAACCTTTGGATCCAACCTACAGGTTCTGAAAGTATACTATGTAAAGAGCTCTTTCTACAACACAATACTGAAGAAAGTAGGAGTAGTGGACTTATAATACATATTCTTTTAGGGATTTGTCCTGTAAAATTTGGACTCAGTCAAAAGGCCACATTCAAGGATCCAGAAGGCCACACGTAGCTCCAAGGCCATAGGTTCCCCACCCCTACAAATAAAAACACATAGTGCTAAATAAATATCAGCTTAGTTACTGCACGATATTGTACACTGCACTGCTACAGTGTGGGCTGAGTTTTAAGAAAGTGTGGATAAGCCTCTCATGGAAGGAAGAGTAAACTACATTGCTTAGAACGAAAACATTTTTTAGGTGGCTGACATTGTATGAAGCACCAAGAAAGTTAACTTCCTCCTCGTTCTGGGAGACTTAAGAGCTGCTTTCCACTTAGCACTCTTCCAGCTCCAGGGCAAAAGTTTTCTGAAAGGACAGACTAAGTAGAGGACCCACAGTTAAAAGTTTGCAAAACAGTTAGTCATCCACCCCCTGATGGTCTTGTCCTACCTCTTCTGAGTCACCTTTTCAAGTTGGCAGCTTTTCAACCTGCTGTTGGGGCCATCCATCATCGGTTGCACCTGTGGACTTCTGAAGGTTGTTTCCCAGGGCGTGGTAGCTGGTGCTGGAGTTGGTGAGGGAGGCAGGTCAAGTTCTGGTCACAGGTTCTAGAATGTCTGGGCTCTATGATAGAGGATTGAACAGAGAAGAGATGGAGAGTGTAGGCTAGGTATAAATAAGAGAAGACAATGTATGATGAATGAAATGTCAAAGAAAAACCGAGATAAATAAAAAGGAAAGAAAAAGTACTCCAAGGGGTACCACTTTAGCACAAAAGCATTTCTCAATCTAAACAAATCTACAAAAAGAAAAGATTATGATTTAAGGAAGATAGCATAAAAATGGATGACACCAAAGTGACAAAACTAAGAGAAAAAAGAGTAAGGTGTTTGGTTAGGAAACAAGGCTTTTATAGAAGGTTATTCCAGCTAACTTTATGTCAGCAGCCATCTGTTTTGTGTACGTATATGTTGTATATATGCTATATTTGTATGGGTAGCTTTGAAAGCATACTTTTGTGTTTTTGACATGTCTATGTGAAAAGTAACAAGAACTTAAAGATTTGATTTTCTTCCTTAAGTCACATTCCTTGACTCTAGTCAAGCCTTACCAAGAGTAACAGACCATAAATTCCAGTCTTTTCCAAGCCACTCACTCTGAGGTGATGGCTGTTTGGTTTCTACTAGAAACATTAAGAGAAATAAATGATTTTAGACTCAAGGAAAAAAATATTTCCAATAATCAGGATGTCACAGCTATAAAATTTCCAAATTTGGAAAATATTTATTATAACAGTTAATAAAAATCAACTGCTTTTCTCGATTGCTTAGAAAGCATAACTCAAAGTGGACACATTGAAAAGACCTTGGTGGTGATCCTTCAAATTTCAGTCTCTCAAGATTATGGTTACTATGTAGCAACCAGCATGCCAATTTTATTTTAAAGGGCTTGCCTCCCACCCAGGTGATAACAATAATATTAACCAGTGTCCCAGTGACCTAGGCGAGAAAAGACAGTAGTTCTCAACATCGTCTGCACACAGGAAACAACTGAGGAGCTTAAAAAAAAAAATACACACACACACACACACACACACACACACACACACACACACACACACACTGGCACCTAGTTCCCACTCCCAGAGATTTGGATTCTATTTGGATGCGATGCAGCCTGGGCATCAAGAGTTTTAAAAGCTCCCTCGGTGACTTTAATATACAGCAAAATTTGAGAAACACTAAAAGCCTTGCGACTGGCAAGCATGATCCGTGGACAGCATCGCTATTACCTGCGAGCTTATTAGAAACGCAGAGTGTCAGGCCCCACCTCAGGCCGCTGAATTAGAATCTGGATTTTCCCAAGATTCCCACACAGCTCATATGCACATTGAAGTCTGAGAATCACTGCTGTAAGGAATTCTTGTCACTGATTTTATTTTTCTCATGTTAGATAGTAATCAAGTGGTTCATAAAAAGTGAAAGAAAAATAATTCAACTTTCATTCTCTAAAACTCAGGAAAACAGACTTTCAACTCTATGACATTCTGGGGCGTAATAAAAGGTGGGTGATATGAGATGACATCCATATATGCAGGGTTGCCAGATAAAAAACAGGATGCCCAAATAAATGTGAATTTTAGGTAATTTTTTTTTTTTTTTTTTTTTTTTTTTTTTTTTTTTTTTTTTTTTTTTTTAGTGAAAGTTTGTCCTAAAAGTCCCGAATATTGCATGGAATATATGTAATCTAAAAAAGTATTCACTGTTTATCTGAAATCCAAATTTAACTGGACATCCTGTATTTTTATCTGCTAAATTTGGCAGCCCTGCATATATTCCCAGGAGCCTCTCTTTGCTCTCTAGGCTCTCGCAGTAAAAAGGGGAAATGATACCATAAATGGCCAAGTGGCTGCCCCCTAAGCTGTCTAGACTGATTGACTGTAATGTTGTTTCTCATCCAACCCAGACAGCAAGGACTGTGACTTCCCTAAGCCAGGCTGGTGACTCATCTAGCTGGGAGAGTAGTGGGAAATTTACTTGCTGACTCAGGGAGACACAATTATTGGCAAACTTTTGCTTCAGTCTAAACCAAAAGGAATAAAATTCCAAAGTAAATGATAAATATAGGAAAATACATAAACGCTTTAACTTGAGGCAGCAGGCAAATTAATCACGTTTTCTTTTAGTTGATTAAAAGATATTTTCATGATTTATCTGATTATTACACTCAGAGGCTGGTATTTTTCTTAAGAATTAACAGCTATTTAAGCTCCCTCAGGGATCGCTTTTCAAGAATATATTTTGAATTCGTTTTCTTGAGTGGCTGCCTTCCCTTCGTCACTAACTCACAACAGGCCTTGCAACCACGGGCAAGTCTGCTATCTCAATCCTGTCTCCTGAAATGAGCACTGATTTTACACTCCATACATAAGTTCTCAGGTTGACTCCGATCCTTCTTTATTCTTTCCACCATTTTCATGTTTAAATAAGACCTTTTGCAGTTATCAAAAATCACTATAGGATAAGCTATGGGAGAAGAGGAAACTAAGTTTAGCCAATTCTGACTCTTTTATATTTGGAAAGTTTTTAATGGAAAAAACCTGAATAAAGTAGTTGTGAAAAATATGAAATCCTGTTGTCTGTAATGATTTTTTTCTTAAGTAAATCCATAGTTGCTTTTGAGAGATTCAAAATGGAAATCTAAATATCTTTTTTTTTTCTGAGCTTCCATATCTTTTCTACTGAGGTTGAACCCTTATATTTAATGACTATTAGCCATATTAACAATCCTGGTCTCAGGACTTGAAAGTAAATCAACTTCTTTCTAGCAAATACAGGAAGAAAATTCCATTTCAAAGCAAAGCCCATAAATACCATATTCCAGAAATTTCAGAACCACTTCAATCCCTGCAGATGTGATTGAGAAAGCTCAAAGTATTAAGTATAATTCTATGTTGTGTGGAGAAAATAAATACAGCTACAAATGCTTTGCAGCTGACTCCATCAAGAAATGAAATCTATTAATATATTTCCATACTTTGAACCTGGTCTGGTCTTCTAATTTGCTTTGACACAATAGAATGTGGCAGAAATGATGTTGTGCAAGCAAACCTAGGCATCAGGAGAGCTTGCAGCTTCCACCTTTTCTGTCTTAGAACATTGCACTGAGAAGCTGTCTCAGCCAACTGGAGGGTGCGACGTCACAAGAAGAATTGAGGCACCCCGCTGACAGCCAGCACCACTGCCAAATACATGAGCGAGGCCATTTCGAACCTTCTAACCTAGCCGTGCCTCTACCAGAATGATGCTGCCTGAATAAGCCTAAGAGAAACCAGGAGAGAAACTGCTAGTCAACCCCATAGAATCATGAGAAATAATAAATCATTGTCTAAAGCCACTAGCGCTGGCAGGGGGAGGGGTTGTTATGTAGTAATAAGTAACTAAAAAGGTGGAATGCTCAAACTTCAGTATGCATAAAGTTCTCCCAAAAGAAACTGCTTAAAAAAACACAAAAACTCAGGTCCTCACCCCAGAAATTCTGATTTAGTATGCCTGGTATCACACTCTTTATACAAGGACCCCAGATGGTGGCAGTCCTCAGACCACCTTTTGAGAAACCCATCCTAGCAAGATTGCCTTCAGCACAGAGGAGGCCTGAGGCAGGCAGCCACATAATTGTGCATTGTCCCTGCAATCTGTCCCCCTGGAGTTGTACAATGCACACTGACATCACCATCACCACCAATGGCCCAGGTACAGACAGAAGCATTTTTTTGTTTATATATAAGTATTTACAAAATAAAAATAGAAAAGGTTATTTCTACTCTTTTCCATTTACTTAATGTGAATTATTGGGGAGGGGGCTGGATGGAAGAGCAGAAATAGCACAGCCTCCTGGGGAAATGGATTTGGCGGGAAACTTTGACTGCAATTGATATGGGCTGAAGTCTTGAAGGAAGAGGCTACATATTAAAAATGCAGCAGAGTTCAGGCAGAAGTGGGGGAAAAATTGTCCAGATTTTTCTTGAGCATCATGAAAGGAGGGGAGAGAAGAATAGGAAAGGCAGATGTCTGGGGAGGTTTCTTTGAGTGGAGAACAGTGTAAACTGCAGGTGAATATTCTGAAACCACTATAGAAAGGTGAAGGTGAGGCTAGGTATGGTGGCTGACACCTGTAATCCTAGCCCTTTGGGCAGGAGGATTGCTTAACGTCAGGAGTTTAAGACCAGCTTGAGGAACACAGCAAGACCCCATCTTTACAAAAAATGGAAAAATTAGCTGGCCATGGTGGTCTGCACCTATAGTCCCAGTTACTCAGGAGGCTGAGGCGGGAGGATCGCATGAGCAGCCTGGTACCTTACCATTACATTTGCAGATGAGCAGTGTGTCCCAGAGGAGAAGAGCTATTGAAAACAGTGAGAAGGAAAAGGGAGAAGGTCAGAAATGTCGATGCCAGAGCAGCTTCTGTTTTTTTCCACTGCATTCGGCACACTATTTCTGTGATGACTAAATTAATGAATGAATGAATTCCAAATATTAGAAATGGAAAAATTTGGTGCAGAATGGAACAGAAATGGAAATAAAATAAAGTTTTACCTCTTATTTTTGCAGCTATGGCAATATAGAGTTGGAAGAGACTTTAGAATCTATCAAATCTGATTCTTTAACCTCTATGTGAATGCCGTCTATAACTGTACTGTCCAATTTGGGAGCCACTAGCCACATGTGGCTATGGAAATTTTTTTAAAAATTGAAATTTAATTTCTTAGTCATACTAGCCACATTTCAAGTGCTTAATAGCCACATGTGGGTGACACAAGTATTCAGGCAGTATAGATATAGGGTATTTCCATCATTGCAGAAAGTTCTATTAGAAAACACAGATCTATTACATCCCTATCAAATGATTATCCAGCCTTAGCTTTCACTCTTCTTAATGAATGTCATTCACTATTGCATTTGGGCCAACCATAATTGTTAGGTTGTCCTTCAAGTTTTCTTCCATATATTTATCCTAGATTCTTCAGATATATGAAAAGATTTATTCTCTATAGGGAGCATTTCATTATAGTAACTGTTTAAATATTTTATTAATGATAAATATATTCTAAACTAAAATAGTTAGAATAACTAAACTTAAATAGTTAGAATACAAAAGTTAACTCAGCTTCTTAAAGAACCTCATTTATGCCTAAAGTATAGAATGAATTCATGTAACCATCTCCATACTAGTAGTTATTAATTCAAAACTCAAAAAAAAACTAGGTCGGGCGCGGTGGCTCACGCCTGTAATCCTAGCACACTGGGAGGCCGAAGCAGGCAGGTCGTTTGAGCTCAGGAGATCAAGATCAGCCTGAGCAAGAGCGAGACCCCATTTCTACTAAAAAAATATAGAATGAAATTAACTGGACAACTAAAAATATATATAGAAAAAATTAGCTGGGCATGGTGGCGCATGCCTGTAGTCCCAGCTACTCGGGAGGCTGAGGCAGAAGGATTGGTTGAGCTCAGGAGTTTGAGGTTGCTGTGAGCTAGGCTGACATCACGGCACTCTTGCCCGGGCAACAAAGCGAGACTCTGTCTCAAAAAAAACTAATTGTAGAAATACCTTTATGCTTCACAAAAATGCTGAAAATGAGCCAAACCTTTTATTTATTTTTTGTTTCTATGAGCTAAACCTAATGTAATTATGCAATTAAGAGTTCTGTAACTCCTTAGTGAACATAATCATTGTCTATCAAAACCAAATATTTAACATTTCATTAAAATCCCCTGGCACATTTTCGTAATGACTGAAAGGTGGAAATCTTTAATTAGTCTTCAAGTTTTAGAGGAAATAGGAGTGGAGAGTTTAGAAAACTTCCCAAATGAATCATTTAAAAGGAACAAAATTGGTGAAGGCATCAGGTCATCTAAAAATTAGGGTATTGCTCACAAGAACTGAATTCATACTTGTTTTACTAATACCAACAATTAGATGAGCTTCCATAGAGCATATAAAACTCTCACAGACCCTAAAAAGTGAACAGACTCTGCTTTCTGTGATGAATATTAACCTCATATCATCAAGTAAACTGACAGACAACATTCCTGTTTTGACTACTTAAAGAAGTAGGAAGAGTGGTCAATGTTTCTAGAATAATTTCTAGCAAAATAGATTAATAATAAAAACATTTGACACTCAAAATTTAAATCTCTTTTTTGAGGAATTAAGGTGAGCATATCAGTTAGATTAGGTTAGCCATGTATAACTGAAAACCCAAAACATAACATCATAAACAAGGATAGAGGTATATTTTTCTCTTGCATAATATAGTCCAAGATTTATAGGCCAAGACTGGAATAATGGGTCCATGGTTATTAAAAACCTAAACTTTCTGTTTTATAATTCGTAGATAAATCATGACCTCCATTACTAAGTATGTCTCCATGTTCACATTATGGCTGTTGCAGCTCCAACCATCACATCCATATCCTATAAAGAAATTGCAGCGCAAAAAGTGTTCCTCATAATTAAGATAGCCCCCCTTATAAGAGCTTTCCTGTAAGCTACACCTGGCAGCTTCTATTGACATCTCCTGGTCATCTATAAGGAGGCAGAAAATGCAGTTTCTGCATTACTGCCACCACGATATAGTGGTTTTATTACCAAACCAAGGAGGGGACAATGAATATTGGGTAGGTAGCTAGCAGTCTCTGTCAGAACAGTTGGATTATCCTTTCTCTGTGCTAAACTTCCATTGTTTAGCACATTTTATACACTTATATATATTGGAAACAGAATTGTACAGTAGTAAGGAGCCTAGGCTGTAATTAGGGTGAGCCCGTGTTCCAGTTTTCCTTGGATAGTACCAGCACATAGCTGTTGTGCCAATATAATTACTATTCATGCTTCTGTTATTCCCTAGCGTCTCTGTTAGACAATAAATTGTATGGTCACCTTAGCTATAATAAACTGGTTGGAACATCGCTAACATTTCATAGCGCTGTGACCGCAGCAAATTATTAACTTCTCTAAGCTCATTGTATTAGTTATTTGTCACTGAATAACAAACTACTCCCAAAATGTATTTATTCAAAACAACAAACGTTATCTCACAGTTTTTCTGGGTCAGTAATTAAAGAGCTGCTTAGATGGATAGTTCTGGCTGAGGGTTTCTCTTGAGGTTAGATGTTGGCAAGAACCTTTATCACCTGAAAGCCCGACTGAGAAGGAGGATCCACTTTGAAAATGACTCACATGGCTCTTGGCAGGCCTCAGGCCCTTACCTCGTGGGCCTCTCCATAGAGCAGCTTGTGTGTTCTCATGACATGGCAGCCGGCTTCCCAGCCAAAGAGAGCAAAAGGAAGCCTCAGTGCCTTTTATGCCCTAGTCAACAAAGTCTCAGTGACTTCCGCTTTAGTGTATTTTTTACAAGCAATTCACTAAGTCCAGCTCACTCTCCAAGGGTGGGGGGAATTAGGCTTTCCCTGAGGATAGCATATTTTAGAATCACCACACTTATTTCTCTAATCTATAAAATGAGATAAAATTACCTATATACAATAATTGTATTGTTATTATGAGGCATAAGTCATATAAAACATTTTAATAGAGGATGTGGCACATAGCACATTTATTTATTTAAATAATTCGCTAATCAGACTGTACATTCCTGACATGGGTCAAATCTGATTTATTAAGCAATTCAAGCTGTCATTGAAGTTTTGGGTGTATAAGGGGTACTTAATAAATATCTGATGATTAAATCAATGATTAACTTATTCTTTAATAAGACCAGTTAACTGGAATGTTTCTGTAAAAGGAAAGAAAAATAGCGTAATAGTCACGTGAACAAATTTGTTTTACGCATGTTAAAAAAATCAGATTTTCATGTCTTTAACAGGGCATGAAAAGTACATACTAATATAATGAGTAGTAAATTATATAACTATTAACTCAAAATTTTCACTAGTATATAATGTTATTATAGGATCACCTTTTTATGTTCTTTTTATGTATTTTGTATTTAAAAATTCTCCTGCAAAATTGCATTTATGAAGACATATGTTTGGCTATGTCATTTTGAAACAGGAAGATTTTGTTAACTCACTAAACAAAGTATTTCAATAATCATTTAGATAATATTACTAAACAATGGTAGGATTAAAGCATGTATCTAAGGAGAAGAATTTCAGGAACTATGCATATACAAGGTCTGTCCAGAAAGTATCCAGCCATGTAATATGAAAAATAGATATGTTTATTGAAGAAGATATAAGAAACATTGTTCATAGGACAATGATGCCTCAATCGCCTTCAAAGTAGGCACGCTGGGACCTCACATAGTTCTCCTGGTGTCTCTTAACTTCTCCAGTACACATTCAACATTCTCAGGTGTTCTGCTTGTCGCAGGCCTTCCAGACTGCGGATCACTTTCAACAGATTCTCGACCATCTTTGAAGTGTTTGTGCCACACTTTTATTTGCACTGCACTCATTACATCATCCCCAAAGCCTTCTGAATCATCCAAATAGTTTCCGTGGAGGATTGTTCAAGCTAATGCAAAATATGATGCAGAATCATTGCTCTACTCACTCAGACATTTTGAATGCAACAGCCACACAGTACACATGCTCACTCAATGGCCTCTAGCATCCCACTGACTAGTCCAGTGAAGCCGTCATTGTTCACGCATGCGCATCCCAGTCCACTCTCCTTGGCTGCCAGGTTACCCTGATGTCACGCAAACCGTTCTCATTATATTAACAATGACTGGATACTTTCTGGATAGACTTCGTATATCATATAGTGTGTTTTGTCATTAATGATACATTTTCTTGCCACTTTTTCCAAGATAAAAATAAACATGTATAACTTTATAGAGGTCTTCTGGTTATGAGTGTTTATATTTATCATAAACCTGAAGAAATCAGGAGTTAGAAGTTTTGGTTTATAATCTCTAGTAACAGCAAGGTCAGAAACATTTTAAATTATTCCAGATGATTTTTTTTTAATGATTCATGACATAAAGCGTAGTGATTTTTAAAAATTCTATGTTCTTTTGATGTATTATTTTTAAAAATATTAGCAATTTTGAATATACCACAAATACTTTGCTTTTAATATCTGAGCCTGTAATTTGACCTTTCAGTAACAGAAGAGTAAGACAGCATTACCCTCTTTCAAACACGAATCTTTTTTAAATTTTCCTTTTTTTATTTTTTCATAGGTACCTATTCTGTGATGGATCTTTCTTGTAGTGCTATACTGAGAAATGTGATCTATTTCTTGGTACACATCAGAGGCTTCAACATTTCGAGTGTTTAAAACAAATTAAATCCCCTTAAGTAGTTATAATGTAAGAGAATGCTGTAATCTTTAATTAGTTTAAATGGAATAATATGCATGATCCTCCTTTTATAACGCATTTTTACAACATGTTGGTCATTTGAAGGGAAATCCTGAAAACCATCTGGCATGTCCTTGAAGTTGAGAATGCCTATCTTGAGAGCACAGTGTTTTTCTCCGTGAGATGCAGAGAACCCCAGGAGAACACAAGGACATTTCTTGCTATTTATTATTAATTTTTGGCTCCTTCAGGAACCCCAAACCTTAATCCTAAATTGTGAAAAGGAATGACAAACAGATACGAAATTTTAGAAACACCATTCTAGATGAAGTTCGTAGTTTAATCCTATTTCTTTGTTAGTTATGAAATAAATCTATTATATAGAGCTTTCTACTTCTTGAAAAGTACATATTCATCCACACATTTATATAAGAATATTTGTTATTTGTTGAGTTATACCTGCATGTATTCAATTTATAATGGTGTCAATTGCTTTGTTATTCATATATCTATTTATTTATCCTTTAAAAAATACTTATTGTTTTCTTGCTATTCAGTAAAAATTGTTCTAGGCACTGTATATTTAATTATGGATAAGATCAACACGTTTATTTCCCTCATGAAGTTTACAGATAATTCATTAAGTTATTAGTGATTTTTTCATGTTATATATCCAATACCAGTCAGAATGGCCATTACTAAAAAGTCAAAAAACAATAGATGTTGGTGCAGATGCAGTGAAAAGGGAACACTTATACACTGTTGGTGGGAATGTAAATTAATACAACTTCTATGGAAAACAGTGTGGATATTTCTCAAAGAACTAACAGTAGGTCTACCATCTGATTTAGCAATCCCACTACTGAGTATCTACCCAAAGGAAAAGGAGTTATGGTATCAAAAAGACACATGCACTCATGTTTATTGCAGCACAATTTACTATTGCAAAGATATATTAATAGAATTATCCTAAGTTCCCATCAATGAGTAGGTAAAGAAAAAGTGTTGTGTGTGTGTATGTATATATATATATATATACATACACACACATACATATACATACCATGGAATGCTACTCAACCATAAAAATGAATAAAATAATGCCTTTTCCAGCAACTTGGATGAAACTGGAGGCCATTATTCCAAGTGAAGTAACTCAGGAACTGAAAACCAAATATTGCATGTTCTCACTTACAAATGAGAACTAAGTTATTGAGTATTCGGGGTCATACAGAGTAGTATAATGGACATTGGAGACTCAGAAGAGGGAGGATGGGAGGGGGTTAGGGATGAAAAATTACCCGGTGGGTCCAATGTACACTATTGGGATGACAGTTACACTAAAAGCCCAGACTTCACCATCATACAATTCATCCATGTAACCAAAAACCACTTGTACCCCTAAATCTATTGAAATAAAAAAAAGACTAGCCCCTTGAAAGTAGAAACATAATTAGAATAAAAACATGCCCATTTATGTGGAAAAAAATTTAAAAAATAAATTCAGCACTGTATTCAATGTTACGAGAGAATATATCAATTAAGAAAACATTGCTTCTATTTTTAAGGAACTGATAATTTCACTAAGAAGAAAATACTAAGATGCCTGAAAACATCAAGAATTAATATTAAATAGAATATATATATTTAGGCTAGTCACAGTGGGTCACGCTTGTAATCCCGGCACTTTGGTAGGTCAAGGCGGGAGGATCACTTGAGGCCAGGAGTTTGAGACCAGCCTAGGCAACATAGCAAGACCCCATCTCTACAAAAATTTAAAAAATTAGCTGGGTATGGTGATGCTGGCCTGCAGTGCTAGCTCCTAGGGAGGCTGAGGTGGGAGGGTCGCTTGAGCCCAGGAGGTAGAGGCTTCAGTGAGCTATGATCAGGCTGCTGCACTCCAGCCTGGGCAACAGAGCAAGACTCTGTCTCAAAATAAATAAATAAATAATATATTTAAATGCTGTCAAAAACACCAGTATGTAAATACAAGAAAGTAATTAGATGCTAAATTGTGAGTGACTTAGACTTGGAAATACAAGCCAAAGAGAAGGGAGAAAACAAAACCATGTAAAGTTCCCTGGAGAAGGTAAGTCCTGAGCTGAAAGCTGAAGCTAGGGTGGAATTAAGATAGAAGAGCAGGTAAAAGAATGGTATTCCGA
Source organism: Propithecus coquereli (assembly GCF_000956105.1). Classification (NCBI taxonomy): domain Eukaryota; kingdom Metazoa; phylum Chordata; class Mammalia; order Primates; family Indriidae; genus Propithecus; species Propithecus coquereli. Next base: position 1,096,534 of record NW_012154396.1, read on the forward strand.
GTTGAGGAGAAAATAACCTTAGAAACAGAAGCACCAAGGAAGTGATGAGCATGGCATAATTGTGAGACCTGGGGAGACCTGCACAGATTCACAGCCTACAGAAGCTTCCTCCCCAAGATGCTCTGCTCAGCCTCAGGCACAGAATTCCAAGTGTTTGTTCATAGGTATGAAAGTTACCTCGTGTTGTGATTTCTATTTTGATACTTTGAATCTCAATTTTCTAGGGTATCTTCTACCATAGGTCGTTACAAACCTGGAAAGATAAGTTTGTAAAAGGATTCTTATGGCAATAAGAACACAAGGAAGTCACTCAATAAATGTACATCTCCAGGAGGAAATATGGCTGGATATTTAAAATGTAAGTTTGACTCCAATAAAAGAAGTTTTAATGCATATTTTCTTAATCCACTCATTAAATTTCTCTTCACATTTGAAGTTATGTAGTGATGTCATTACAATTTTCAATTTTGGCACTTGTACATGTTACCTTCTTAGGAGTTTTATCCACAAGTAATCAAAATGGTCTTTTCAATGTGGTCCTTAAGTCCCATGATGTTAAAAAGAAAAGATGAAAATATTTCAACCACATTTTATAAGTGAAATGAGTAAACAATGCATGCTGAGAGGAAAGAGATATTCAGATGGGGAAATGTTAGCTATCACTCAAACTACAGATAAAAGACAGTACATAGCTTGACATATCAACATATTCAGTCTTGAGAGGAAAAATCAAAAGAGGCTTCCTGGATAGATATTTTAATTAAGCAATAGTCCATTTAAGTTAAACCCATTAAAAAAAGTTCTGAGAGAAGAGTTGAATTTTTGTTTTTGAAACTTCAAAAGATAAGTTATCTGTGTCTTGTTCTTTCAAAGGGAACTAATATATTTCTACATGTCCCCCAACATTTATTTGAAACTTCTTAAGTTTGTAACTAACTTTTCCTAGTATATGGAAGAAGTGTTTGATCTAAAAGCAATAATAATTGATTTGTTACTGATATAAAAACATAAATATATTACCTATAGGTGAGGATAAGGAACATTTTTCCTTTTCATTCCTGATATTCATGAACATGAGCCATTTTATCCTCAGTGAACATTATTATTCTGCCTAGTGTGGGGAAAATATATTTGTTTTATTTTTTTAGAGACAGGGTCTCACTTTGTCACACAGGCTAGAATGCAGTGGTGTGATCATAGCTCATAGCAGCCTTGAACACATGTGCGCAAGTAGTCCTACTACTTCAGCCTCTTGAATAGCTCGGACTACATGGGCATGCCTTTTTTTTATTTTTATTTTTTGTAGAGACAGGGTCTTGCTATGTCGCCCAGGCTGGTCTTGAACTCCTGGCCTCAAGCGATCCTCCTGCCTCTGCCGGGAAAGATATTTGAATGAAGCCAGGTAACTTTTCACTTCATGGGGGCTATGAACAACCACCCTAGTTGCTCTGGGTAAGTCTCCAGATCCCAGGTTCTGGGGGTGAGGAAGACCTGGGAGATCATGACCAGCTTCTTTCATTGCCCACAAGAATATGAGGTCAGGAGATGTGAAGAGATTAGCAGAAGGAATATCCACACAAATTTTCTCTTCTCTTTCATATTAGCCCCACAAAATATTCACTTAAAACTATTTTATTGATAGTAATACTTAAGTAAATGAAGAAAATTTTTAGTCTTTAATAAAACCATTGCTCAGGTATACTTTTGTAATTTCTTTTTGGACAAACCTTGCCAAATTCGTGGAATTTATTTGATGAATACAACGAATGATAAAGTTTGATTAAAATCTTTTATAGGCAAACAATATGCTATAAAAAATTCAGATGACATTAGGGTAAAGATACTTTGTTAAGTAAATTTTCAGATCACTTCAAATATATTATATCCCTTTTATCTTTGTTTGTTCTGTATTGTTACAGAGTTATGTGTCTTCATGACGGTGATACGTTCTGAGAAATATGTCCTTTGACAATTTTGATGTCGTGTGAATATCATAAAGTGTAATTACATAAACCTAGATGGTATAGCCTACGACACCTAGGTTATATGGTATAGCCTATTGTTCCTAGGCTACACACATGTACAGCATGTTATTGTACTAAATACTCTAGGCAATTGTAACACAATGGTATCTGTGTATCTAAACATACCTAATCATAGAAAAGGTACAGAAAAAATACAGTATTATAATCTTATGGGACCACTGTCATATATGCAGTCCATTGTTGACCTAAATGTTATGCAGCTCATGATTGTATTGTGTATTTTTTTCTTTTTTTGATACAGCATCTTGCTTTTTTGCCTGAGCTAGAGTGCAGCAGCATGATCATAGCTCACTATAACCTCAAACTTCTGGGCTCAAGCAATCCCCCTGCCTCAGCCTCCCATGTAGCTGGGACTACAGGTGCATGCCACCATACCTGGCTAATTTTTCTATTAATATTTTTTTATAGAGATGAAGTCTCTCTATGTTTCCCAGGCTGGAACTCCTGGCCTTAAGCGATCTTCCTGCCTCAGCCTCCCAAAGTGTTGGTATTACAGGCGTGAGCCACTGTGTCCAGCCTGTTTTGTATATTTTCATACGGTAAAGGCAATCTAGGTGTAATGAGCCTAAGCTTGAAGTCAGATCTTCTCAAGTTGAAATCTGCCTCTGTTATACTAGCTTTGTGACCTTGGAAAAATTATTCAATCTTATGCAGAATCTGTTTCTTCATCTTTAAATTGGGGATACTAATAGAACCTACCCAATACAGTTTTGAGACTAACAGGTGACTTAATACATACACAAAATTCTTAGTACAACACCCAGCATATAATTAGGAAGCTCAATAAAAATTTCAGTTATTATTAAGTCTCTGGATACTGGAATTAATTCCTAAGGCCCTGTGTTAAGCTCAGAGGATACAAAGATAATAAGGTATGTTTCCTGAGAGGAGTCTTCCTGGAGGACATGATGATGCCTATTATAAGTCTTAAAAGAAGAGAAGGAAATAGCGAGGTCCGGGACATCGTGTAGGTTTGTACGTGACAGAAAGAATGGGGCTTGGGGAAGTGGTTACAGAGGAGGGCCAATGTTGCCCAGGAAGATGGAGCCCTGTGAACAAAGACAGACAGAATGCTGGGGAAAAGTAAGTAATTTAATGTGGCCAGAGCTCCTTTGTGAGGTGGGAACGGGTAAGAGGGGAGAGTTGAGAGCACGAGGTGAGTAAGATCACCCTGAGGATGTGTAGAGTAAGAACTGAGAAATGCAGTGAATCAAGGACACAGGCTGGGGAACCCTAGCATTGAAGGGGTAGTTTAGGAAACAAAGCCCAGAAAGGAGACAAGTTTCTTGCTCGCCTTCTCTTCTTTACCTCTCACCCAAGGAGCACTGATGCTGGCTGGGATGTTTTCTGATAACAGATCAGATAGGAAAAGGCTGGGGGTGGCTGTGGGGATGATGCCAGAGAGGCCAAGTCAATCTCCCTAATAAATAGCTGGGAGAGGAGTGGCAAAAGAGAAAAACAAACAGCAACAAAAATTCTAGGGCTGGGTTGCATGGTTTCAAGTCTCTAGAGAAATGGAGAGTAGAAGAAAGGGATTTCAGGACGGTGTCCCTTGGGTTATGAACTGAATCCCCCTTGATGTTCTTTGAGAGATAAAATTAGAAATTCTTCTTATTTTGGAGTAACTGAACTAAGGTTCTTTGTGTGCAGAGACAGAGCCATGTTGGAGCCCTGGTTTGATTATGGTTATTGAAGGAAATGTTGGATAGGAAGTAGGAGAAATAACAGAGTGTAATTAGAGTCATAAAAATTTACTATTATTGCTGTACTAAACTAATGGTAGTGTAAGTACTAATGGCACCCAGGACTGTTCAATTCTACAAGATATGTACTAGTATTATTTCCATTTTATAGATAAGAAAATTGAGGCACAGAATAGTTGGATTGATTTGCCCAGGGTCACACAACTAGTACCTGATGAAGCCAGGAACTGAACCCTGGCACCTGAATTTATAGAAACCACTAGAATCAAGATTTTAACTAAAGGACAGAGTGGTAGAGAGTAAAATTCAAAGTCAAAATTCTATTTACTATCTAATATTTTATTTTCTCTGTAAGAAAGGGAATATATTAAATACTTAATGGATATTTAATGTACATGGTGGTTCTCCTTTAAGTTGGAAAATTGTTATAATGTAGTTTAAAGAGTAGTGCCACGGAAGGGGGGAACATCGCTTTTCTTCTATAGAATAAAACATGCTTTTCCCCTCTACCATGCACACAAGTACCAAACACCATGTGCATTCTGAATAAGTGCTGGCTGATTTGATATGTTCTATAATACAATTTGCAAGGCACTGTCTGGATAGCTGCTCAAGCATGGTCACATTGTCAAAGATGCCTGCATTTATAACCACAAGTTTCTAAAGGCACTGAGTTAGTTGGCTTCACTGTCTCTGAATAGAAATGTATTTTTTTAAAACAAATTCCTCGATTTACAAGACTGTTTTTTTGAAATACACTGAAAGAATGGCACAAGAATAAGTGCGATTAGTAGCTGTTTGCAGGACTATTTGGGGGTGTGTTATTCACTGGAGTTTTGGCGGTCACACATTGTGTTGTCATTCCTTTGGTTTGTTCCCCCATCTGTAAGACCTCTCTCCTGGAATCAGAAGTTGAGGAGTAGCAGGTTTACTGGGTCTAGCCAGAGTTTAAATGCGTCTGTCCTCCTTATCTGGGTGGATTTCCACGCAGATTGGTTCTCAGTTTTTTAAGTTTAAAAGACTCTTTTGGGCTTATGTGTACTAATCCAAGGCCTCTTTGGTGTATTAGGGAACACAGTGAGGAGAAAGATGTATTTGCATTCATGTATAAGTGTTTGTGTAGGATTTCTTTCCTCAATCAGTAATTTCTTTTAGGCAGATATTGGACCATGGCTTGTAAAACATGCCAAAGGTTTTGTTGCATATCTTTTACTCAAATTTAAAATAAAAGTATTTAATGCAACGAAGTATTATAAATTCAAATTAGGCATTTCATTTTCATTTATGTACATATCCCTACACAGGATTATTTAATAGTTATTAGATTAATGTACATTGTGATTTTTAATAGTTACTTTGGGAAAATAGTCCGAAATTACTGTTCTAGTACTTGTAAGTTGTTAAGGTCCACACAACACACGTATACTTTATCTTGTTCACCAAATTATTTAGCACATAACACACAGCATGGGAGAGTCACTTCTCTGAGCAAAGTTTACTCATCATTGTATCTGCTATTCATTCACTGATTCAACATTTTATTGACTGGTCACTGTCTGCTTGACAAGCTGCTAAGAAAGGGGAACACAAAGAAAAAGGTCAACGTTCCTTGTCCTCAAGGGCCTCTCTCACTTGGTTCAGGGCTGTCAGGGCTTGGTGGCACACACAGCAGCAGGCCAGCCGCAAGGGGCCTTATTTCAGTGCTGCACATTTCTTCTTCCTACTCTAAAATTATATGTCTACCCACATGTCCTAAATCAACGAATTAGTTTTCCGAAGTCTTACAACTCCAGCTAACTGGGAATAAGGCTTCGACTATTCTGACTTGATTTAAAACGGTTACTGCCGATTCTTTGCCTCGTCGCCTATCCTTTCTTCAACTTTAACACAGCTCGCTCGGAAGAGGCTGTGCTGGCATCCTGGAAGTTTATAATTAAGTTCAGTGTTTGTGTGTGGGGTGGTGTGGGGAGGAAAACAACCGTTAATTATAGAGTTTCGTGGCTGGGAGTCTGCCAGGCTAAGTCGCAGAAACACGAGAAGCGGATAAAGCTTTCCTCATTGTTAAACAGAAGTCGCTCAAGATCCCGGCCGGACCAGGGAACCTGGGCTGCTCTTGCCACTCGTGTGGCCGCCGACGGGCTGGGACGCTGGACCCCCTTTTCCCCCCAGCCCAAGTCCCGGTGCTCAGTCCGAGCGCCCTTGTCCGGGAGCGCTGCAGCCGACCCGGACTCCGAGCGTCGGGGGCCTCGGCGCAGGTTCCCCGCTCTCGGGACAGGCGGCGACAGCGCGCACGGAAGTGCGCCCGGCTCTCCCCAGTGGGAGGGCGGCTCTCCTCCCCCACTTCCTCCTTCGGCGCGGCACAGCCTCCAGGGGCGGCTCCTCCCCCCCGCCTCCTCCCACGGCCCCGGGCTGCTCTCAGGCCGGAGCTGCGGCGCTCACCCGGCAGTCCCTGGCCTCGGACGCTGCGTTCGGCAGCCGAGCGAGGGGGAAGAGGGGGCCGCCCGCGCCGCTGTCCCCGCCCCGCGCGCCCTGCGCCCCACTTCTCTGGCTGCCGCTCGGAAGCTCAGCCCTCCTGCCTCCCCCGGCGCTGTCCCGGGCTCGCCGGGAAGCAAGCGGCCGGCAAGTTCGGGCGCGCGCAGGCGGCGGGCCGCGGGCACCGTGGCCCCGCGGGGAGGGGGGTGGCCGCCGCTCGGGGCTCGGCGTCCCGCGCGCTCTTCGGCGATGGCTTCTCCGCTGGGGCGGCGGCTGCGCTTTCGCCCCTGCCGCCTCCTGCTGCTTCTCCACGGACTCCTGCTACCTCTGTGCGGCGCCTTCAACCTAGACGTGGACAGTCCTGCCGAGTACTCCGGCCCGGAGGGCAGTTACTTCGGCTTCGCGGTGGATTTCTTCGTGCCCAGCGCGTCTTCGTAAGTGGCCGCGCTTGGACCGGGACTCGGCCCCTCCCCCACCGCGCGCACCCACCCTGCGTTTCCCCGCCGGGATTGATCTCTAGGGACATTCCGGCGTCTGTCTGTCCCATCCATCCCACCGCGCCGGGTGGTTTATGTCCTGGGTGGAGGGAATATTTGGGGAAATGAACTCCCCTAGGCACCCATCGCCCGGTTCCATCCCGCTCCTCACCTCTTAAAATTGGTTGGGGGCAGAGGGAGAGCTTTGAAACTGACCTGTGCTTAAAATTCGGGAAGCGTGGGAAATCAACAAAGGCCGGTTCTGCCAATGTCCAGGACTTGGTCGGTTTCGTCTCCCAACTTCTTGTTCTCCGCTACCAGTTAGCCTTCCAGTAGTCTTTTTCTGCTTCACCGACTTAATGCCCGTCCTTTTCGTTTTCCCTAAACAGGCTCTCCCCCACTCTTTCCGCCTCTCTGATTCTGTTCCTTCTCACTTACTCCTTTTCCAGACATTCTCATGACTTAAAATGACCATATTGTATTAATTTCATTGTGCCTTATCTCTGGGACTCTCAGACCTTTGCACATTTGAGGTTGAACAGATGAATTGAATGTGTCATCTGTTCTTTTTATAGTGATTCACTATTTAGGTCATTGTTCAGAAAGAACAAGGGTGTTTGCTGAGTTTTCACTCACTGCAGGCCATTTGAATACTGCAGTATTTAATAATTCAGTTATGTTTTCCAATTGCCAACGTTCTGTGTTTCAGGGACTGTCAGGCAGGATTTGTAATAGTTATTGTCATTATTGGATTAAAAGTTGTTTCTGACTCTACTGAACGCTGACATCATTTTCACCACCCCACCCCCAAATTAGCATTAGAAATACTGATTTAGTGAGAGTTCACTGGATGTTTTATGATGTTTTAATCTTGTTTTCAAGAAAGAAGCCGTTCTTAGGGTTTCTTCTAAGCTCTTAAAATTGCTTAACAACATATTTTTGTTTCTATATTTTCTCTACAAGATATCCTTTTGGAGGGGCGGAGAATAATTTTGATAGTCTGTACTTGGATAAGACCACTTTTCCACTACAAAAATGTCTACTTTGAGAAAAATATCTAAATATTTTTCTATTACTGTTAGAACATACAGCAGAATTTAGTCTTCACAGCATTTTTCTGAAGGTTGCTGAATATGATTCATTTTGGTAACAACCTTTGTGACAATACGTAAATTGGATGCAGTTAGTGGAAACTAGACATTGTTTTATATGGCAAGTTTGGTTTTGTTTGTTGTTTCCAGTTACAGTGCTTTCTGTGAGACCAGAGCACAGATTTTCCAAAATGATAAAAATAATCATTAATTTTAGGCTACATTTACCACCTTCACATTTGATTTGATTTTAGTCAGCCTTATCTTTTAAAAATATTTTGTTCCAGATATTTTTGAGTGTATGCCTTTAAGATACAGAGCATTTTAGTTGCTCCCAAGGCTGCACTTTTAGATTTAATTTGAACAGAAATTCTAATGATTTTGAAAATATGTATCTTTTGTCAAGAGTTAGCATTTACTCTTGATGCCAACTCCATCAGAGGTGATGGAGTGTTTTGCAAATGTTGCTGTTAATTCTTTGTCACCCCTCTTAGTTTAAAGATACATGGCAAACTGATAAACTTTAAATGTTTTTACATGGAAAATTCAGTAATGTTGAACTGTTGATGATACTTACTATTGCCGGTTGCAAGGCATGATGGCTAATCTTGTCACTATGGCTATTGAAAGTAAGTTCACACGTTTACCATGGGCTCACATGTTTACATGGCCTCATCCATGAGCCTTCAATGGTAAGGTAAAATTGAACTTGGGTTTGGTTTCCTATAATATTTTAAAATCTTTGTCAGCAACTTTATTACTGATAGACTAGGGAGCTCTCTAGGTATAGCCTAACTTAAAAAATGGGAACCAAGATTTTTTTTAAAAAACCAAAATAATACATATAAACAAAGGTTTCTATTTACTAAGCTTTTCAGAGTTAACAAAGATTAATGTAAAATTATGCTGAATTTTGTAAAAGGGCACTTTTAAATTTAACAAGCATTGGAATCCAAGGTGCCTGGGATACCGTTTATAATAGTATCAGCTGGCTTTATTGTTGTTGTTATTTGGTGTTATCATAAACTTCTAAAGGAAAAAAAATCCACACAATAAAAAAGTTTTTCCTAATTAAAGAGTTCCTTTCTTCTGAGGGAAGAAGGATTAGTGAGGAAGCAATGAATGGCTATGAAGTCTGCTCCTGCCATTTCTTCAGTTTAGGAGTCCACGTACCTCAGGCAAGCTGTAAAATTGTTTTATGTCTCATTTTTTTGTTCTAAAAATTATTATTGAATTATTTTTGTATTGTCAAAGTTAATAAATCAATATTTATTAAAGAGAAGAAAAAATAAAGTATTCAGCAAAAATGTTAAGGTGCCCCCTCAAAAAAAATCCCTCCTAAAATGAGTCTTAGGTTTGAAGTGAAAATTCACAAGAAGAGTGATTTTAGAAATTATGAGTAATAAAAATTAGCATTCCATATTTTTCTTGTAAGCATTAATTTATGGTGACTATATTGTTAAACTCACATAAAATTTAAAGATCATATACAGGCCGAGAATTACAATCATGTTTTTCTTGTGGAGACTAATTGGAGAAATTAAAAATTGCATGCTGGCTTTAATTATAATAATGCTATCTTACATTGGTAAACCGATTTACCTTTACTTATATCTCCTTTCATTCTTTAGCCCAAACCAGCAGGGGAAGTAGGGAGAAGCAGATAAACTCATGCTTATAGACTAGGAAACTGAGGCAGAAGAGTTTGCAGTCTTTTGTTGTTTGAGCAGATTTGTGTAGGGTAGAAGGCAAGAGAGGGATCAAAGGACAGGATGTGAAATTCAAATCCCACTTATTTTGTATATTCATATATTGAATTTTTTTAAAGAAAGTAATTGAACAATTTCCTTATTTCTTCAAAAATACATTATATTGTACAGTCCTCATTTTACATATATATTTATTTATTTTAAAATAATGCTATAATGAATGACATTTGATTTGAATTTTTGCCTTTTCCCCCATTAAACACTAATCGAGCCTTATTTACAGTTATGTATGTTCCTATGACTTCGAAAACAAGGTGTAGGAGAGTGTGCCTGGGGTGCAGATCTTTCTGAGTCTTCCAAGGTTCTCAGTCCTAACTTCATTTACTTCATTTTTGCAGTACCTGGAAAGCTTTTTTTTTTTTTTTTTTTTTGAGAAAGTTTCTTTCTCTGTCACCCAGGCTGGCTAACATAGTACCACTGGGGAGGGTGGGTACCACACCCAGCTAATTTTTTTTATTTTTGTAGAGACGGGGTCTTGCTATGTAGCCCAGGCTGGTTTCAAACTCCTGGCCCCAAGCAGTCCTCCCACCTCAGCCTCCCAAACTGCTGAGATTACAGCATTGAGCCACAATGCCTGGCCAAGAAAGCTTTTTAAATAAAACTCTGCCCAGGCTGTACCTTAGATCTAAAAGTGGGGCTCTAACTTGATATTCCAGTGGCCTGGCCTGTGGATCGTTTCTACTTGACTAGCCCATCTTAACTCATTTTGATTTAAAATGAATTCTTTTTCACCAAGTGATGTCACTTGTACCTCTGTGTCTATTAATGGTGCCATCATTTTCTCTGTTGCCCTGGAAATAATTTCATATTCCTCCCTCTCATTTTCTGTTTTTCTTTGTCTCTTCTACTTTGCTCCCCCAGTATTAGTCAGTGATTAGTCACCAGGCTGAAGGCCCTAGAAATTGTTCCTTGTTAAGGCTTTCTTGAATCCATCTCTGTTTTCTGCTACACCCTGGTATTTCAGCCCAGTCATCACAAGTGTGGTCTGTGGCTCCCAGGTCCTTTTCCATCCCTCTGCCCATTATTTGGCTCTTAGACCTGCAAAACATGTTATTTGTTTCTACTAGTTTTATCATTCTGAAACATCCTTTTTGATCTTGGTACTCTGCTGTGAAAATTCACTCAACAATGCTTCCGTTGCCGGAGAGAAAATCCAAACTGCTTAATTTGGATTAAGTCCCCTTGCAGTCTATTCCAACCTGTATGTATGTACTTTTTAAATTTCATGTATCATTTCTCCCCTCAACATTGTAACCATCTTCCCAACTTTACAAGATGCTGCCAGCTCATTTTCTTAAACTTCAGTGTGGCTCTAGCTCTGTTGGTTGGTTTTTCTCATCATAAATAATACACATGTATAGATTATAGTCTTATTATTTAGAAAGCAAATCCTATGTTGATTACTCCTGATAAAGGCCGTAGGTTTATGGGACATTGTAAAAGAGAAGAGAAAAAGTATGGAGTTTTTAGTAACTGCTTCGCTTTTGCATCATGTAAGTGTTGACTCTAGCATTTTTATTTTTAATGAAAAAGAAATCTGAAACTGGAATTATAGCTTTGAAATAACATTCAGCACTATTATATACACATTTCTTTCTATATACATGTATGGTAGTCTTTAGAAGTTCCTTTTGGTGAAGTCTCATTGATCATCCCAGAGTCAACTAAATATATTAAATAAGCTCTATCGTGGAAAGGTCAGTGCTGAAAGCAGCAAACAACTTAGTTCATTTGCAGGGTTTGAAAAATGGACTTGTCATTGGTTGGCAAGTTATCCCTCCTTGGTAGTCAAGGTCACATTCCCTGAAGCAACTGCCCTCCCAGGACACTTTGGATAGGAAGTACATCCAAAGGACATCGTGGTTGGTTTCTCTGGTCCTCTTGTCTGTCTTTCTGCCACTTCCTCTTTCTATACCTCTCCCTCCCTAGCCCATATTTTCTTTTCCCATCTCTTATCCTCCCTGTCTCTTTCCTTTCCTCCTCTATCTCCCTCCCTCGATGTCCAGCATTCTGTCCCCCGCCTTTTATATTTTAGCACTTCTTGGCATGGATGTAAATCTTAATTCTGGAGTCCTAAATAGTCATTTAATGAAAATGTCTTCAGTCATTTAAAAAGAATGGTGAGAATGGGGATCCTGATAATGTTCTTGGGCACACTTTTTGGAGAGAAATGGAGTCCATAAGGAGAAAGTTGCAGGCATATGAAACTAAGTTGCCTCGCTTCAGATTGTCACTGCTAATCAGTGAACTCTCTTGTCAGCCTCACCTAACCCTCTCCACCATTGTCAGGAAATGTTGAGCCAACTTTCCTTCTCTTCTTTTTCTCCTTCATTTGAGTTAATTACTTGACCATTAATAGCCCTTTGAGAACACTGAAGAAAGAAAAGCCCTTTTAAAAACAGATTTTAAGTTTTGTTTCCTTCTTTGTTAGGCGATTAGCTAATTAATTGTATTGATTGTTGTTTTTAGTTCCATCATCTTGTGTTTTTACAATGCTTTCAGATTTTCTAAGTTTGCATTTATCTACTACCCACCTTCAGAAAATTTCTTTTTAAAATAATAACAGTGGGCATTGTTATTTCCATTCAATAGAGAAGGGAACAGAGACTCAGAGATATAAAGTGACTTCCTCAATTAATTTGCAGTGTTTGTGACTTTTAGTCCCAAACTGTTCCCAGTGGACAGTGCTTATATCGCAAACATTTTTTTCTGGTCTGTCAGTTCTCATACCCCAATTAAGCTGTTTTAGACATTCTTTAGACATTCTTAGATGAACTTCAAGTAACAATTTTTTGTAAAGCATTTTATTAAGAGTTTTTTTTTTGGTAGTATGTGTTGCTTTTTATATTCCTTAATTTTCTCATATATAGTAGAATCTATTACCACTCTGAACCCTTTATTCTATGCATGCAAATATTTATTTTTTCACTTACCTCTCTGTTAAGACTTTTACATATGTCTAAGGTCATTTTACTTTCTCCATCTCTCCATTTTTCTCTTTTAACGACTTAAATGTCGTAAAAGTGACTTAAATACCATGATGACATTTTGGACAAAGAACTTTATACCTTAGCTTTTTTCCCCTACACATTTAGCATGTAGATATTGACACATTCCTTTTATATTATTCTACTGTTTCTGTGGCATTTCACCAGTGTACAAGACTGCACATGAAAGTATGTTTAGGAAAACTTTAACATCCATATTTATACATCTAATTACCATCATTTTATGCCTATAATGTGTAAGTGTTCTGATGAAAAGCAGCAGACTTGTTACTGGTTTTATCCAAGGAATTCAAGCTATGTGCTGCCAACGGAGTGCAGTTTTCATTCAGAGAACTCTCCTGCTGTGCCCTTTTTCTGTCTTTGCTAAAGGCCGTCCCCTGATAACTTCCCAGCTCTCTCTGTCTTATAGAGTAAAGAAAGTATCTGAAACCCCAAATTAAGTAGAGATGTTACATAAGGAAATTGTTTTAAGGATAATTTGAATAATTGAGTGTCTAATAGAAGATGATTTCTGCATTCTTGAGGGGTTGAGGCATAGTGGGAACAATCTATTTCTATATGGCTGGTTTAAGATTGAGACCTATAGCTGTCGAATTTACTTGCTACTCCACTGTCAACTTAAACTTTTCTTGAGTTCTTATTATGTGGCAGGCACAAAAATGAAGTAGAGTCCTCTACATTCAAAGAAGCAATTTATCATAAAGTGGGAAGACTGGTTTTGACAAAACATTATGAAAGATTCTATAAAGTGCTATGTGATGACAGTCCAGAAATGAGTTTTGCTTGTAGGTTTCTAGGCAGATTCTGAGAACCAGCTCTCCCTGTCCTAACCTCTTGGAACCTGGCATTATCCACAACATTATAAACACGTACATACCTTTGCTTATACTACCCTTCTTAGAACTACTGTGGGAATTTTCCTAAATCCTTTTCAAGGTATAGACCTTTAAAAAGCACACTGCCAGAAATGTTCTTTTTCTCCAGCATGCACTGAAAAATCATTTAATTCAGATGAAGAGGGACAGTTTTGTGATTTTTGTGGTCAGTTTTTTGACCTGTTCAAAGGAAAAAGAAATCATATATGTAATTTTTATATACTTACCTATATAAAATTTATGTATTTATAATTTACATATATATAAAATTTAACTGTGTTAACCAACTCTGCTTTAGAAGAATGAGAAGTTGCTTTCCCACTCCTAACCTTATTTTTTTTCTATGAAAGATTCTTGCTGAATGAAAACTAAATTAATTTCCTACCCAGAATCATTTTGCTGTGGTGGGAATGAGCCAGAAGTGGTGTTTTACTGATGCCAAATATGACTGCATAAAGCTTTATTAAACAGGGCGTGGTTTGGTTGGGAGTTTTGTCTTTATTTTGGATTCGTGGGTTTTAAGATAATGTGTCAGAAAGCAGGGTTCCTGTAACCCAGCAATTTGCACTGCCAGCTTTAGTCTAGATGAGATTATAGTTTGGATGTAGGTTTATTGGTAATTTCACAAAAAGGTGAAAAGCGATTGTGAATGTTTCCTTCACCAGAAGAATTCAGCATTTAACCAAATGAAATGATAATAGTGATAGCATTTATCTAGGGCTGTTTTTGTCAGTCTGTATTTTTTTTTTTCTCCTATATTTCAGTTAGTTTCTTGAGAAGAAAGACTGAGTGTCTCTTTTATTATATCTTCTTTCTCTTCCTGACTCTTAAATGCCATTGTCCCTCAGAGCTCATTCCTTGGCCCTCTTCTCTCTGAAGCTTCTCCTGGGTGAGCTCCTCCATCTGTATTCTGACACTCTCAACGCATTCTCTCTCAGGCAGAACTCTCCTCAGAGCTCCGGACTAGCATTTAGGTGTCTCACAGATGTCTTAAACTAGCATGTTAAAAACTGAATTCAGGCCAGGCATGGTGGCTCATGCCTATAATTCTAGCACTTTGGAAAGTTAAGGTGGGAGGATTGCTTGAGGCTAGAAGTTCAAGACCAGCCTGAGCAACATAGTGAGACCCTGTAAAAAAATAGAAAAATTAGCATGTGCCTGTAGTTCCAGGTACTTGGGAGGCTGAGGCAGGAGGATCACTTGAGCCCAGGAGTTTGAGGTTGCAGTGAGCTATGATGATGCACTCCAGCCTGGGAGACAGAGCGAGACCTTGTCTCAAAAAAAAAAAAGGAAAAAAGAAACAGAATTTGTCATTTTCCTATAAATACTTAATCTGCCCTCTGCTTCGCTACTCACTAGGCTTTTTTCCCATCCGTGCATTGAAGAAGGAAACCAAGTTGATATTCTTTAATCTTCCTTTTCTCTCGTGTTCAGGCCCTGGCTATTCCTGTTCATTCTACTCCAAATGTTTCTCAAATCTGCCACCTATCTTTCTCCACCTGCTCTCCGACTGCAGGTCCCTATCAGCCCCTCCCTGAGCTGCTGCTGGTCTCTTGCTTTCCTTGTTCCATTTTTGTCTCTCTTTCCCATAATGCTTTCCCCATGAGGCATGAAATTTAGTTTTCTTTATTAGATGATTCTTCTGCTTAAAAAACATTCAAAGCCTTCAGATGGACCCAAGGATATAATCCAAAGTTTAACCATGGCTAAAAGGCCCTTCTTGACTTGGCTTTTACCAGCCTCTCTGACTTTGTCTTTGCCACTTGTAGCTTGCTCTCCAGGTTCAGCCACACTTCTTTTAACTCCTGGAGACTAAATTCTTTTCTGCCCAGGATTATTCTACTTTTGCCTAGGGTGCTCCCATCTACCTCTTCCTCTGACTTCCTTCATCTCACCTCCACCTCCTTCCCCCCAACTCCCCAACACACAAAAGCTCCTAGGTGCCCTCCTGTACATCTTAATTTTCTGGTGAGTTCCTTAGAGATAACATCTCTGACTACTTAATCTGAAAAAGATCTCTCTTCCCCATTCTTTAAAAATAATTTCCTTAGACTTCCTTTTCCTAAAGGAAGTCTCTCCCCTCCAGTTCCTTAGAGATAACTTATGTTTATTTGAAAGTCTCTCTTCCCTTTTCCTAAATAATCTGTCAGCTAATGGTTTGCTGAAATTGTAACAGTAATTTGTTTCTTTGCACTTGTAACAGTAATTTGTTTCTCTGTTGGCTGATTTCTTGCCTCCAAGAATGTAAATGGCACTGAGATCAGGAACCAAGATTGTTTTGTTCTTCCTGGTATCTCTAGTGCCAAGCACTGTGGTTTATATAGAGGAAACACTCAATTCATACCTTTTTTTGAATGAAAAGAAAACAACTAAAGAATAGAAAAATTAGCCAGGCGTGGTGGTGCATGCCTGTAGTCCCAGCTACTCCAGAGGCTGAGGCAGGAGGATGGCTTGAGCCCAGGATTGGAGGTTACTGTGAGTTATGATGATGCCACTGTCCTCTAGCCTGGGCGACAGAGAAAAACAAAATGATGCTGATTCCTGATTATTTTGTCTTCGGTTAATTTTACCTTGATAAAAAATTGAATAGTGGTCCTAATATTTGACAAGGAATTGACTAGATTAATATTATGAAGAGAAATTTGTTAGTCACTACTAAAAAAAAAAAAAAGAAGTACAGTAGTAGTTCTAATATAAGATTTTTCCAAAAGGGAAAATGATAATATTTAGAATTACCATACTTTGAGATAATTTATTTAGAGTCATTTATTTTATTTTATTTTTTGCTCATCATTCAGGATATAGAAAATGCATGGCAAATCACAAACACAACCTAAAACAAAACTTCTCTGACACTAGCCAGCATACATTTTTTAAACAGCTGTATTGAGATATGTGACATACAATAAACTGTACATATTTAAAGTGTAGTTTGACCCACATAAATTTTTAAATGAATATAACACTGAAGTGTCCTTATAAAGTTATCAGGAAAAATAAATTATACCAAATAGCATATGTATGTAAGAGAGCACCAAAAGAATAACAAAGATTATGCCCTCAGTGAATGGTTTTAAAAAATATTTGTGGATAATATCAAGAGAATGGTTGATTTTCATAAATCATGAGATATTGCTTATGCTTCGTGTCATTTAAAATCTTGTCTGCCTCTTTTGTATTTTAGCAGGATGTTTCTTTTGGTGGGAGCTCCCAAGGCAAACACTACCCAGCCTGGGATTGTGGAAGGAGGGCAAGTCCTCAAGTGTGATTGGTCTTCTACTCGCTGGTGCCAGCCAATTGAATTTGATGCCACAGGTAAATGTTACTTCTCAATGGTCCTTTCTCTTAGTTTATATCATTTGAATTTTTTAAAGCAGTTACATTAGTTTAAATGAAACAATGTAATAAAGTAATGTATATAAGCACCTCACCTCCACAGGGAAAGTTATATAAAGACAAATTATTTATTATATGATTTTCTCCTATAATTTTGTGTTTCCATTGGTTCGATATCGTCTTCTTTAAACTTATAGTATCAACCTGCGGAAATTTGGGGAAGATCTGTTAATGTTTTTTCTGAGAAGAGGGAGCTCATAGGCACAGAAAGGCCTTTTGTTGTTTTTCTGTCAGCCAAACTAAAGCATGACTCACTCACTGATTCTCAAAGAAGACCAACTCTCTAATCATGAATGTATTTAAGCCTTGGGTTGTGTTATGAAAACCAGTTTAGTTATTTTTTTGTAGTCAAGTAGATTTAGGTGATTAAAAACTCTTATTCAAAATTTAGTGGGAAATATGTGTTACGATTCTGATAACAGGAGAATTTTATCTTAGGGACAAATTTCAGTGTCAGGATTGTGGTACTAAGGAGAAAAATAGCTAAGGAAAATGAGAAATAACTTAAGTTTCACATTTTTATTAGTGAACTAAAATATGTATAATCCTGCACACATTTATATTGATATATTTATTTATATACATTTGTGAAATCTTAGAGATTCTTCAAAGAAATAGTGTGACATTCTTCTAGTACAGTAGTCTTACAAATTTTTTAATGATCCTTATTTTGCTGGCTTTGACAGAGTGCTTTAAGATAAACTTGAACAAAATTAATCCTTTTTTCCATATTGTTATTTCCTGTTCTAAAATATATTGATTCTGGGAATTATATCAGTGAAACAGGAATCATGATGTGGACTGTTCCATTTGACATTGTCATCAGTGCCAAAGTGATTGTTAGTCATTAAACCAGATGTTAATGGGAACCAGATCACATGTTTTTGGGTTTTTTTCCATTGAAACCATCTATATTAAACATCGTTGTTGTTTTTTCCCATACATGGCTAATATTTGGAAAACCCCAAGAGTTTGTAAATAGGCTCAATTTTGCCACAAATGAGAAATATCTATGATTCAAAATATTAAGGTTTGGGGCATTTATCATCTAACAAAATATGAATACTAATAAAATGAAACCATAGTTCAGTTTTGGTAGGTTGAACTGTTCAGATAGGTTTTTGTGTATTGCAAGATAATTTATTGCTGGTCTTTTGAAATTTGGCTTTGAATAATTTTTGTTTATTGAAAAGATAATACATGTACATGATAAAATAAATTTTAAACCTTCCAAAAGTGTGTATAATGAAGAATAGGACTAGCTCATATCAGCCTACTCAGAGGCAATCACTTTTACTAATTTCTTTTATCCTTCTAGAATTTTCTTATTTCTATATATGTATGCATCCTTTACAAAAAAAAAGAGGCAATTCACAGTCGGCCATGGTGGTGCATGCCTGTAGTCCCAGCTATGCGGGAGGCTGAAGCAGGAGGATCTCTTGAGCTCAGGAGTTCGAGGCTGCAGTGACCTGTGATCATGCCACTGCATTCTAGCCTGGGTGACAGACTGACATCCCATCTCTTAAAAAAGCAAAATCAACTCACAAATAGAAACTTACTAAATACACTGTTAGGTACCTGGCATACCACCCCTGGCATACCATCCCCTAACAATATAAATCTCTTGTAGATCTTTCCATGTTGACATATGTGGATTTCCCTCATATTTTGTAAATCACTGATGGTATTCTATTGTGTATGTGTGTATATATATATCCTAATTTATTTACCTTGCATTTCCTGTTGACAGATACTTAGTTTCCAGTATTTTGTTATAAACACTGATAAAGTGAAAATCTTATGCATGAGTATTTGTACAAATATGCGAGTATGTCTGTAGGATAAAGAGGATTTTTGGATCAAAGTATATGTATATTTAAAATTTTGTTCGGTATTGTACGTTATTCCTCACAGAGGTCTACATTCTCCCAGTTATGTTTTCTGTAACCCATGCCAAGACCATTTATCACCATACATTTTATCTTTGTCAATTTTATAGGAGAAAATATCTACTCTATTAGTTTGCTTTAATTAAAAGTAAGACTGAGTCTCATTGCGTTTGTTTGTAAGCCATGAATATCCCTTTTCCTGTGAGCGAGTTTCAGTATATTTGTGCATATTTTCTATTGATTTAATTGTAAAAATGAATCGCAGTTGATGTCACTCCATCCTTTCAGTGCGTAGGCCAGAGTCTGTAGTCAAGCTTGATATTAAATCTGTCAGCAAGTCAAAATCTCACCCATTCTCGTCATTCCACTGCTAACATTCGGATCCAAACCACCATTGTGTCCCACCTGGACTATTGCCCTAGACTTTTGAATTAGTCAGGGCACTGCCAGGAATGAGATGGCACACTTAAATTGGGGCAGTCTGAGGAGCTTGGCTATTTACAGAGGATTGTGCAGGGTATCAGGGAATGGGTAGTACATTGGTAGTAGCTCTAGTTAAAATTTGGCCTGTAGGCCTTAAGGGAGTAGTTACCAGAATCCAAAGACAGAGGGCTCCGTGGAGAGAGCCACATGACAGGAGCCAGCCCAAATTGACTAGAGGGAGGAGCAGGGGGTTAAAACCCTAAGCTCACTCTTCTCCTTCCCTTTTATTCTCTGGGTGTCTTTGTTGTGCCTCGGAAACAGTAGGCACATTTCCGCCTCACCCCTGCCTGGACTGTTTCCTCTGCCTGGAATGTTCTTTCCCTGAATGTCCACTGAGTGCCCCCTTCACCCACAATCTTTGAGAATTGTTCAAATATTATTTTCTCAGTAATGTCCTGACCATCTTATTTAAAATCACAACTCCCCTCTTCCCACCCTGTACTTCCATTGAACTCTTCTCTGCTTTATTTTTCCCTGTAGTACTCACATTGGTATATAGGTTATTTATTTATTGTTAGTGAATGTCTCTTTCTCTCAATTAGAATATAAGTTTCCTGCGGACAGTTTTTTGTCTGTTTTGTTCACTGCTGAAACCTCAGCATCTAGAATAATGCCTGGTACAAGTCAGTGGCTAATAAATTGAATAGATGAATGAATGAGTGAATCATAAGAGCTTTTTGTATAGCAGGGAAATAAATAAAGTCCTTTAGTTATCATAGATGGATGTAAATACATATATTGATTTTGATCTGTTTTCTTTTGTCCCTGCTTATGATATTGCTATAATCTTTCTGTATAACTTCTGGGATTTCTCTTGTGAAAAAAATATACAAATTAAGATTTCATTTTTTTACATTAGAATTTTGATCCAAATGGTGTTTATTTGATTTAAGAGGACAATATAGAGTTCAGTAACCTAGTCAAGAAAATGTATATCTAGAAACAGCACCATTAGACTGTACTATATTGACTTTCACGGAGGAAGTACTTACAACTTAGAGCATCTTCCTAAATTTTCTGTACACGTTTCTTTCAGCCACCTCTCACTTCATCGTAGCCCAAACACTAAAACATCTCTGCACCACAGATGTCTTTTAATTTTCTCGCATCTCAAGGGAGTTAAAGGCTGAGTGGATTTGTGTTTCTGGAGGCAAACAGGGCTCTGGACAGTTTCTGTCATTTACCAGCTGTTGATTTTGCACAGGTTGCTGTGAGGTTACCCTCAACTCCCCTGGTACAGTGTTCTCATCAAACCTACTCCAGAGGTGTGAATTAAACAAAGAAGTTAATTTATATATATGTAAAGACATATAAAGTGCTTAGTGCAGTGATTGGCATGTTGAAATGGCTCAGTAAACGTGGGTGTGTTATGTTCTTCCTCCCTTCTGCCTTTAAGGGGACCTTGCTTGTTTCTTCATTTACCCCTATATCCCTACAATATTTGCCCTTTTCTTTCCTCCCGCAATTTTGAAGTATGTTTAAATATTTTCTACCTGAAAAACTAATCAAAAACAGCTTTTCCTTGAACATGTATCTACTCTTGGTCACTTCCCTTTGTCTCTCCATTCCTTTACATCCATGATTTTTGAATACTGTTTCTCTCTTCCTTACTTCCCGTGCTTCAACCACTTCAATCTGGCACCCACCCACCCAGCCATGGTTCTAACTGAGATCTTTAACAGCAGCCTAGTTGCCAACTTTGGAGGACACTTTTCACTCTGCATCTTCTTGGACTACTCTTTTACAATTCACCCCGTTGAGCCATTCCCTCTTTATTTAAAAGTTTCTGCTGCTCTTTGGCTGAAACTGTCCTTGTCCTCTTTTCCCTCCTAACCTTCTTGATATTCCTGTAGACTTTCCTCTTTGGCTGTTCTTTCATCACTTACTCCATTATTTGTTATACATCATGGTGTCATGAAAGGAAAATATGCCTTGTAGTCAGACAGACTTGGGTTCATATCCAGGATCTGTCATTTTTTCCAGTGTTACCTTGGGAAAATTACCTACTATATTAGTCCATTTTGCATTGCCATAAAGAAAATACCTGAGGCTGGGTGTGTTATAAAGAAAAGGGGTTTATTTGGCTCACAGTTCTGTAGGTTGTACAAGAAGCATGGTGTCAGTATCTGCTTCTGGTGAGGATTTTTGGGAGCTTCCAATCAGGGTGGAAGGTGATGGGGGAGCAGATGTGTCACATGGTGAGAGCTCGGACCAAGAGAGAGAGGAGGTGCTGCCAGGCCCTTTTAAATAACCACCTTTCTCGTGAACTAATAAAGCAAGAACCCACTCGTTATGGCGGGGAGGGCACCAAGCTGTTCACGAGGGATCCGCCCCCATGACCCAAACGCCTCCCACCAGGTCCCACCTTCAATACTGGAGATCAAGTCTCAACATGAGATTTGTAGGGGCCAAACATCCAAACCATATTGCCTACCTTTCCACATTATATAATATATCCCTGGGGTGATCATGAAGAGTTTAAATTAGTTTATTTACTTTACTTTACTGTGTTTCTGTGTCCAGAACAGATTTTAATGCTTAAAAAGGCTTTATTCTCATATTTTTAATATTTGGGAAATAATTTAATTTATAAAATAGTCATAGGAAAATTAGCACTGATTATATGATGTGGTAGAACTCTTCATCAGTATTCACATTTCTAAAACTTCTGGGAAGACCTTTGGTATGCCCATGTGACTTTTTCTGGCCAATAAAACATGAGCAGAAGTGAGTAATTTGTGGGTAGAGAGGCTTAGAAGCCAGAGCATCATCCTGTCTCCTACCAGATGCCATCGTGAGTAGTGATAGTTTGAATGGTAGAGCTTCTGTCAGCCTGAGTCCCAGAGTGAGGAAGACATGAAACTTAAACGTTTACCCACGTGTGTGTACAAAAAAAATCCTTCATTATTTTTAATTACTTGAGATGTTGGGGATGCTTGCTACTATAGCACAATGCAGCCTAAACTGAATAGTATGTATAGGGACATTAAAATTGAATATTGTCAATAGTTAGTTGTGGGAAAAGGGTTATCAAAACGCTTTTCTATTCTGCATGCCAATTTGATCTTCCTTTAGGTTTCTTGTTCTGTTTCATTGAATATCTGAGTGACTGACTAGGGTATCACTGCTTATGTTAAAAATAGCCCCTGATTGGTAAATTGCATTTGGACTGGGATAAACTATAATAGACTAAGTACCTGATGGAGATGTCATGGCTTTGAGGTTCCCCGCATACAGTAACTCTTATAACTGGCATGTCCTCTATGGGGACTCTGGAAGCTTTGGCTATGAACTTGTTGCAGGAAATAACCATTTCTATGGGGCAAAAGGGTTTGCAGCCAGGGTAACTCCTGTGCCTATCAGATCGTGTTTCTTCATATCTTGGCTGTCACTTGGTGGGGCAAAGAGAAGAGCTCCAGACAGCTGTGTGGACTACTGTACAGGAAAGTTCATGTAAGGGACTTTTACTGAAGAGTATGTCTGGTCCTGTCCTGCCAGCAAGCTGTGGTCCTGTTTGTTCTACATCCTTCTAAATAGACTGGTGCTACATGCCTTTGATAGTTTTGTGAGTCTGAAAGTTTAGTTGAGCCTTAAGAAGTCCCATATGGTTGTTGCATCAACATTTGAAGTTTGTAACTATATGAAGTGCTCTAGGCTCAGTTGTTTCACTGTCTGTTTCTCCTCTTTGAAAAAATAGAATAGTAATTTTATTCCTTCCTGCAAAAAGAACAAACCTCAGCTAGCTCCAGAATCACAATAAAATTTTTAGAGTAAGGTGCTTTATGGAGATACTATAAATGCTTGGCATTAAATAATATATTGTAAAATGGTCCTTTCCTCTCCCCCTTCTTTTAGGTCATGTTCTGACATATTGGTGGTAGTCTCAGTGCATTAAGTACAGTTCTTTTTCTTCATTAAACTGAAATTTACATTGATTTTTTTTCTGATCTTATATTTGTTTTCCTGACTAGGTTATAAGCTCTCCAAAAACAGGGAACAAATTTATTTCCACTCACCACTGTATGCCAGTATATAGAGAAATGCTGGGCATAGGGTGGGGGTGGGTTGCGAATGTATGTATTGCATGCAAGTGTTGGGTTCTTCATGAAAAGCGATGGAAATAGACTCTGACTAAATTTAGCAGAATAGACATTTATTAAAAGGATGCTAGTAACTTAACAATTTTATGAAAAATGGACAGGAACTAAGAGAAGCTAACAAAGGAGCCACTAATGCTAGATTTTGTTGCTGCTGGAACTGCCATTCCTGAGTATGAAACACTGTGAGAATAATTTTTTATCCATCCTGCCTCTGCATCATTTGCTGGAGATTCAAAGCTTTTATAGTAGTGTCTGATTGGCTAAGTCTAAGTCTCGTTTATGAAAGACAGGGAAAGCTTGTCTTGTCTCACACAACTAAGATTATGAGCTTTTAGAGGGGACTAAAACTTAGGGTCCTTCAAAAGAAGAAAAAGAAGATACTTTTTTTCTTTTTGTTTGGAAAGATAATAGAAAACATTTTTTGCAAATATACTCTATCTGTTAGGCTAATTAAGAATTCATGGACTAATTTTACTTTGTGTTTACCAAAGAGGTATCTGGATATTAGATAGTGTATAATTTATTAGAAGGCCATTTAACTGTGTGGCTTGTCACATGCACATTAAGACATGCACCAATAGCTATGGAAGACAGTCTGGATTTTGGTTTTATTATAAGATAGCATAACACTAAGTCTCTTAGCTTTTAAAGAAGATGGATACTTTTGACGTGCTTTCCTTCCTATGCCACAGCATGATTTTGGTGGTGTGGGGGCTATGGGTGAGGCTTTCAAAAATATGTTTGAAAGATCAGTCTAAATCTATTTTACTTTAGCTATGAACAGTAGACACAAATATATTTATACCAAAATAAAGGGAGGCATAACTGGAAAGTATCTAACATTGCCTGGGCAGTTTGAAGAAGGCTTCCTAGATGAGTTGGTAACATTTGAGCTAGCTAATTAAAAATGAGATGAAATTCACTAGATTTGGAAGAGGGTTCCAGGTGGAGGAAAACAGTATGTCCATACTTAATAAGAGATGTTAATGAATGAAAATCAAATAATTCCATGTGACCTACTAATATTTGTATGTGGACATAGGTTTATATGTGTGTGATAGGGGTGTTGAGGGCATGATGAGAAATGAAGCTGGAATTCAGCTGAGGAAGGATCTAAATGAGTTTTAAAAATATATTCTAAACTAGCAGCCTAACCAAATAAATTCACCATTAAAGCCTAGTGCATATAGAGTATTATAGTATGTTAAAAATAGAAGAATCTGGATAGAGCTCATTGTCGAGATCTTGGATCCTTGATTTCTTGTCATGCTAAGTAGATTCAACATGAAAATTACAGAGAAACTAACACTTTCAGTACCTACTCTCAATTTTCCTAGTCATTTTTTAGTAGAATTATACAAGTTACAGGAAATAATATTATCATATGGATATCTTCAAAATATTATAGACATACCTTTTAAAAAGATGGGGTTCTCTGATGAAAAGTTAATTTCATAGAAAGTTCAATCCAATATTGAGACTATTCATATAACAAGCTAGGGGCAGTCTGTTATGGCAATTTTGTCTTCATGTGGCATTAATTTCCTGTTGCTGCTGTCATAAGTCACTATAAACTTGGTGGCTTAAAACAACAACACAGATTTGTTACCTTTAGTTCTGGAGATGAGATGTCCAAAATGAGTTATCACTGGGCAAAAATCAAAATGTTGGCAATGCTGCATTTCTTCTGGAGGCTCTAGGGGGAGAAACTGTTTGCCTTCACCAGCTTCTGGGGGACACTGGCATTCCTTGGCTTGTGGCCACTTCCTCCACCTTCAAAGCCAGCAATGGCTGCTGGAGTCTTTCTCATGCTGCATCACTCCCATTGACTCTTTTGCCACTCTTGTGATTACAGTGGGTCTGCCTGGATAATCCAGAATAATAAATATCCCATTTCAAAGTCCTTAATTTGATCACATCTACAAAGTCCTTTTTGCCTCTTAAAGTCACCTATTCATATGTAAGGTTCTGGAAATTAGGACTTGGATATCTCAGGGGCCATTGTTATATCTACCATGGTGCCCTTTTATATATTTTGTTAATTGGTCACACTGCAGGCTACTTCCAGGCAAGAACTATGCTTATATAAGTAGGCATTATTCCCTCTCTTGTTCTTTTTCCACTGGCAGCTGTGGTTATGAGGAATGCAAACTGGATTTAGAAACTGGCTGGGACTCAGGCTCTGATACTTAGTAGGTGTGACCTCATGCACGTGACTGAAGTTTGTCATCATCAGTTTTTCCACTGTCAAATAAGCATAATACCTACCTCTCAGGGTTGTCATGTAGATCAAATGACATAATGTCTGTGAAGGTACTTTGTAAACAAGGAAGCGCTATACAAGTGAAGAAAGGATCGTTTATATCCCGCCTGTACTAAAACTGTGGGAAGGTAAATAATTATGGAATAGGAAAGAAATAAAGATTAATTGTGGATATTCTTAAATGCATTATATCCTGGTTTACATTTTAACCTCTGTTATTGTGGCAGTTGGAAAAAAACGCTCCTTGCAACATGTTTTCCTTTTCCAGGGAAACAGATGTGACTAACAGACTGATCATTGCCCAGTTGTCTCAATAATATGTCTCTTTTAGAAAAGACAGACTGCCAGCCTTCATAGAGAAAGGAGAACTTGTATCACCTGGCTTGGAAAAGACTCTTTGCATAGAAATATAGGCTTACCTGCATGCTTGTTAAATATGTTCTTAAAAAAAAAAAAAAAAAAGAACCTCCTACCTTTATATTCCAAATACAGTAAATAGGTGTCCCTCCTGCCAACCATGTCTGTCCTAGAGAAAGCCAGAGGTCAGATTACTCTCCTTCCCACCCAAATGGCTTGCTGGAACACTTAACCACTTGTTCCCAGAGGGGCTTGGCAGTAGGCGGTGGGCAAACCCTGGTCATGCCAATTCTCTGGTCAAGAAAAATCCTGTGGAGTATTTTCTGGATATTACTAGGCTCTGTGTTTAATAAAGAATATAGATGCTTTCTGGCCACTGTGCCATACAATTTTCATCTCGTTGCAATTAGAACACTCAGACTCTAGAATAACCTTTAAGTTTTGCTTCCTTCTCTTGGTGAATATTCTGTCTTCCAGAGGTGTGTTTAGATATTTCTACAGTTGCAATGGTCCTGTAAATTAAAAAGTTAAAAACAAAAATAGCCCCTTCCCTTGTTAGTAGAAAATAAATTTATGTTAAGGAATTTTTTTTAATGAAAATGTTCTCCTGATATAGTTATCACCCTCTGGTACTGAATTATACAAATAGAGACCTAGTATGCACCTTAGAAAT
Source organism: Propithecus coquereli (assembly GCF_000956105.1). Lineage (NCBI taxonomy): Eukaryota > Metazoa > Chordata > Mammalia > Primates > Indriidae > Propithecus > Propithecus coquereli. Next base: position 1,123,134 of record NW_012154396.1, read on the forward strand.
CATTTAGTTCGATTGCTTTATTACTGATTGACTAACGATCATGCAATTAGTCAGTATTTTAATGTTTTCAGTGTTTTACTGAAACTAAATTCACATGATCTTTTAAAGTTCACCCCCTTCCCTGCTCACTTTGACCTGACTCATACCCATTCTAGGACTTAACATTGGATTGGCTTTTTTTTTTTTTTTTTTTAATCTCCAGTAAAGAGTTTTTGTTTTAAAATGTTAGATGCTTTCAGGACCATTTCCTTCTCATCACCAGGAGGAAACAAACCAGCATTGATAAAACAGTGGGTGTTTTCAAAAGGCCTGTATTCTTTGAGCTGGGCTCCAGCACAACTATCGGAATTGCTCGTAGAAGGAGAGGGAGGTTTTGATTCTCTGTTCACTGTGGTAGTAATAATAAATAAATAAATACCAGTCCCAGTGAAATGAGCTTCATCCTGTTTTCTTCTGGATCTACTTTGCTGACTCTTCTTGTTTATTTTTAGAAAACAGTGGTATTTTATTTTATGTAAAAGATGTTTCTGGATAGTTCTATGTAAATTAATATCACTTTCTCATATTTGTGGGTTATGAGTCAGAACTTATTCTATATATAAATGATTAATTTTTCTGTAGTCTGTGACTCCAGACACTTTGGCTTTTGGGATCTTTGTCTCTTGCCATTTTAAATCAATACAGATTAGCTTCTAGAGACACATAAAGACACTTTGGAAGTTTATAAAGCAAATTGTCCCTTCATTAATGTACTAGTACTAATATCTTACCACTGCTATATTGTCTATCAGTTTCTTAAATAAATTAAGAAACTGTATTGTCTTACTAAATCAAAGAAATCATTAACTTCCATTTTGGTCTTCAGTAATGTCTAGGATTTTGATTTTTTAAATGAGTTTTTTAAAAAATTTATTCTGCAGTAATAGTTTGATTCTATGACATGGAATAGAGGTTCCTAGGAAAGTTAGTTAATGCTTAAAAAATGCTAGGAAGAGCTTATTTAGTTGAAATGTTCTTGAATTTTATGAACTAAAATTCTGTTATGTATATGAGATGAAAATGTAAACATTAAGTTAATGAAGAGGGATGTGGGAGCTCCTAACTAAGCTTTTGTATATGAAGATGAATGGATACTTATTCACACTACTTTTTTTTACACCTTCTAAAACACTATGTAAATAATGCATGTCCATTGATGAAAATGTGAGAAAACAAGAGAGGGAAAAAGAAAATAAAAATCACCCAATCCCACCACCTAGGAAACCATAGGATATATATTTGTACCTGTGTGTATTTGTGTATGTACCTTGTGTCCTGTGTATATACCATGTGTGCATGTGTATGTATGTGTGTAAATACATAAAATCATAATTTACCTCAATCCTATCTTCTATTATGTTGGGCATTTTGTTATTTTACTATTATAATGGAATTTTCAACATGCTTATTAGTTCTAGTTCATATTTTAAAATTTTGAGGGGTTAATTTCTAAAAATAAAATTTAGAAGTCAAAGGAATGAATGTTTTCAGAACTTTTGATACATATTTGCCATGTAGGAACCTATTGACAGAAGCAGTCTTTGAACCAAATTTGATACTATCTTTCTTAGTCTGATAGGTAAAACATGCATCTTGTTTTAATTTGCATTTCTATCATTTTTGCTGAAATTGAGTCATTTTTCATACACTTAATAGGTCATTCTGGTTTTTTTTTGTTTTGTATTAACTATAATATTTTAATTCCTGTTGTATTACTCTTCTAACATGTTTGTTTTTAATTAAATTTGAAAAGTAGCTTTATAATATACATAAATTTCTGTTCATTGTTGCAGCTACCTTTCCACCAGACAAGTTTGTCATTTTTAAAACAGCTTTATGAAGGTATAATTTACCATAACATTTTACCTGTTTTAAGTGTACAATTCAATAAATTTTACTGTATTTGTAGAGTTTTATAGAAATTTATAGAATTACTGCAATCTAATTCCAGAACATTTCCATCACTCTAAAAAGAAACCTCATAGCCATCATCAGCCATTTGTGCCTCCTGAGCCACCATTAATCTACGTTCTGTGTCTATATATTTCCGTGTTTTAGATATTTTATATAAATAGAATTATGCAACATATGGCCATCCGTGTTGTAGCATTTATCAGTGCTACACTCCTTTTTATTGCTAGATAGTATTCCATTGAATGGGTAAATATTTTGTCTATATATTAACTAGTAGATGCACATTTGGGTTGTTTCTACTTTTTGACTATTATGCATACTGCTACTATGAACATTTATGTACAAGTCTTTGTGTGGGCAAATGTTTTCATTTCTCTTGAATAGATATTTAGGAGTGGAACTGTGGGGTCATATGGTAATCTATGTTTCAATTTTTAAAAAAACTGCTGAATTATTTTCTAAAGTGGCTGCACCATTTTATATTTCTGTTAGCAATATATGAGGGTTTCAGTTTCTCTATATCCTTGTAGATGCTAGTTTTCTGTCTTTTTTATAATAGCCATCCTAGTGAGTGTGAAGTCATGAATAAATATATATTTATACACAGATACTTTTTCTTTTTTTTTAAGAGACAGGGTCTCACTCTATTACCCAGGCTGGAGTACTGCAGCCTCAAACTTCTGGGCTCAAGCAATCTTCTCACCTCAGCCTCCTGAGTAACTGGTATTACAAGTGCATCCTACCATGCCCTGCTAATTTTTAAAACATTTTTGTAGAGATGGGGTCTCGCTACATTGCCCAGGCTGATCTTGAACTCCTGGCCTCAATCAATCCTCCCACTTCGGCCTCCCAAAGTGCAGGGATTACAGGAGTGAGCCACTGCATGTGGCCTGAAGTCATATTTTATTGTAGCTTTGATTTGGATTTACCTGATGACTAATGATGTTGCGCATCTTTTCTTGTGCTTATTGGTCATTATATCTCCTTTGGGGGAATGTTTTTCTCATAACTCTTTACATATTCGTCTACCATTCCTCTGCAATAACTGCTTATTCCTATGACTATCTCTTATGTTAGATAAATATATTTTTAAAAGGTGGTCTACCATTTCATTATGAGTTAGGGTCATGAATGGACAATTACAACTGAATTTTCAGATAGGGTTTGAATCCAAAATGGAAGGAATAAAGTTTCCAGGCAGGAAGGCCTTGGGTACAAAGGCGTATGGATGGGAATGAGCATGACTTAAGAGACTGGAATCTAATGATCAGGGAACTTTACTAATAAAAATAAGTATCTCTTAGAGCCTTAATAGCAGATTTTATCCATCAGAATAAAATATTGTATTATATACCATATTATAGAGGATTTATCACCTTAATTTAACCAGGAACCTCTGTCTCAGACCCCAGTGGTACACTTTGCTGAGATTCCTGTGTATATTGGAGAAGAAAGCAGATGTGGCTTTGATGGAATATGTAGGTCTCTTAAATTAAAGTAGAAATAGTCCTAAATTTGAAACTGAAGGACATGTAGGGAATTGATGAAATAAACTATTGTATGGCTCTATAATGGGATACAATACAATAATGAAAATGATAATTTTAGGTCTACATTTATTGAAATATCATTAGAGGGAAAAGGTACATATATTTATGTATAATAATAATTTTAATGTTATCTTAAATGGTGACTTAAAACATCTATTTTACATATAAAAAAGGATATGAATATATTCATGAAGCAAGTCTTTAGGATAGATACCAAAATGTTAGCAGAGGTCATTTCTTTATGGTAGGGCTGCAGTGTTTAGATTCATATGGCTTTATTTTATGTTTTATAATGAGTAAGACTTTTATAATTAGAGTAAATACCATAAAGAGTTGAAATAAAAAAGAAACAGAAGGTATCCTGTTACTAGTCTTGTAGTACATACAGTGTGTATTTGTTTGCTCTTTTTAAAAATTATTTTGAAAATTTTCAGACCTATAGAAAATTTGAAACGGTAATAGAGTGAACAATACACAATTCACTTAGCTTCACTTATTGCTGCAGACATTGTGACAATTTAGTCTTAAATACTTCAGCATATATCACCTAAAAATTAAGGATGTTCCCTTACATAAACCATAATATGATCATCATGCATTAGAAATGCGTCATTATTGTGATACTCTTATCTAATGTACAGTCATATTCAAGTTTCTACAATTATCCTAATCAAGTCCTTTGTAACTTAAAAAAAACATGTTTAGATACAAGATTCAATCAAAGATCCCATCTTATGTTCGGTTGCTATGCCTCATTGGTCTCTTTAAATCAAGAACAACTTTCTATTTCTGTCTCTCATGATACTGACATTTTTGAGAACTCTATCCCAGGTGTCTTATAGTCAGGAATACCTGTGTTGGCAAGAATGTAGTGATTTGGGTCTATCCCACAGCATTGGTTGATTTTGACACTGGTGGTTTTAGACTATGGGCATAATTTTCTCGGTAGTGGGGCTAATAAAAATAAATGTTTGAATGTAGTGTGCCAAATCTAACTCTTTTTTCTACTGGCCAAATCACGTCTCCAATCCTCACTCTCAAAATGTCATTGGCATACATCTTATTTTTGTCTTTTACTACCAGTGTTATACAAAAGTGTTTCATAGCCTTTAATTTTCATAATTATCTTTATGCCACAGAAAGAATTCTGGGAATATGGTTAGGCAATCATAAATATTTGTTGTATAATTAATTACCAACAATTTAAAATTTAATTTACAATTGGTTTTTCACATCTGTATTATGATAATTAATGGGGTTAATAACAACCCTGAGACACTTCTAAGTCATTGTGTATTCTATTTTTCTGATTAGTTGAAAGTCTCTCATGTATGTGAGATAAATAGAATATAACAATATAGTATTTGATTAACCAATCTAGTATTTGGTTAATCAAAGATATGCTATTTCCCAACCTGGCTGGATAGAAATAAACTTTGTTATACTAAGAACAATATGTTTTGTTTCTTACCCCTTACAATGTTATTTTTTAGGCAATAGAGATTATGCCAAGGATGATCCATTGGAGTTTAAGTCCCACCAGTGGTTTGGAGCATCTGTGAGGTCAAAACAGGATAAAATATTGGTAAGTCTTTTGGATATTTACTTACAGGTGGCTTTGGTCAATTTATATGGAAACACAGGAAGTTTTATGTTTTCAAGCTGACAGTAAAATTCAATATGCTCAAGGGTGCAGGGTGTAACAAAATAAGATAGCTCTGATCAAGGGCCACCCCATCTAAGGAGGCCATCTCTCTTGTGCTTCTCAAACTGGGCTTTAGTACCTTTCCTCTTTAAAAATACAACTAACAACTGTCCCTGTACCTCATCTTCCCCTCTTCCACTGCTTTAGTCCTCTGCTCGTCTCCTCAAGCATTTTTTGAAAATGTTTTTTGTAGTAACCATCTCCACTTCACTCCACATTTTCTTCCCAACTACTCCAGTCATGCATAGGTAGGCAAGGCCGAGGTCACCATGGACTTTCAGGTTGTTGAAATCGATAAGTATATATATGTATATATGTATATATATGTGTGTATATATGTGTATATGTATGTAAATGGATCTCTCTCTCTCTATATATATATCTATTTCCATGAATCCATGATGTTTTATTTTTTTCCACTGGTACTTATTTTTATCTTTCTTGCCCTCTCAGCATCATTGGAAATGGTCATTCAGCCCCCCTTTTTAAAAAAGTATTTTTGTTCCCTTGGTTTCTGTGACACTATACTTCCCTGATTTTTCTTTTATCTTGCTGGCTGCTCCTTTGCAGTCTCCTGTAATGGCTCCTCTTCTGCTCAATTTCTAAATACTAATATTAGGATGTGGATGTCCTTGAGCTCTATTCTGGGCCCCTTTGTTTTCTCTAACTACATCTTTTACCTAGGGGCTCCTATCCTGCCCCGTGGCTGTAAGTACAATCTGTATGTCATAACCCCCAAATCTATATCACTAGCTCTTAATTCTCCCTAGATCCTTAAATGCATATTTCCAAACTACCCATTTGATATTTCCATTTGGATATCTAATAGATTACTCAAAGTGAACATGGCCAAAAGAGGACTCTTGTTACCCTCTGTCAAAGAACAAAAACAAAAAAATAACTCAAATCTTCCTTAACTTATTAGGAGACATGGCTCTCCATCCTGTCTATCAGAGTGAGCCCTGTCAATTCTGCCTCCAAAATATATCCCAAATCTATCTATAGAACTCCATCTTCCCTATTTCAACCCTACACCAAGCCACCGTCATTACTCACAGGGGCCAACACAATGGCTCTTCTCATCTCTCTGCTTCCCCTCTTGGCCCAACTACAATCTGTTCTCCATAGAGGGATCAGAATGAACCCCAGAACATTTTATCTTCTTGACTAAAACAGTTAAGTGGCTCTGCATCACTCCTTGAATAAATAGCAGAAGCTTATCCTAGCTTATAAGCATGTCCATGATCAGATCACTGGCTGTCTCTCTGGCACCATCTCACTCATATCTTACATCCTTCAGCCACACCAGTCTTTTTATTTCTTCCACATACCAAGTCATTTCAATTAGTACCTTAGTGTTTGTGTTCCTCTGCTTATATTAGTTGTCTTGCTGGTGTTCACTTGGCTAGCCCATTGTCATTTAGATTTCAGCTTTACTTCCATTTCCTCAGAGAGCCCTTCTCTATTTTAATTACCTACATAGTATTTATTATTGCCTTTATTTTTTCATCTGATTATGAAAACTGAGGCAGGCTTTGTTTAGGAGGTGAAGTATCTGCAAGACTTTAAAGGATGTGTTACATTTTATTATAGCAATTGAAGGTGAAGGATGAGGTTGAGAGTGGCAGTTTTCTAGGTACAAAGGTACAAAGAAGCAGAAGTAAGCAGGAGAAACAAACCATCCCCTCCCAAGCATCAAGGACAGTGTAAAGTAGCAAGATTACCTACTTTCACCTTTTTCAGGGTCAATATAAAATAACTCAGTGTTGATGTCTGCAGTGCTTATGTTAGCACTTTGCTTCAAAAAGTATCATAGAAAATCCTTTGAACTTTTTTCTAGTAAATTAAGTTGTTACACATTTGGTAGATTACTATGCTATTTAAACACCCATTATCCTACTCCTTCTACATGGTATTAAAATCTAGAACTCTGAAAACAAAAGGGTCACAGTTTATTTGGAAGGTAAATAAAATAAGCACTGCAAATTCTTTTATTCTCTTCTTAATTATTTGCCGTATAATATAGGGGTATATTCTACCTGTGTGAATGTTATTTAGTTCAAAAGTTCATTGGTCTGTGACGTTCAGCTTAGCATGTAACATCAAGAAATATGCTACCCGAAGAAATAATTTGGCTAAGTATTTTGAAAAAAAAATGAGCTACAAATATGGCCTTCGGAACAATGTGAGAAAAATACTTCTTTTAAAATTCTTATCCACTACTGTGATAAGGAATTTAAGGTATAGGGTAGGTTTGATTAATTTTTATTAATGCTTTAAAAAGGATGTTATATTCTGAGGTAGTATAGATCATTTGAAACACTAATTTTTCAAATAATTTTTATGTCATGGACTAAACCTTTGATTTTAGGCCTGTGCCCCCTTGTACCACTGGAGGACTGAGATGAAACAGGAGAGAGAGCCTGTTGGAACATGCTTTCTTCAAGATGGAGCAAAGACTGTTGAGTATGCTCCGTGCAGATCAAGTATGTATAGGAAGTCATCATACCAGCTTTTAAGAAGAGGGATGGGAGGCCTCGTTTATTAAAAATATGTGTGTATGTGTGAGAGAGAGAGAGAGAGAGTGTACACATATTGTGATGTTGATCAGAGTAAAATGAAAGCAGTCCTACTAATGTAAAGAATTTACAAATGTGAAGTAAACAGACTTAGCTTTCCTCCCTAAGAACTCATTTTTATCTTCCTTGGTTAATAATAATTAATATCTGATTTTGGAAACCTGTATTTTTAATCACTATTCGTCAAAAGATGCTCAGTTGAGCTTTTCTAACAGACAGGAAGTGGGCCCTCACAAATAAAGGTTCTCATTCAGTAGGTCTAGGTCAGGCCTGGGTACCTGCATTTTTAACAAGCTCCACAAGATAATTCTGATGCACACCAAAGTTTGAGAACCACTGCTTTGTGTTAATGATGACACTAAAAATAAAAAAAAAAAATTGTGTCTAAAGAGCTGGAGTTTTTATAGGAAGGTGAATATTGAATTCAGGAGTCTTGAGTCTAAATTGCCCTGCTCTTAATGAGAATTTCTTTGTTAATCTACTACCAAGCCCACCTCTCTGTTGGTGATCCAGAAGATCTCATGCTCTACTCTAATATTATTTGCAGTTTTAAAAGAAAATTAATATTGTGGCTAAAGAGGATGTCCAGCACTTTTGTCCAAACTCCGTGCATTCTTTTCCCCTTGGAGAGTCCAATCCTTTTGCGCCCATACCCTCTGTTGAATTGACCACAACTCCAGATCTTCCTTATACCAGACAGATTATTGAAATTCAGTGTCGTGTTTATACCTGGAGGACTTTTTAAGCCATTACTTTTACGTTCCACTAGTCACCAACTAGTTTAGTAGAGAGAATTAGTAACAAAAGCACACGATATAAGACTCTTAACTACTCTATTCTCATTTTCCATGTTAGGCAACATGTGACACCAGGAACTACTCTGGCCTCAAAATTCTGAGTAATTGAACCTCAGAATTGAAATAATAATAATGAAATAATAAAATAATTGTTCATTCATTCACATTATTTCATTAAAACCCTCAATTTTTTAGCCCACAACCTTGAACCTATCTGTTGTTAGTGGGAAGTAAACAATGAAAGAATGATACCGACTCAGGTCCATGTTTGTATCAGGATATAGTAAACATTAGGTCAGAAAGCATACACTGCATAGGATGGGGGAAGTTGGTGGCTTTATCCTCAGTGCTTTGATGCCATCAGTTTTGCTACCTTTATGTTGGTATTTTGGTCATGGTCTGTTATCTTTGGTAGTGTGTAGAAAACCTGAGGACTGAATTTGTATTTTTAATTTCTGTATTGCAAAAATGTTCCTGTTGTGAGCAGATAATTTTATATCTATGAAGAATGAGCTAATCCTTATATGCCGGGCTTGTAACTTACTAGTCATATGATGTATACACAAAAAAATTTGCCCTTATTCTCATTTGATAGATGTGGGAACCGAGATTCAGACAGTTGAAGCAATTTGTTTTCTATATCTTATGGTATCAAGTGGTCAGAGGAGGATTTGAACCCAGGCCTATCTATTCCAAAGGAACCTTTTCCCTGCATTACTAACAATAGAAGATGCTCCCATCTCAATTGCTTCTGCATTAGCACAGCTCTTCTACAAAGACTACATCCTGCTTTCATGATTATATGTTTGGATAACTCCTGATGTGTAAGAACACATGGAAACCTCCTAAAAACATGCATTCTAATGATGATCTTTTGTGTATCTGTCACATTATGCTCTTATTTATTTGGTTTAGGCACAGAAATTATGAAGTCATTTTAAACCATATCCAAGTCAGGTCAGCAAACTGTGGCCTGTGGACTTGTTTTTGTAAATAAAGTTTTATTGGAACACAGCCATACCCATTTGTTTACCTCTTTAATGGGAAAGTTGAATTGTGAGAGTTGAGTACCTGCCATACTATTTGGCCCCTAAGCCTAAAATATTTACTATATGGCCCTCTACAGAAAAAGTTTGCTGAACCCTGATCTAAATAATGAAACCTTAAATCTTAGGAAGAGCTCAGAGAACAACTTCAAAAAACAAAAAGACAAAGTGAATGCCTTTCTTCCTAATAGGCTTGACTTTCAGTAACCCTTAATTATTGTATATATTTTTTGATTCCACCTTTGAAATCTTAAGCTTTCTATAGCCTTTAATTACGAGGGGCAGCCCGTCCAGGGAAAACTCAGGGGTGGGAGTCTGAGAACCTGGTGTATTCCCACATTGTGCTGACAATCCACTTATAGCTGTGAGTAATTCACTTAACCACTCTGGGCCTTTGTTTCATTAAAACACTAATTCACATAAAAACTTCAGAGGTACAAATTTAGTATTTTGTATCTTTCTCATACTTCAGTAAATTATGCAACCCAATGATTGATTTTACATGATGATGCTAGTTTTATAGGGGTCTATACTGGTAACTTCTTGATAATTTTCCTTGTCTTGGTGATGGTAGTTTGTGGGTTGCTTTTTGGGGTTTTTTTTTTTTTTTTGGCGTATTTGGTTGGTTGGTTTTGTGTTTAGCATGACCTATGTGGATACCCTAGACAAGGAACTTTCCTGTCTCACCAGCTTACCTTATTACTGATTACATTTGCTTTTGACTTTTTATAACTGCATCTATGACCATTTTTGGTATTATGCAATGGGCCAGATATTCTAGTGCCTGAGCCACAAATCATATGATATATAATAAAAACCCTTTTAACTCTATGCTCAGACTGAATCTTTTGTGCCTTCTGTCTACTTTCTGCTAATATTATTTGGGCATAGATTGTCTTAGTTATGATTTCTAGTTGGCTTTTCCTTCCCCTTTTTCACTACTTAGGGAATGATAAATATTAATGCATTATTGATTTGAGATAATGTAGTGAAATGGTATAGACAGGCGTGGGTTCAGGTCTGTATTCTCTTTCTAGCTGGTTGACCATGGTCAAGTTACTTACTTTTCCTAAGCATCAGTTTCCTTATCTGTACAAATTGTGAATAATAATGTCTCTCATAGGATTTCTATAAATATTTAAAAAGATAATGCCACTAGGCTTAGTGGCTCATGCCTATAATCCCAGTGCTTTAGGAGGCGGAGGTGGGAGGATTGCTTGAGACCAGGAGTTCAAGACCAGCCTACACAATATAGCAAGACTCTGTCTATAAAAATAAATACATAAATAAAAAGTAATGCCACATGAAAAAATACTTGGGTGTGGTGGTATGCGCCTGTAGTGCTGGCTACTGGGGAGGCTGAGGCAGGAAGATTGCTTGAGCCCAGGAGTTCAAGGCTGCAGTGAACTATGATTATATCACTACACGCCAGCCTGGTGACAGAGTGAGACCCTGTCTTTATTTATTTATTTAAATAAATTTTAAAAAATGCCACATAAAATGCTTTAGCATAGTACCTGGCTCACAGTAAGGTCTTAATAAACACCAGCTGATCTTACTGTCAGAATCAATAATATTGCTATTTATAATATCATTGCTAGACTTAACAAATGGGAGAAGTGTTAATCACCTGTAGAAATAAATGTCATAGCCTTCACTGGAATAGTGTTATATTCAACATGAAAGTCTTTCAATTGGCAGAAACACTCAGTTTAATAGGTACCTGTTAAGAACATTTTAAGGGACAGTCATGTTTTTTAGCTGGATGTTCTGGGAATCCAAGTAAAGCAGAGAATTATACAGTATGCTAATCAAAAAAGGATGTCTTTGTAAATAGCCTGAAATACTTCCTCAGATGCAACTTGAATAGGGAAATAAATGGCTGCCTTGAGGTTAGAGCAGAATTCTTTCATATGATTCACTAGATGCTGGAAACCCCAGCCCCACATTTTCCCACTAAAAATTTGCATTGGTATAGCGTTACACTCTTGAGGCTATTTAATAAAAAAAAAAAAAATTTTAAATTTAGATACTAAGTGTGTAATATTGGGGCAGTTTCCAGGTTTTAAAAATGGGTTAAAAATTTTTGATGGGATTTGACAAAAATTCCTGGAAGTTTTTTCTTATGACTGAAAATAAATATTTTTGGTTCCTGTATTTGGGTAGCAAATACAGTAATAATATAACTTTTTATATATTTGTAGCATTGCTTACAAGAATTTTTTCAAAACTGAAGGATAGTGTTTTTCACTGTTACTTGTTATCCTCAAAATAAAACAAAGGGAGAGTCTTGAGATTCATCCTTGCCTCTGTTCTAGGTACAGTATTGCTTCTGATTAAAGTTAATTTAGATTAATTGGCTAATTGTTCAGAATAATTTTTGCAAGAACTACAGAAAGGGGGTCACTTCAAAAGAGCAAAACTATTGAGTCTACTAGGGTTGGAAAATACTCGAAAGTGTCTTGTTTAGAGATGTTCACTTTAAGTAGACCCCCAGTACTAAATGTTTTGTGAAGATAGTGTCATATTTTGCTCTTCACAGAACATTAAGTTCTGGCCTTGCCATTTCCCCCAAATTCTGAACTATATTATTTATAGTTTTTTATTTGTTGGCTATAAAATATAGGTATACGAAATGTATGTATCTCTTTGCTATTATTCATGATAACTTAGAGAAATCCTACCAACAATAGGGTAATAGAGAGAAAGAGGAATTTCAAATTGCAGTTTTTAACTTGCAGATCACAACTCATTAGTATTCTATGAAATCAGTATAGTGGATCATAACTAGTAATTTTTTAAAAAATAGAATGAAATAAAATTGAAAATGTCAGAATGTATTGTATACAATAATAGTAATATTGTTTTGTGAAATTTGGTTTAAGATATATGTATATTTTACACATGCACACAATGTGTGTTGGGTTGTGATGTAAATTATAGTCTTGTGGGTTGTGGCTAAAAGAAAAAAGATTTGAAATGTACCATTTTAGTTGGTCTTTTTATTCCCTGGTGTCTGGCCCAGGTACTTCAATATCTCTGTGTCCATATCTGAGGAAGTGATGCTGATGAACATGCGTACTGACTTTTTTAGAATGTGATAATAATTGATTGATCACTCCGAGAAACTAGTACATTATTTTAAGATTATGGTGATACCAGATTTTCTCATGTTTTGTTTTGTGTTATTTGTTTGTTTTTGGGTTTGTGTATATTTCCAATCTTTTTATTTTAGAAAATATTGATGCTGATGGACAGGGATTTTGTCAAGGAGGATTCAGCATTGATTTTACTAAAGTAAGTTCTCATTTAAGACTGAATGAGATTCAGATCTATCTTACTGACTAAACTATGATTGAAAAGAAACTGGTTAATATTTCAGCTTCATTATAACTATTGTTTAATGAAAACAGTTAATAAAATGAGCCATTCAATTTGACATTCTTTGTCTTATATTATTCCCTCCCTAGTAAGCATTGCTTATTTGAAATAGGGAAACATAACACTGGGAATGGAGGAAAGTAGAGAATCTCCTCAGTAAATGATAGGTAACTATTATATTATGACTTAATATTAAATTTCCAGTTACGTGAATTTATAGAATATTACAGTTTTCTATTTTCAACTGCAATTATTTATTTTATAAAAGCTGTCAATGGGAGCTTTATTACAGAATCAGAGTTTAGTTACATAAAAGCTGAGAAACATGCGTGTTTGCCTCTTATTATGTGCCTGTGGGCACCAAGTGAAGCTGAAGCTATTTAATAATTGTAAGAATTCTCAAATGTGGTCCTCTGTGTATTTTCATCTAAACTCATGTGCTCTTCAGAGTTTATAGTTTTTACCTATTTTTCTAAAATAAGAATTCCATTTATATTTTCAAAGGTAAGTTTTTTTAAGTACTTTTCTTTATATATTTTTCTTTGTGTATTTATTTATTCATTTGTGGGACATATGAACATTTTGAATATCAAATTGAGAATATTAATTCCTTCTAG
>NW_012154396.1:1137151-1138693 GCF_000956105.1 Propithecus coquereli
TTGTTTGATTAAAAGTAGAGTTTCCTTAGAAAGCTTACTATGGCTTTTTTAGAAATGTGAGCAAAGAGGAGTACCTTGAATTTATAAAAACAACTGAAACTAAAATCACATGGTATGGAAAAATTAATAAAGCACTTTCTTATTTTTTAAAAATTTGTGTTTTACCTTTTACTGGACTAGGTACTGATAATTATAGTTAACTCTGTTTACTAGGTAATTGATTTTTAATACACTCAACTTCATAGTACATGAATCATAATTCAAAATTTAAGGAAGCTAAACAGAGATAAAGTATATTAATAAATATTAGGTTTAAACGTGTATGACAGATTTCCAAATTGGTGTTTTTTTTTTTTAAAGAACAGTATCTCTACATGTTTTCTATACTTATACCTATACAACTGTCACCCCAGAAGTAATCTCATATTGTGAAAGTCATTGGTAAACTGTTGACTTTCTTAAACCCATTTCTGGTAAAATGGTGTTATTTTAAGGTAGACAACTTAGAAGTATTTTTTTTTTATATAGCCAAGGCAGGAGATTGTTGAAGCTTGAAATGGCTGTATGTTCATTTAGAGGGGAAAATTTTTCTTACCTCCGGCAAGAAGTAATTTCCAAATATTGTGCTAAAACACAAAATACCTTGAATTAGACAGTTTTAGTTTGCTATGGATATAAGAAATGCTAGTCAGGCATAATTTGGATACATAATCCACCCTGACAATTTTACTCTCTGTCGCTCCTGTTTAATCTGTTAAGACATTAAAAATAGTTTTCCTTTAGTAGAAAATTCTTCAATGATTATTAGAAAGAAATTTTGCGTTATATAGTTACAAATCTAATATACAAAATTAAGAAGTGACTTTTTTTATTGTAACCCAGTAATACTTTGCACTAGTACTTCATTCTGGATATATGAAACAGCCAAGATCCACAGGAAAAAAATACGTGTTATTGTATTCTCACATATTAAATGAATATATTGTAACTTTTTAAACATTTGATTTTACAAAGGGTACAGTGGAGACCACTGAAACTGAGTTAGATGAACTTGAGATTTGTGATTTTGTTTGCTTTAATATATGTGTGTGTGTATATATCTAGTGTATAGATACATAAATATATACTATATATAACGTATACATATATATCTCCTTTATATTCATTACTTTGATTTCTGTTCTTAAAGCTACTGTTTTTAAGTATATATCTTTTTGTTGTTTGGTTCCTTCTAGGCTGACAGAGTACTTCTTGGGGGTCCTGGTAGCTTTTATTGGCAAGGTAGGTTAATAGCTTTTAAATTACTCAGTATTAATTATGTGTCTCTGATTCACCTGGTTTATCTTGTGCCTATGACATTTTTCAAATTATTTTAAAGAAAGAAATGGAAAATATTATTTAAATGTATAAACACTGTGTTACTGGCCGGGCGCAGTGGCTCATGCCTGTAATCCTAGCACTCTGGGAGGCCGAGGCGGGTGGATCGTTCAAGGTCAGGAGTTTGAGACCAGCCTGAACAAGAATGAGACCCCCATCTCTACT
>NW_012154396.1:1139018-1153773 GCF_000956105.1 Propithecus coquereli
TATAAAGTAATTTAAAATAATTTATTTTTATCGTGTGTGATATATACTTCTTCATGTCTATACTCTGGAGGCTGTGAGATAATCATTAGGAAGTGTGTGGAACCAATCAATATAGGCAAATTGTGGCATTCTGAAAGCTCAGGGTTTTAAAAGTATTTTGAAGTTGCTCATTAGAATATTTAAATGGTTATTTTCTTGTTAATCACTGACATCAAGAAAGATCTCTTTAAATATTTGGGGATTTTTAAAAAATAGAGGCTCTTATTAAGTTTTTTAAAAATATAGTTAAACTGCCATTGATATAAAGATACAATACTATATTCTTCAGGCATTCTGGGAGGTCTAATTAAGTTACCATTTGAAGAAATGTATAACAGATCATTATTGCTGACAGTTTGAAAATAGGTAACACTGTTTCATTTATCATTAGAGATATACAATTATTTATTTCATTAATGTTTTGACATGTTTAGTTTCTGCTAAAAAGCACTATTTACAAGATGAACTCTTGTTTATTAGCATTATGATATTCAAGCATTGTCAATATTTGGAAGGATTGGAAAACCTATGATTATCTTGATTTGAAAGTACTTTCTTTAATTTCAAATTTTACTTCTGTATTCTGCACTATGCTTTCTTTACCTGCTTCTATGTAGAAAAACCCACGTTTGCTTTTGCTTTATAGAAAGGGAAAGTAAAGAAAGATATTTGCTGAAGGGAAATAGGATGGAGGGAGAATAAAAAGGAATGAGAAATAGGAATAAGTGAAAAGTTGAAAGGGAAGGCAAAGGAAGGAATGAAGAAAAGAGAAAAATCAGGTGTCAAAGACAAATCAGTTTGTGAGACATACTAAAACTGAAAAATTTGAATTTCTACAGATTATACATCTGTTGGGAAATGAAATGACTTAGAAAAATTGCAACTGAGTTTTACTGTTTTAAAAATAGCAATTCTAAAGTGCATAGTAGAAAACAGGATATTAATACTTTCCAGTTAGATATAAAAATGTGGGTTTATTTATTTTTCTTCTTTATTGCTGATTATTCAGTGGAGGGGAAGAAAGGAAGTAGCTTCCTGGGAACAAAAGTGTTGAGAAAGTTAGATTTTGTGATTCTTGGTTAGGACTGCTTGTTAACTCCGTCTTTTTAATTGACACAGCTGTGAACATGTTTAAATGACTTGTTCTTTTAATAGTAATACCTTGGGTATTACATACTGTCTGTATGCATTCCTATTTATTATAAGTTAGGACAGATAGGTACTACTGATACTATATTTATTGGCATTGTGTTGCAAGTAATCTATAATATGTAACTAAAAGACTCAGTGAATTGGCAGAAAATATTTTGTTTCAGTAAGATTAAATCAGCAGGTTTCACCTCGGATAAGTAAATACATTAGAATGAATTTTTCTATAAATCTCAGAATTGTCTCTGTAAGAATGGAGAAAATGGTAATTGTGTTTTATGCAAAAGAGATGATGAATTTTCCAATGTTCTTTGAGTCAAGAAATATTTTTTGAACTCCTGTTATGTTTTCAGTACTGTTTAGGCACAGAAGATAAAGTAGTGTCCCAGAAAGAAAGTGTTTCTGTAGATTCATCCTATTGATTTGGATAGATTGGAACAGAACTGAAAACTTTAGCCTTTATGAATTGTTTTCTAAAACATCAGAAGTGAGAAGAAATTATTTTCTCTATGTTACGGAGATGACATTTGATAAATCAACTGACCTTTTTTGGGGTGGAGGACAGTCTGATTTTTGTGTAGTCATCTAGATTCTTGTCTACTTCGTAACATAAGGTTGTGAACAAAAGTCAGCTCATCCATTCAAGTTGCTTCATAAAGGTGTCTAAATAACTAGTTTAAAAAAAATCAACTGAACCAATTATTCTGATTATAATGGTAACAATATTTAATTGTTTCAGTAAAATTTTCAACTTTAAGTACTGGCTTAAATAGAAATAATCATAAATTAAAAAAGAATATCAAATTTCAGATTTAGCATTATCAAGGAGAGTTATTTAAGACTAATAATTAGAAATACTAATATCTACTGCTGTTTTCATTCATGCAGGAGCCATCTATTTTCTGTGTCGTAAAGTTACCATTAGAAAGTTACTTATTATATATATGTTTTTTAGGTCAGCTCATTTCAGATCAAGTGGCAGAAATCGTATCTAAATACGACCCCAATGTTTACAGCATCAAGTATAATAACCAGTTAGCAACTCGGACTGCACAAGCTATATTTGATGACAGTTATTTGGGTAGGTAAAACCAAAATACAAACTATTTTATGGCGTTGTGGTATATTTGTCCTATATTTGCATATGTTACATAAAATATTTTATGTGAAATAGATTGATTTTTTAAAATATAAGAAATGTACAATTTCAAATTATTATTGAGTACTTAGGTTATGTTATATTTCAGTAATTGAAGTTGAAGAGTGATTATTTATACAATGACAATAATAGCTAACATTTAAGATATGCTTTCTATGTTCTGGGCATTGTACTAGGTACCATATTTGCTCATTTAATTCTTACAACAAGACTGTGAAAACATACATACTGTTACTACCCCCATTTTGTAGGTGCAAACACTAAGGCACAGAGAGGCAAAATAATTTACTCAAAGTCACTTTCTTATAACTTGCTGTTCTGAGATTCAGACCCAGGCAGTCTGACTCTTAAATTTGTATTCACTATGCTAAACTACAGTGTTGGTCTTTAGGATTTATTAATGTTTGTTCTCTCTCTTTAAATTTCTCTTATTTATCAAAACAAGTCATACACAACAGAAGTATTAAATAGTACTTGCTAATTTAAAGAATCTATTCATTGTTTCTTTTTGATGAAATGGAAATTTTCCCTGTTTTTAACAGAGTTCTTTGTGAAGTTAATAAAGCAATCTTATTTTCTCTAATAGTGATATCCTATTTGAGTCTTTAACTCCATTATTTCTTTTAAAATTCATTTATTATAGACATGAATCTGTTACCCCTAGAGGACAAAATGTTACACAATTAAAGGAGTTACTTGAAAATATGTTTAAGGAAAGCATATTCAACCAGTATGCTGAAGGTAGCTGTTCTTGCCCTAATGGTGTCTCATCTTTGGTTCCCCGTTTAGGTTATTCAGTGGCCGTAGGAGATTTCAATGGTGATGGCATAGACGGTATGAAGTACTTGAACTATATTTAATCCTTTTGAAAAAATTTAGATTAAGCATTTGAAACATATGGCATTGAAATTTTTCAGCAATTTGAAAGCTTTGTTATAGAATATAGCCGGAGAAATAAGGGTGATGTTAGCACGTTGAGGAGAATCCAAGCTTGGTCTGTGCTAAACTTCCTCTAGTGTCCACTGAAATTGAGACGGCCACTGTCAGCCTTGGCCTCTCTTCTGCTCCTTTCTAGTCCCCAGCACTGTCAGGGGTTTCTTCAGCTTCTTCCTCCTTGCTTTCAGCAAATTCAGTCCTCTGGGGGAGGCTTAGTTTCTTCTTTCTTTAGGCATGATTTGTTACCTTCTGGGCTGTGTCTATAAGGTTATTACCCCATCCTGCCTTTGTCCATCTGTCTTCCTTTGGAGCTCAATTTAGGAATCATAGTCTTTACCTGATTTTGATCACATTTCTGTGCCACAGCCACCTCTGCATTTCAGTTTGCTCTATATTATTATTCATTACTGTAAATGTAGCTTTTCTTCATTCTTAGGTCACTTTATTTTGTCTGTTTCTTGTTAAACAAGATTATAAATGACTTACGGGCTTATTTGCGTATATTTGAAAACCTTCCAATTTTTCTATATTTTGTAAATTTTGATTTTGTAGTTAACAAATGCTGGGATTATTATGGAATATCAGTTTTTATAAATCTGTTGTTTATTTTGTACTCAAGTAATAAAACTTAAAACTTGCTGACTTAGCCACTTTCTTCTGTAATTTCCAATGTTTGTCTTAAAAATGAACAATTTATTTTGTTTTGTTTTCTTCCCAGACTTTGTTTCAGGAGTTCCAAGAGCAGCGAGGACTTTGGGAATGGTAGGAAAGTTAAAAGGCTTTTTTAAAAAAAATCTCTGAGTTATCTTCTATTTTACTATATTTTATATACTTTTGTTTTTCCTGCACAGGTTTATATTTATGATGGGAAGAACATGTCCTCCTTATACAATTTTACTGGTGAGCAGGTATGCTTTTAAAATGTTATCCCCTGCCCTCTATTATATTAAATAAAAGCAGTATATATTGATTGGAGAAAATTTGGGAAAAGAAGAAAAGTATAGAAGTCACCGATAATCCAGTCAAGCAGATAATCCATCAAATTATTATCATTTTGGTGTATTTCTGTGTGTGTGTGTGTGTGTGTAAAAATTGGTTTACTCTGTGTTTTTAATTTTTTGTCTTGCTTTTTACATTCAACATTTTATCAGTATTTTCTGATATCTTAAAACTTTTCTTGCCAATATCAGATGGTTTAATGATTCCATAATATTCAATATTATAGATATAGGCTTTAAACATTTCACCTTTGTTTTAACCAAAGCAGTTTGCATAAGCAAAGCCTTGTGTATGGCTCATTTTTGGTTTTTTTGTTTGTTTGTTTGTTTTGTTCTTTTAGAAAATATAAAATCAAATTGCTCACAAACAAAACCACAAAAACTTCATTTTTCTTTGATGATGACATTAAATTCTCCTTTATTATGGAAAAAAGAGCATGGCATAGGTGTGTAAATTATGGATATCACAAGCAAACTTCATTTGTACTCCATGAAATAAACTGTTCTTCAGTTAAAAAGTCGTACTTTTTATACCCATTAACCATCCCCACCTTATGGGTGCAAAAATATAGTTAGATAGAATGGACAATATTTGATAGCACAACAAAGTGACTGTAGTCAACAATAAGTTAGAGTATACTTTAAAATAACTAAAAGTGGAATTGGAATGTTCCTAAACACAAAGAAATGATAAATTCCTCAGGTGATGGATACCCCAATTACCCTGATTTGATTAATTCACATTGTATGCCTGTATCAAAATATCACAGGTACCCTATAAAGATATACAGCTATTATGTACCCATAATAATTAAAAACAAAAAAAGTAAAGAAAGATCTAAATTGTCAAATTAGAAAAAAAGTACTTTTAAGTATTAGACATTCTCTGCAAGTATAGGCATATTGTAATATTCTGTATTGTATGTCTCAAATAAATAATAAGATGGTAGTGATAAAGGAAAAATTAACAGTAGTAGATTAAAAAAACCTCATAGTTTGCCTATCTGGGATTCAAGCCCAATTTTTTGAGATTGTTGGGCTTTGGAAAGGGATAGATTAGATGAGTGACTAGACTCATGGTCCCCAGAAACCTCATCCCATTTGTGTGGCAGCCAGGGTTGATGCAGAACATGGAGAGACTTGTAACTGAAGGGCAGTTAGTGTTGCTGCAGGGCTGGTGATCTCTTTGTGCTGTTGTGACTTCTTCAGCTCAAGCAGCTTCTCCTGTCTGATGTCCATGTTTGTCTCTGGATCCTGTTGCAATGTAGGAATCTCCCTTAACATTCCCTCCTGATATCTGAGCTAATCAAAGTTTGGAAGCACTGCTAACTTTTTTTTTTTTTTTGGTCTGTTGACTCATTCTTCACCTTAGTTTGTATTTAATCTGTCATCTCTTTTAGTTTTGTTTTGCATGTTGGGCTTTCTTTAGAACTTTCATGTTTCATATTTATTTCCAGCTAGGCTGCTCTGTCTGTGATGGCCAGTGGGCTCTTGTGGTTCTCAGACATTCCTTCTCCATATGCAGAATGAGCTCATGATAAACCCAAACACATTTGTATTGTATGTAATTCAAAAGCAAAACCATCTGGCAAGTAATTGATTGAGATGTGAGATAAAAATGACCTCTTTCCATCTTTTTCCGAACAGCAGTTTCTTTAGTAGCAATTTTACATAGGGAGAGCCAATTATTAACTATTATTAATAATTATTATCTATTATTCTCACTGCATAGGCATTCACATATAACTTGTTGGGTTCAATTAAAGCATCTGTCTGTGACTGTATGTCTTTCTGTTAGTGTGCCTGTGTCTGTTGTGCTTTGGAGAGTGGGGAGAAAGGGAGATAATAGGATAGTCCTGGGAAAGAGAATTGATTGTACTTGGATTTAAGTGGCATGTGTTGATGACACTGGAATGATATACGTAGAATATGTTTTGCCTATACTCTAGGAAAATAAATAAGCCTCATTACCTGATTGTCGTTGCATTGTCAGAATAAACGAGAGAAGACATTTAGATTGAAGCGCTATTGTGCAGAGAAAAAAAAATAACCCTTTCTATTTGATACATATACTACAATTGTTAATTGTCTAAACTAGTTGGATGAAATACCAACATTTTATTTTCATCTCGTTATCCAGATGGCTGCATATTTTGGATTTTCTGTAGCTGCCACTGACATTAATGGGGATGAGTAAGTTTAAAAAAATGTTTCCAGAAACAGTTTTCCTCTCATGTTTATGAACTCTTTACTAAAACTAAACATTTTTTCTTCTGTTTTTCTGTCCCCTTCATGCTAATCTTTCTATTTAAGGAAGCAATTTGAAGCAATTTTAATCATGAATGCCAGAAAACCTCTATGTTGGTCATAATTTTTTTCAATAGCTTTTATAACATGAAAAATAATTTTATGAATTACTCATAGTTTCTTAAAAGAGTTAAAGGAAGGTTTGGATTTAAAATGACTGCTATGATAATCATTTTGTGCTTCAGTGTGGCTGTGAGAGATGTAGAAAGAGGAAGACAGTTTTAATGTCTGCTAATAGGTGGAATATGATCTTGGCTTTGGTGAGAAGATTCTGTTCTTTTAGTTATGCAGATGTATTTATTGGAGCACCCCTCTTCATGGATCGTGGTTCTGATGGCAAACTCCAAGAGGTGGGGCAGGTCTCAGTGTCTCTTCAGAGAGCTTCAGGAGACTTCCAGACGACAAAGCTGAATGGGTTTGAGGTCTTTGCGCGGTTTGGCAGTGCCATAGCTCCTTTGGGAGATCTGGACCAGGACGGCTTCAATGGTGAGATCCAAGCTCAGCAACTGGGGGTCCCTGATTATCTGTGTCCACCTGGAAAAGTCCAATGTCCCCATCTGTAGAAGTTCGCATGAGTGAACCTTCTTCCTGGAAAGGTGGATTGGGTGTGACACACCAAGTTTAAAGATAGGCTGCTGTTTTTTTCCTTAAAAGTCAGAAAAGTTTTCAGAAGTTGACTGCATGAGTTTTTATTCATGGGTCCTCAAATTAGAGTGTTAGAACAGTTAATTTCTAAAAGAAAATTTCATCCCCAGTGGAGCCCACTGCTAGGTGGTGGTTAGTGTGTGTCTCTGCCTCCTGCTTGGCAGCAGTGCCCTCTACTGTCCATTTGGTTACAGTTGTAAAAAATGCTCCCAGGCACATTGTCAAGGCAATGATGACTCTAATGCAAACCTCGTGCATGCCTCAAAGGTATGATTTGCCATTAATACATGGGTTTTTTTTTAGTGTTATTTATTTATTTATTTATTTTTTTAAATTTTACCAGTCAACTAACAGACAGCAAGCCATTAATATTTTTAAAGCCATAACTTTGTTCTGGCTGTCTGGAATGTTCTGAGGGTGGTTATATCTCCCTTCATCTGTCCTTTAAAAGGCATAAGCCCATTGCTTTATAATAGTCCCATTTCAATAGCTGTCAATATCTCTGAAAAATAAAGTTGGCTTTTACTATAGCACTCTTTTTAGAAACATGAACTATCAATGCTAAATTACCGAGATTTTTTTTTTTAAAAGAACACTATTAAAAACTTTTGTAGAGATCACAGAATAGAGAAGTTGAACTATTAGTTTGTTTATGTAAGCAACAATATAGTAGGTATTAGCCCCCTTAAAATGTAAAGAAAAGTTGTATATTAAGAAGAAAACTTCAAAGATACGGATGACTAATATGTCTCAAATAGTAGTGGAAAAGGAAATGTTGCTTGGCCTCAAGATTCCACACCTGCCTCCTGAGCAGGTATATGTCACGTACTAAAAATGTCATCTCGAAGATTAACCCAGGAAGTTTCAATGTTAGTGAAGAACTACTCAAAGGTACATTTTGCTTCCTAAAATAGAGTGTTAAAGATTTTTACCACCAAGAGAACTTAACATAAATCAAATGGCTCTATGGTATAAACTTCATAATAAAACATGAAAAGAAAACTGTAGAATAGACTAAATCATTATTTTTTTTTTTTTTCAGTACCAATAAGTCTTTATTTATTCATTGTATTTTCCCAGGGAAAGTAGAAAGGAAGGGAAAAGAGTCAGCATGTGTGCTACAAAATGATTAGAAAATGAGAAAGGAAGTACCCAATACAGCAAAATCAACCATCAAATAAACATACCCCAGGATGGGGTCCACCAAAGCCCAAGGGGGCTCAGTCTCCTGCAGTTCAGGAATGAGGGGAAGGGATCAGGAAAAGAACAGACAAGTACAAGCTTTCCTATCCTCCCTCCCTCCCCATAAATTCAAGATTTCACACAAAGCTTTGGTTTCTAGCAGTAAACATGGAGTTACATTCGTCCGTCTCCTATTAAACAATCTTGTGGCCACTTTGCCATAAGTTTCTTGCACCTGTATAATAAAAGTTCCTGAGTGACTTGGATATACATTCATAATCCCTTTCTTGGTCTCCTGCCTCGACTTTCTACATGGAAGGCCCCCAATTGCGTACGTCTCTCTACTTTTGGATTACAGATTAAGTAGGTTTGATCCATCCAAAATACAGCAGTGTTTCAAGTGTTTGGCATGAATCACCATCAAGAAATGGTCTTGACTTAAGAGGTTGGGAACAAGGGATGGAGGGTTCCTAGCTTCTTCAGGAGTTTTACATAAATCATTGAAGAGTTGTGGAGACATCCCAAGAATTAAATGCATTATGTGTGTGGGTGTGTAGGTTTTCTTTTGGGGGGGATGGGAAAGAGGGTAGGGAGACAAGTTTTTAGGACAGAAGATCTGGTGGAAAATAGGAAACGGGAAGGGGAACACAAAAAGGTTGGTGTTCAAGATCCCCACTTCAAGAAGAGGGCCTCCCCAAACTAATGTTTCAGATCCTTTTGCCTGGTGCAGAACCTTCTGTCAAAGATGCTTTGGCTATTTTTCTTTCAATACAAAAAGAAGTTTGTAAACAATAAAACCCCAAAAGAACATGAAAACCAACACATTATATTTACACAAACTAGGCTACCTAGCAATCACCAACTCAGTAAAGTCCTACAAAGCCCAGACAAATACAGTAACTAGAGGGGGGCAGCATTTAGGGGAGACAAGAACCCAGGATCAGACACACACCACCCAATGCATTCTATTGCATTTGTCCCGTTTCAACACAGTGAGGTAGGTTTGTGCTGATCTCACAGCATGTAAACAAAACCCCCTTTGCTCCTTCAGCTGCCATGACACTATTAATGACTACTACAGCAGGGCAGGACACTGGCTCCGGGCACCACAAAAGGCCTCATTTATGGGTCTCCCTGGAACCTAAGAAATTTGAAAGGTTAAGGATTTTAGTCCTCGATTCATATATCCATCCCTTAACAGCATAGGATGAGTACAGGGGTATTGGTCTTAAAACTTATCCTTACTGACTCAGTTTTTACAAAAACACACATACATCCTGTTGTGCATGATAGACCTAGCCTAAACCAGTGAAGGATGGATCGGGTATGTAAAGCATGTCCTGTGCCCTAGGATTAGACAACCCTCACCTAACCTTGGCTTCCTCTGGGCCTTTCACCTGGCCCAGCCTCTTCTAACTTCTCTGCACCACCTTTTGCTGTTGAGACTAATTTCTAATTTTCCAGTAGGAGGTGATCAAGTCATGGGGCAACCCAGTTAGAACCTAGTCTCCCATGAAACATTTTCAAGGTGGAAGGGGTTTCAAGTAGACACTATGGCAGAAAAGACAGCTCTAATTGGCAAAAATGAGGTAGTTCAACAGGCTATGCACTCCAAATAGTTGCTCTCTATGGTGATAAAAACAACAAAAAACATTCCTGCTGTGCAGACCTGGAGATGCTGCCAAACTTATCCCTGAGATTGCTCATGTACCTGAGAACACAGTGCAGGAACGAGGGCCTTAGATTAAAATATACAAAAATACAAAACCATAATATTTATATTAAGAAAAAAGTTAAAATGCACGAGATACGTCATTCGCACACAGCTAGTGCAGTTGGCATCCTGGAGAAGGTGGGACTCAAGGTGCAGTTACCCAAGGGAGCAAATAAATAAAATCACATTGGCCCAGAATGGGGTGGGAGTGAGCTTAGGAGCAGCACATCTGCAGCTGTTCTCCCCCAACCACCCTTTTTGCCTGTCATCACTACCCATTGCTTGGGACAGTTCCCAGCACCCTATCTCAAGAATGGGTATGAGAATACAAAATGTGGAAAAAACCCTGCCTTAACTCCTGAGAGAGTCCCTCCCACAGAATGTAGTGGCTTGTGGGTGGGGTCCATTAATCTGGTCTTGTACTTAATCGTTTCACTCTGGCATGGGCATATTATTACATATCCTTCTTTAAAAGGAAAACAACTTCCTATCCAGGCCACTTTCAAAAGCTAGAGATTCTGGGGATGGAGTCTCAGATAAAGCATTTAGGTTCTAGGGTGATTTCCCCGTAAAGCCCTCCCTTGCATTTGGATAGAGCATGGGGAGGGGGTAGGGTTCCTTTGCTTCACCCTTTCCCCCCACCAAGAGGGAAAAAGGGGTGATGCCGTGAACCCGGCCTGAGATACAGGGCATTGCCAACCTCCCCCAACCCACCCTATCCCCACTTTCTCCACTCTGCCTGCTCATTGAAACTTCGTCATAGCAAAAGAATGGCCCCCAGCCACTGTGGCTCAATTCTGGGCCTCTGGGAGCAGGGCAGGGCTGTGGATCTCTTCTTCCTCCTGAAAGTAGGCTGGCTTTCCCTGCGCGCTAGGGGCCTGCTGGGCCTTCAGTGGACACCAGGCTACCATGTGGCTGATGCTCTGGCAGAAGTGGCACTTCTTGGGCTGGGGTGGCAGCTTGCATTCTTTAGCATGATGGTCTAGACCTCCACAGTTGTAGCACCTGTCTCCTTTTGATCTGCGCTTCTCCATGTTCTTCCCCTTTGGCCGCCTCTCACTCCCGATACAGAACACCCCACCAGGTCCAGTGACTCGGATAGATTCCAGGCCTTTGGCAGATTTCTTAAAGGTGAACTCGACTGCCTCACCCTCCTTCAGGCTCCGGAAGCCGTCCATGCGCAGCTTACTCTGGTGCACAAAGACGTCCACAGTGGGGTCGAGCGCGACCCCGGCGCGGGCGGTCATGGACGGGAAGCCGAACCCCATGCGCACGTTGAACCACTTACAGATGCCGGCACCATGTAGCAGCTGCGGCTCGGCCGCGGCCCGGGCCGCGTCCTCCGCCGCCTTGGCACAGCCACCTGCAAACTGCTGGTTGGACACGGAGCCCATGGCCCCTGCTCAGGCCGCTGCTGGCCCCGGAGAAGTCCGGAGGCAAAGGGGTGGTTCGGAGAAGAGGCAGCTACATCTTCCCCCGCACAATAGCGTCAAAATCATTATTTTTTGATAACAAAAACTACCTAGTAAATACAGAGCCAAGTCTGAAGTTCCACCTTGAATAAAGTTAAGGAGTTCTTTGCTGTTAATGTATAGCAGGGCGTCTGACTCTGAGGTTTTCTGGGCAGGCGTGGACATGTTTGTTGTCACCTTGTCCTGAGGATATTCCGGCCACTTTAAAGAAAGTGTTCTCAATATCATGATCTAGACAGCATCTCATCCTGCTTTCTATATTTTTATTAAAATATATTATCTGTCAACAAATATAAACAAGAGCTAAAAACATCGAAGCTTTACAAAGATTTTACAGAGATTTTATCTTTTACAAAGATTTTATAAATTGATGCCATAGAGAATGATTATGGTCTCCCAGGGTTTCTCCTTGGGTCTTACTGTCCCAAATGGTAGATTGTGAAGGATAATGCCTTCGGTGGGAAATTATCTGTGCTGTATTTATGTCCACTTTATTTATAGCTATCTATGATACATAGTTACATATATATGCCATTAGTTATAACCTGGATCTTTTTTTCTGTTCATACCTGGTAACCTGAAGTGCTATTGCTCCTATATTCCCCTTTTCCCACCTACCCTTACCAGGAAAACCCGGGGCATTATCAAGAGGGATATTGAAAACAAAACAGTAAAGCTATGTTCCATAATTTTCTACAGCCCCAGGGTAATTATATGCAGTTTTTGTCTATATTTCTCTAGAAAAGCAGAGGAAAAAAGAAAAAAACAACTAAAATGATCAAAGGAAGAAACTGATTGCATGAAAATGTAGGACTTTTCTGATTAGACAGATGACAGCTAAGAGAAAATAATTAAAATGTATAAAATAATGAAGGGTTTAGAGAAGTTACAGATAATTTTGATTAAATAGTCTCTGAACATTAGAGCCATCTTTTGTTAGGAAATTATATTTTAATAAATACTTTCTTAATGCTTATGTCAATTTAGAAGTTATCTTTTAAAGCTTGAAAAGGATAAAAGGAGGATACTTTTACATAATTTAAATACTTAATTTTTAAGGATAGCAAATTCTTAGTTGGTGTTTTCTGCAGGACAACCACTCTTATAGGTGCTGAAAATGGGAGGATAAATCAGGGCCTACCCATGTCCTTAAGGAACTCAGTATCCAATGGGGGCTACATATATGAAAACAAACAAACCCTGCAAACACAGTGTTTGAAATATTTCTGGGCATAATGGTCTCATAAAGGATGAGTGATCAAGGTATTTTTGGTGTGTCAGGGGATATGTCATCGAGGAGGCTTAAGACAATTAGGATACATTAAGGAAATTGAACAATGTGGTATGGCTGGTCCATAGGGGCTGGTATAGGCAAGGTGGACTTGTCCTTGCTCTCACAAAGCTTACGTTCTGTGGAGAGCCATATAGTAAGTAAACAACGGGGAAATTCAGATAGTGATAAACACCGTCGGTTTTAAAAAACAAAAGCAAGGTCCTGTGATAGAGACTACCTGGGTAAAGGGTATGATAGAGAGAGTAGAGGCGAGCGCAATGCTGATAGTGGTCAGAGAGGACCTCTCTGTCGGAACATCTGATCTATTTAGACAAATGCAGGGAAAAAGGCCTGGAAAACTCAAGGACTCTTAGGGCGGAGAGAACAGCAAGTATAAGCCCAGAATTGGGAACTAGCTAGATGTATTTGAGAAACAGAAAACTAAAAGGCCAGGATTGCTGGGAAGAGTGAATGAGGGTAACAAGTTGGGGACTGGGGATGGAGGAGGAATGAAATTTGCAAGGTAAGCAGTGGACAAGCCAGGTAGGGTTTAGATCTTATTCTAAATGCTTTGGGAAATAATTGAAGGATTTTAAGAAGAGGGTGGGTGCGACATGATATGATGAATATTTGGCCATTTTGAAGAGAATGTGTTATAGGGGTAAGAGTGGAAGGCTGCTTAGAGGCTGCTTTAGAGGTCTAGGGAAAGGGCAGCAAGGGCTTGTCTAGGGTGGTAGCAGCAGAGAGAGAGAAGTGCACATATGTGTAGTATATTTTAGAGTTAGAAAAGGTCATTTGGTATCTGGGTTTTTTTTTTTTAATTTAAAACATTATTTGTTTATGTTATTTCAATATAAGTTGAGCAAGATTAAGATGAAATCCTAACTTTCTAATTCCTGAGCCAGATTGACTTCTTTTCAGAAAAAAACAAAAACTGTGCATAAATAAATTAACTAGAATTTTGAGAACCAAAATAAACTTTAGATGAATCTTTTGATGTCCCCTTCCCACCCACCGCCGCACCCCTCTCATTTTAAAGATGAAGTATTTGAAGTCCAGAAAGTTTAAGTGATTTGTCTAAGGTCAGACCCAGAATGTCTGGCTCTAAATTAATGTCATTTCTACACAATTTTGCTTGAATTTCCTTGATTTAGATTGTTGCTTGTGAATAAAGAGTACCCTACTGAACTTTGAATCAATATTTGACATGATAAATGGGTTCTATAAATATTAAGATCTCCATATAAATAATTGTAAGTACTAAGAGTTTCTTTCCTCCATCCTGTCCTCTTCCCTCTTTTCTTTCCATCCTTCCTCATTTTCTCCTCTTTATTACTTCTCTCATTCTCCTCCTCTTCCCCTTCCTCATTTTGCCCCACAGATATTGCAATTGCTGCTCCATATGGGGGTGAAGATAAAAAAGGAATTGTTTATATCTTCAATGGAAGATCAACGGGATTGAATGCGGTACCATCTCAAACCCTGGAAGGGCAGTGGGCTGCCCGAAGCATGCCACCAAGCTTTGGCTACTCAATGAAAGGAGCCACAGATATAGACAAAAATGGATATCCAGGTGCTTTCCCATGAATACATAGAGCTCTTAGATTTTTCAGTCCTAATTGCAGGTAGTATTAGTTACTGTTCTCTTGATTTGTATTTTAAATCATTTCAATTCGGTATTTCAAGTATTGATCAAACCTCTACTATTGTTCTCATCACTGAAGGGGACATGAAAAAAAGATAGCTCTACTTCCTGGAAGTGTACAATATGAAGCACATGCTCTGAATTTTTTTCTTTTTTTTTCTTTTGATACAGAGTCTCACTCTGTTGCCTGGGCTAGAGTGCCGTGGTGTCAGCCTAGCTCACAGCAACCTCAAACT
>NW_012154396.1:1154321-1155649 GCF_000956105.1 Propithecus coquereli
TATTACTTAATTTTCCCAATAAGGCTTATGAGGAATATAGGCTAGATTAGCTGACTATTATACCATTTTCTGGATGTGAAGAGACTGAGAACGGTTATTTCAAATGGTTATTTGCCCAAGGCTATCCAGTGGGTTAATCCAGTAGAGCAAGTAAGGCCTTTTTCTAGTTCTTATACACTTTGGAGTATTATAGTAGATCTAGGATCAAAATGGATCTTTTCTTTAAATGAAATATAATGTAGAAAATTTAAATGACTTTTGTTCTTGAAACAGTTTATGAGCTCAATATATAAGAATGTTGAACTGCTTCTGGAAATAAGACGTGAAGTTGATTCTTATCTATAAATTAGCACTATTTCAAAGAGTTTTTTGTTATAAATTCAATACATTGTAGAACTTTTAGAAAAATAGCAAAGCATATCTTATCAATGTTTTTCCTATGTATTCACATACTTTTTTTTAACGAAGTAGAATGATAGTTTATGTGCTGTTCATAGTATATTTTATCCATTTGAAGAATCAGAAACATTGCCCCATTTTATTATGCTTCTAAAACATGAATCTTGTGTTTCCATTGTAACAAATAACTGTACCATATCGTATTCTACCTTATTTTTGGGCTTTTATATTTTTGTTTATAAATCTGCTGCATACCTCGGATTGTGTCCTTTGGACAAAATTCTAGAATTGCTATGTCAAGGGTGTTTACTTTTTTTTTAAGGCTGTTGATACACACTGTCAATAACAATCCCATTCCTTCCAGAGGAAGGTTTTTGTCACCTTTTTTTGAGCACTCACCAGCAACAAACGAGTGATCATTGTCCTACACTTGTGCCTCTTTTAAAATAATTTTTTACTATATAACAAATAGACAGTGTTATTTTGCTTTAATTAACAGTTTTTGATTGTTAGTAAAGGTAAGCATTTTTGTTTATTCGTATACTTATATTTACTTTTGTCAATTTCCTTTTTGTGTCTTTTTTTCTCCTGTTGGGATGTTGTGTTTCTTTTCTTTCATTCTTTTTTTTTTTTTAAATTTGCACAGTGTCTTAAATATTGAGAATATTTACTCCTTAATTCTTATATATATTTTCCAGTTTGTCACATTAGTATTTTGGGCATAAAGAAGTTTTAAATTTTTATGTAATCCAATCTACTGTTTTTATGTTCTGGCATGTGCTTTTCTGCTTAGGAAGGACTTTCTCAAATTTAGCTTGGGTATACTGTGAGATAGAGCTCTGATTTCACTTTTTCTGAATCATGAACCTGTCGAACCAGTGACATATAAAAACTAATGGGTTCTGTTTTTGCTGATTTGAATGCTGTCT
>NW_012154396.1:1156141-1163321 GCF_000956105.1 Propithecus coquereli
AATTTCTTTCTATTTTTAGTAGAGACGGGGTCTCGCTCTTGCTCAGGCTGGTTTCGAACTCCTGAGCTCAAACAATCCGCCCACCTCAGCCTCCCGGAGTGCTAGGATTACAGGCGTGAGCCACCACGCCCGCCCTTAAATCTTTTTATGTGAATTTAAAGTTTTATAGAATGTTATATAAATTTTAAAAACCATTATTGCTATTAACATGTTTTTTCACTCTCTCTTAAGACTTAATTGTAGGAGCATTTGGTGTAGATAGAGCTGTCTTGTACAGGTGAGCATGTTTTATATCTTGTAATATAGAAATATTCTGAATTATTTGAAAGTTTTTTAGTGAAGTACCAGGGTTTGAATATCAGTTTAATTTTCTTGAAGCAATGATAAAATTTGTTCTTATTCAAGATTTGCTACAGGCAAATAGTATTTTTTTAATGATACATAATAATAGTACATATTCATGGGGTACAAATGATACTTCAATACATACATACAATGTTTAATGATCAAATCAGGGTAATTAGGATATCCATCACTTCAAACATTTGTCATTTCTTTGTGTTGGGAACATTCAAAATTCTCTCCTCTAGATATTCTGAAATATGCAATAAATTATTTTTAACCATAGTCACTCTACTGTGCTATTGAACACTAGAACTTATTCCTTCTATTTAACTATACAAATAGTATTTGTACAAGGAGGTTCCAAAGAAGAGAGAGTTGTAGATTTTTTTATTTAGAAAAGCATTCAGAATTTTCCCTTTGTCTTTAAATTATGTTCAAAGGTATTCTTCTGTTTTTTTAAATCTCTCTTTAAAATTTATATGGGTTTACATTTTCCTATAAGAGGCATGAAGTTAACTTGGTGCTTGTGCCTCAGTATTCTGTGACCATAAGGGCAGTATGTAATGCATGAATCCCAAAATGAAAATTTTTATTAAAGCAACATGTATGAATTCATGTGTCTCTGTTTCCCAGCTTCATACAGGTTCTCAGTTATTCTCTGTATTTTATCAATTCCTCATGCCTTAGAATATCAGCTGGCATCCCAAGAAGATTAAGAAGTTTACACTTCTGTGGGCTGAGTTTATACACGGCAGTAAAGCTAACATTGGTGCTGTGTAATAGAGTTTATGGTAGATCAATTTAATTATAGCTATGGGGCAACATGTGCACTTAACAGATTTCAGGGATTTATCATTTTTGAGACAGGCACATTGACGTAAACCTCCTGTATTTTTGTACAGGATTTAAACCTGTGTATCTGAACTTTGGAAAACTATATTTATTTTAATTTATTGTTTTAGTTTCTTAAAACTGCTGTTAAGGAAGTAGTACATGCCCGTGGTAAAAATTCAAACAATACAAAAGGAGCATACAATAAATATATTTTCTCTCATACCAATTACTAATTTATTAGTATATTCTACCGGAGATATTCTGTGCATTAAAAAATTATGTGTATGTCTTTCTGTCTACAGGCATTCTTTGTACATAGTGGGCTTTTTTTTCTCTCCTACTAAAATTGCATTTTGTATATATTTTAGAGATCACCCCATATCAGCACAGATGGATTTACAGTGCACATTTTCCCCACTGTAATGCACTGCATTAAGTAGATATCCCATAACTTGTGGAACCATTCTGCTTTGATGGACTGAATTCAGACAGGCTGACCAATTGTCCCACTTTGCCTGGAACTGAGCAATTTCCCGGGACGTAGGACTTTCAGTGCTAAAATTAGGACAGTTCTGGGCAAATTGCGCCAGTTGGTCATCTCCATTTAGGTTGTTCCTGTTCTTACTATTACAGACAATGCTTTAGTAGACATTGTACTATGCGTGCAGTGAATATGAACCTAAAGTGCTTAGAATCAGTCTAACATTTTAAATAACTTTTTTTTTCTTCTTCTTTTTTTTCCCTAGGGCCAGACCAGTTATCACTGTAAATGCTGGCCTTGAAGTGTACCCTAGCATTTTAAATCAAGACAATAAAACCTGCCCACTGCCTGGGACAGCTCTCAAAGTTTCCTGGTAAGGGTATTTGTTTAGTAATAGTTATTATTGTGATTATTTGTTCAATCATTGTAAGAATAATTGGAAATGAAGGCAGTAGGGCTGAAATACTGCTAAAACAGTTTCTATGGGTATATTCTATTTTCATGTCATAAGTTGGATTGTTGAAATAGTGCTCCAAAGAAGATATCTAGAAGGTTCTAGAAATACTCTATAAACTAATATAAAATTAATTTTTAAATAATTATGCATGGTTAATGAATATTTTCAAAAAGAAGGAAAAGCTAATAAGATCTCAGAATTCATTTATATTTAATTCTAAACAGGCTCATGAACATTTAACATTTTAAAAGATATGTTCTTTTCAGATTTAATATCTGTGAACAGCTGTATGAAAAAAATTATTTTGCTCTAATATTTTGGTCTTCTATTTGTTCCTTTAGTTTCCAAGGAAAAATATAATATTTTTTCACAAATTCAATATTGGAATTCTTCTCTAGTCCATTCTTTCTCTAGTCTTCATCATTTGTATGCTAATTTCATGAGTTTTGCTCTATTTTCATTCTACCTGTATAATTTTCTTAAGATTTTCTTTAAATTGACTCATGCTTTCCTTCAAAATATTTAAAAATAAAATGTAGAAACCAGTATCTTTCTCATACATGTCAAAATAACTATCAAACTAATGAAAAATCTTGACCCATCATATACTATTAAAATCACCACGAGTAACCCACTTTGGGAAATGCTTACACAGAAAAATTGCGAAGCTTACAGATGCAGGGGAGAATGATTGGTAGCTAGGAAAATTTTATTTCAAAAGAGCTAATCAGATAGTTTTCCTAATTATTTTTGCATTATTTTTGAGTTGTTTTAAAATTATTATTATAGTTATTAAAATTGTGAAATTTTAATTTATATTAGGTCACATTAAAATTCAGTAAGATTTGTTCTCTTTGTTATTATTGATTGGCAATGAAGTTGTTTTCAAGATTTTGGTGTTAAATTTTACTGCCTTTCTATCCTTCACTCACCCTGCATGTCTCTGCGAGGTTGCCAATAATATGCTTATAATTATGCTAATAATTCAAAGGCTTCATATGCACTAACTACAGCATATGAAAGCATAGAACTTGCTTCCATGTGATTTTCGACTATGGCATATAGTAAGAAATACATTTTGCATTATAATTCCAGTAAACACATATATGTAATTAAAATAAAAGTTTTGTGAAATCATACTTACCCTTGATGCTTAAGTCAATTTTATTTATTTAATTTGTTTTTTTAAGATGCTAGATACAACCCATTAAACTGATTTTATAACTTGTTAATAAATTATGGAAAACACTTCTCTAGAGGAGTTTGCTAATTAAAGGAATTTTTGGTGGATCCTTTATTAAATGAATCAGTATTTTAAATCTGAACTGTCATTTTCCTCATTTAGATTTATCAACGGGTTCTATAAACTTGAGAGGAGTTATAGAAATTCTTTTTCTTTTTCTCATTAAGGTACCATGAAAGGAAATGTGCTTAAATTACTGAAGGATGAATTCGATTAGTGTGTGTAATTTCATGTTTTAAGAATAATATTAAGACATGAAGAAAGATACAAGACTTTACACTATAAACTATGTATTAGAAAAGTATTCAAAGATATGTCTAAACTGGATCTTTGGATTTATATATTTTTTATTTTCCCACAGTTTTAATGTCAGGTTCTGCTTAAAGGCAGATGGCAAAGGAGCACTTCCCAGGAAACTTAGTAAGTGTTCTATGGAAAATCCTGTTATTTTAATGATGCTGCATATACAGCACCTAAAAAATATTTTAGGATAGTTGAATAATTACTCAAATTGTTGTCGTTTTTTATTGGAATGTTTATGCTTAAAGACATTTAAGATCGCAACATTATTACTTTGTTTGGTAATTCTTAAGCCAATTTAGAAACAATACATTTATTTTATGGACATTGTAAGTGAAATAACCCACAGAATGTTAAACATATGACCTTTATAAGGTTAAATGGTTACCAATGTGAGGTAAATGACTTGTACAGGAAATATGAGGATCATATTTATAAGTAGATGATCTACTGAGAAGTTTATATTTCATGTCTTGGGG
Source organism: Propithecus coquereli (assembly GCF_000956105.1). NCBI lineage: Eukaryota > Metazoa > Chordata > Mammalia > Primates > Indriidae > Propithecus > Propithecus coquereli. Next base: position 1,160,281 of record NW_012154396.1, read on the forward strand.
AAGACATTTCATGTCTTCCAGCAATCTCAGGAGTAGAGGCAGTTTAGAAATAGTGAGGAGAAGGAGAAAAAGTTTGGTTACTAAATTTAATCGACACAGCAGACTCTACTCTTCCTTTCTTAAATTGGTTGATGTGGTCCTGAGAGCAAGGTAGGAGTGTTAAATAATTATTGCCAAGATCTGTCAGTATGTAAGATAGTTGCAAGTACTTATGAGTAATAATAAAGCAGAGAAGATGACTCGAAACTGTTGGGTGTGTGTTTGTGTGTGAGAGTTTACACAGGGCAGCCGAGCAAGGTCTCCTGGAAAGATAACTTTTCAGTAGAGGCCGGAAGGAAATGAGGGAGCCGTGGGACGTGTGGAGGACTATTTCCCATAGAAGAGTGGCAGTTCAGGAGGCCTGAAGCAGGACGTGCGTGGTGTTTGAGAAACCTCAAGGAGGGCATTGTGGCCGGGTAGAACAGAATATAAAGCAAAATTACCCTGGCTTTTCATCTAAATTTGAAATGAAGGTCAATATTTAGAGAAACTTATGGTTTTAAAGATTTTTACTCTTATCTCTTTTTAAGAAACTACTTAAAGAACTGAATCTTGGAAGGCAATAATCCTAGTAACTATGCTTCGTACTACTGGTGGCATGTTCATTTTAAGATGATTCTTGACCTATTTAACTCTATTTGGTCACTTGCTTCCTGAGGGGTATATTTATCTGACAATTTGATACAATAACTTCATGAGAAGCAAGAGTTGCAAGTGATGCACACTGTTCATTCAGCACAGTATTTAATAGTATGGGTGCATATCAGTATATACTTCTTAATCAAAATCAGCAAGAGTCTTGCTACTTGGGTTAATGGTGGAAACCTTAATTCATGTGTTTCACCTCTGGACTTTCTCCTTTTGACTTAAAAGACAAAATTTCTCCTCTGCCTGATTATTGTTTTACTTATATCATTATTTGGAATTATGTATGATATTCCTTTGGGAATTATTAGATTAATTATTTAACCATGATTAAATATTTATGCATAGTCACTACAATGTATAGACATTTTTAATGAATTAGAAGCAAATTACTTCCTAAGGAATAAATATCTCTGTTTACATGAAAACTCTAGGACAGATAGGTGTCCATAAAGAATATGTTGGTTATAAATCCTTTGGTTTGTATAGACTTCCAGGTGGAGCTTCTTTTGGATAAACTCAAGCAAAAGGGAGCAATTCGACGAGCACTGTTTCTCCATAACAGGTCCCCAGGTCACTCCAAGAATATGACTATTTCAAGAGGGGGACAGATGCAGTGTGAGGAACTAATAGCATATCTGCGGGTAAGAGATACTTTTCTGCTGCAATATTGGTGCTTTTCATCACTATTTTTTCTTTTTCATCTAAATGACTTTCACTTTCTGTAAATTGGTATTAAATCAAAAGGAAAAGCACAGAAAAATGCACTTGAAGAAATTCAGCTTTTTAAAGTGTCAAATCTGAGTAATGGACTTAGGCTGGCAGACTAGATATTCCAAATGGCCTTTCTACAACAATACTGCTGAAAGAATTATGACAAACATATTTCTTAAATAATGTTGAACTGGCAAGACATTAAGAGAAATCTCCAGGCTCCCAAAAAATAAGCAGTCAACTAAAAAACACCAGTGGCTAAATCTGAATTGTGAGTTGTAAGCAATCGTGTGTCAGCCAGAGTTGCTGGCAAAGGATAGAGCCTGGGGAGAGGGTGAGCAGTAATTGCAGACACCAGCACAGGGACGCAGACTCACCTTCCTCAAGCCGGTGGTCTCAACCTGAGACTCCTCTTGCGTTAGGCCCAGACATTGGCATGAGGCTAATGTGTTCTCAGGACAGAAGTGTACCCCGGTTCTAGCAAGAGGGAATGCAAAGCCTCTCTGGAGGAGAGCAATTCAATATAGGCCCCAAGATTTCCACAAATTAAGTTCAATCAAATATGAATTCATTTCAAAAAAAAAAAAGTACCAAACATACAAGGAAACAAGCCACTAGATGAAAAAACAGATTTTAGACCTGCAGAGGCTTAAATAATGGAATTTTCAGTTACAGAGAATAAATTTATATAAAATGTTTAAGGAAATAAAGAATGAAATTTTTTAAAAGAAGACAAAAACATCAGTAAAGATTTAGAAAACACAATAGTTAACAAGCTTGATTTAATAGAACCCAGCACCCAACAATTAGAGAATATGAAAATTGACCATGCACAGGCTATAAAGAAATTCTAAACGAATTTCAAAAAAGTGTTATAAAAATGCTATATAATCACAATGCAGTTGTTGGAAATCCATAACGAAAAAATCAATTGGGAATTGGAAAATATGATTTTAAATAACTTATGGATCTAAAATGAGATCATAATGGATATTTACTTAAAACTGAATCATAAGGAAAATATATCAAAGTACATGGGATGTCAAAGAAGCAGAATGCAAAGGTAAATGTATATCCTTAAATGCTATTTAACTTAAATGAAAGATAAGAAAAAATGAAGTAAAGAACAAAAACCCCACAAAATTAGGAATTGAAAAAGGATATAACTATAGATAAGGGAGGGATTAAAGGAACAGAATATTATGAATAACCTTGTGCCAATACATAGGAAAAATTAGACAAAACAGGGAAATTCTTAGAAAAACATAACACAATAAGAAGAAATAGAAAACCTAAATAATTCTCTAACCACATAAAAAATTGAATTGGCAGTTTTAATCTTAACACACAGGAAACATAAGACCAAATGGTTTTATAGGCTAGTATCTACCACACATTCAAGAACAAGACATTCCAATTTTAAACAAACTCTTTTAAAAAACAGAAAACCAGAAAACATTTCAGAGTCATTCTGTGAAGCTAGTGTAATTGATACCTGGACTGGTGAAGGATAGTACCAGAAGGGAGAATTTCATTCCAGTCTTACAATTAATGCAAAATTACTAAACCATTATAAGCAAACTAAATCCTAGCAGTTTATTTAAAAAGATAAATAGGCCAGGTGTGGTGGCTCACGCCTGTAA
>NW_012154396.1:1165626-1179618 GCF_000956105.1 Propithecus coquereli
TGCTTTGATATATGGGTTATGATTACTTTCTCTTTTTAGATTTAGACTTTTTTAGAGAAATCTTTTGTTATTATTGTTACCTTTACTTTTGATTAACTTTCTGAACTCATCAATCTCTTTAATACCCAATACAATTTTAAAATCAGCTAATCAAATAGGTTAACTTTCGAAACCCCTTGGAGGGCAAGAATAACTTCAGTATTATTTGGCTTCCCTTTTCCCCCATTTCTCACGCTTCTTTTTTTTTTTTTTGGTCTCCTTTGTATCCTACATTTGTTCCAACAGTGACATTATTTACTCTTAAGCGTTTTTTCTTTCTGCATTCTTAGCTTTATTATTTACTTTTGTTTCTGTGTTAATTACTCACCCCACCCTTTTTATTATTTTCTCTAAAATGGGTTCTTCATTTCACTGGTTATATTACAAACTCTTCTACTGCACTCTCTCTCTGCTGCCCAATAGAAATATCATGTAATTTTAAATTTACTGGTTAGCAACATTTTAAAAAGGTAGAAAAGGTATAGTTGAAATTAATTTTAATAATATATCTGTATTAATTTGCTAGGGCTGCTATAACAAAGTATCATAGACTGGATGGCTTAAACAAAAGAAATTTATTCTCTTACAATTCTGGAGGCTAAAAGTTTGAGATTAAGGTGTCAGCAGTGCTGGTTTCTTCTGAGGTCTCTCTCCTTGGCTTGTAGATGGTCACTTTCTTGTGTCTTCCCTTTATGTGTGTGTCTGCGTCCTAATCTCCTTTTACCATACTTAAGAAGAGATTAGGATGCAGACACACACACAAAGGGAAGGTTAGGGCCCATCCTAAAGATTGCATTGTAACTTAATTACCTCTTTAAACACCTTATTGCCAAATACAGTTGCATCCTGAGATACCAGGGATTAAGGCTTCGACATATGAATTTTGAGGGGCTACAATTCAGCCCATAACCATAGTTAAAATATTATCATTTCTACATGTAATCAATTTAAAATTATCAGTGAAATATTTTATATTCCTTTTCTTACTATCTTCAAAATCCAGAATATATTATATACTAACAACACATCTAAATTCAAATACTAAAGTTTCATTAGAAATATTTTTTTGTATTTAGAATTCATATAATTTATAGTTGAAAAAGTAGATTCACATACTCAAGTTCTAAGCATACCAAAAATTTGCAGTAAACCATTATAAGCAAACTAAATCCTAGCAGTTTATTTAAAAAGATAAATAGGCCAGGTGTGGTGGCTCACGCCTGTAATCCCAGCACTTTAGGGAGCGGAATTGGGAGGATCACTTGAGCCTAGGAGCAACACAATGAGATCCCATCTCTACAAAAAAATAGAAAAATTAGCCAGGCATGGTGATGTGCATCTGTAGTCCCAGCTACTTCCTAGGCTGAGGCAGGAGGATTGCTTGAACCAAGGAGTTTGAGGTTGCAGTGAGCTATGATGACACCACTGTACTCCAGCCCAGGTGACATAGTGAGACCCTGTCTCAAAAAAGGAAAAAAAAAAAAAAGACCAAGTTGGACTTATCCTAGAGTAGGTTAACATTGAAAGTCTAGAAATATAACTTACCATATCAATAGACTAAATAAGAAGAAACAAAAGATTGTCTTTTGTACTTAAGTACAAAAAGTGCTTTTGGGTAAGTTAAATAATTATTTATGATTTGAGAAACAAACAAGACAAATACCTCAAGTTATGACTATGAAGAAATAGAATCTTATGTTTTTTAAATGAAGTTTTCCAATACCTATTAATTGGTCAAGATGCCAATTATTGGGAACTCTTATATGTTGCTGATGGCAGCGTGAATTGTTATGAAGACTTTGAAAATAATATGGGATATAGAGCTGACAAATGTACTTGTCATTACATATAAGAATAATTATAGTAACAATTTTTGTAATATCAAAAACAAAAAAATCCCCAAATAGCCAAATAACCCTTGACAGGAGAATGGATAAATAAATTGTGGTATATTTATATGATGAAATATTACTCAACAGTAAAAATTAATGTAGGCTATATGCAGTAGTATGGGTGAATCTCGTAAGAGTGTTGGACAGAAAAATCACGGAAGACTACGTATGATCCCATTTTTAAATAAACAAAAAAGGAAAGAGTGAAAAACATTGTTTAGGGATATATACAATATATAATAATAGAACTATTGAAAGCAAGCAAGGGAATGACAGACCTAAAATTCAAGATAGTGGTTATCCCTGAGAAGGAAGGCAGAGGGAAGGAAACAGAAAGGAGCATTTAGGCAACTTAAAAAATATCGGTAATATTCTTGTTATTATGCTGGGTGTGTGAGTGCTTATTTTATTAGCATGCCTTGTATATTTTTGTGTGAATGAAATATTATATTATAAAACAAAAACATGATTGAGGGATGAGAACTCTGGGTAACAATAAGTATAATTTTCCAGAGAGTTTTGGTAGAATTGAGGGGTCAAGGGATGAACACATCTGGCTTTGTGATGTGCGTTTATGGATTTCTCCAGATAGTGCAGGTGATTTCATCATTCATTCAAAGCTTTTCCATTTCTAGGATGAATCTGAATTTAGAGACAAACTCACTCCAATTACCATTTTTATGGAATATCGGTTGGATTATAAAACAGCTGCTGATGCAACAGGCTTGCAACCCATTCTTAACCAGTTCACTCCTGCCAACGTTAGTCGACAGGTACTATTTTTTCTCAATTTATCACTAATTTCATATTTTGATCTTTTTTTTAAGATCTTACAATTCATGTTTTTAAATATTATTAGAGATTGCTTTTATAATATTGGTAAATGTTTAGTCAAAGTCAGGGGAAAGGAATCTCAATTTTCAGGTCAGAGATATGGGTTATGCAGAAAAAGACAGGGCCACATTTCACATATATAAAATTGTAAAATAATTCAAGGAAAACAACAAAGCACCAGTTTATTTACATAGTGTTTTAGTATTTTTCTAAATGTCTTTTATATTGATATCATCTTTGATATACATTATAATTGTAAAAAAAGTGTATGTATACACAATTATGTATATATAGTACATAAATGATTCTTTTTACAAAATCAAATAAAGCAACATAAAATTTCATAAAGACTATTATAATTTAGAAAATCCTATGTAAAGCCTATGTATTTAAATATTGTTATTATATTTCCTATTTCTCCTTTTTTTAACATGTTCATATTTTTAGATTCCTATTTCTTCTCTCATAGAACTCTCCCCTAAATTTAGGTTGTCATTTCTTTTTCTTTTTAAGATCTCATAAGTTCCTTTTTTTTTGTAATTTAAGACTATATATGACAGCAGCATAAGGCAAATTAAAATATTTTTATAGTCTTCTGTAATTTTTATATTTTTTCTTTCACATCCTGTTCAAGCTCTTCTGCTTCCTTCCACTAATTCTCTTTTTTGGGTTTTTCTGTACTACTTTAGCTGGAATATTCTCCTGGCCAGATCTAGAGTTTCTGGAAAAAAGTTCAGGTTTTTGCTTGTTTTGCCTACTCTGATAAGCTAACTGTAAAGCTTCTAGTTCCTTTTCCTCATCTCCTTCCAAATGGACATGCACACACTAAGCTCATTTTGTGCAGTTTCTTTTCCCCTTTGTTCTGTCTGCCTGTCTGAATTGTTGCTGCATATCTACAGCTCCACGATATTGGCAGAGGCACAGTCCATAATGAGAAACTCTAGAAGGGAGTTTATTTTGCTCAAGATCACACAACTTAGCAGCAGTCAGAATGAACCCTCATCTCCTGACTATTACTTTTTGTCTACCTAGACTTCACTTCAAAATGATAACAGCTTAATCTGAGATAGAACTAAAAGGTTCCAAGCAATTGTATTATATCCTATGAATCTTTTTCTTCTTTCTCATTGACTAGCTACACTGGCATGTTTAAAAATAAGTGGCCATGATCTCTTGCATTCAGGTATACTAATAAGCTGATGAGTGTATATAAATATATACATGTGTACATATATGTCTAGCCACATATATATTGATATGAAAAAGTAAAATGTTTGTTCTAGGCTCATATTCTGCTTGACTGTGGTGAGGACAATGTCTGTAAACCCAAACTGGAAGTTTCTGTAGATAGGTAAGTTTTGCCCCAAACAATAAACAATATAATAAGAAATATAAAAAAAATAGCACATTTTTCTATTCAAAGTGCTAACATATTTTAATAAGAATTAGTTATATTGGAAGATAATGCATGATTTTCCATAATAATAAAACTATCAGTATTGAGCTTCAGAAAAAATATCCACTGTATTTTCACTAGTTATCTAGGTTGACAAATTTATTACCATTCAGCTTTGGGTAGTGTCACAAAGTAGTATTATATCATCTTAAAGATCCACTTCATTGTAGACATACTCTTTGCTCAAGGGATATCCTTACCATTTTATACGGTATATAAATTATAAAGGATGTTGTGAGAATCATGACAAATGAGTAATTTAGCTTTTAGAGAAAAAATCAGAGAATTAAAACATACATACAGAGATATAAAACTACTTTAGTAATAGATATGAACGATAGTGATATATTAGTAGTGGCGGTGTTTTCTTTTACTGAGAGAAGCATTGGATTTGCACCCAGTGTGCTATTTTTTGTTTTCTATTGAGCTGTGAAGTACTCTTAAAATATCTTGAGACACTGTTGAACATGTCGGTGGTGTCTGTTTATCTCTCGTTTCTTTCAACAGTCATATGCTCCCCATGTAGTCTTTTTTCTTAGTCTACGTTTGTATTAACTTGTAGTGATCAAAAGAAGATCTACATTGGGGACGACAACCCCCTGACATTGATTGTTAAGGCTCAGAATCAAGGAGAAGGTGCCTACGAAGCTGAGCTCATCGTTTCCATACCACCGCAGGCTGATTTCATCGGAGTTGTCCGAAACAGTGAAGTAAGCAAGCTGCCTCTTTAAAAATCGAAATGCACTTACAGGTCTTATTAACATTAATAAGCTACTCCCCTATTTAGTGAAGCACAAGCTTGGCCATTCTACCTACGGCTAGATTACTAGACAATAGAGTGCCTATCGTACATAATTCCTTTCAAGCCCAATACTTTGCATAATGCATGGGTATGGCGTTTTTAGAATCGCTAGCTAAGTGCCTGAAAAGGAGGTCAAATAGATAAAGTGTCTAAGCCTGTCCATCAAATTATTTGTCAGAGGCAGTATGGTTATGTATCTAAGTCCTCTAGGGATCTTTCAGAAACACTTTTATGTTTCTTTATGGCAACTGTATATAATTCTGACTTCTCCCTTACTCCCAGTTTGCTCAAATAGATTTATTTGTTTTGTGAAAAAAGAAACTTAAATATCTAATGGCATGATATTTTATTTCCTTTCACATCCTTTTTCTTTGTCTATCAAAGGCCTTGGCAAGACTTTCCTGTGCATTTAAGACAGAAAACCAAACCCGCCAGGTGGTATGTGACCTTGGAAACCCAATGAAAGCTGGAACTCAAGTAAGACATTTTAATTAAATGTCTCCTTTGGCCACATATAGAATAGCATATTTTTCTCTGGGTTTGTTCATAGTAATTTTTCTTAATAAACACTTCAAAATAGTGTCTTTAAAAGTTTAATGATTAGCAAAGTTTTGTTTAGTTTTAACTAAGATACTAAAATAATGGGTTGTGCTGTTGCACTGTATTCAATAAGCTGCTCTTTGCACTGCCTTCGGTTTAATAAATGGGTGAGAACATGGTTTAAACTAAAAACTAAAATTATAATTTTGGAATTTTAAACTCATGCTTTAATGGGTCCTTAAAAGCCAGTGTGGAAAATACCAAGATTGTCATTCTTAGGTGAGATGGAGTTACCTCATTAACCTGAAATGCTATAATATAGGTCCCATACAGAGGATCAAAAAGAAGCTTAGTTGGATTAAGCTCCCTTTTGGATCGTAGAGCAGGGAGCCCAGAAGCTTGAAAAGAAGCATCTAATTGTTTTCTTTAGAAAGCCTCTAAAAAGTAAACCAAACATACTTTGTAGAATTCCTAATATCAAGGGAAATATGGCAGTATATGTTGTATGACTTTTTAAATAGAACTTATTTTATTGAATGGCACATTGATATTGGTAATTTGAAGATCTGTGTTAATAGGGGGCCAAATATTCCATGTTTCTTTAAGTATATTTTCCATTAAAAGTCATTATTATTTCTAGATGTATGGTATCTTAGGAAAGAGGGTTCAAACAAAGTACCCTAAGTTTCACTTTTTCTCATGTATTCAATGTTTCATTAACAAGTGAGCATGCCTTTTATTTTCTTATATCTCATTCTCTCTAGCTTTCTTGCTGATGCCGCATTCTGTGTGGATAGTTCCTGGTTATTCCAAATGGCCAGCTCCATGCTTTGTAAAATAGGAAGGCAGTTCTCAAGAAGTACTATTTTTATTTATGTGATCCTCAAGAAGCCTGCTTTCTTGTACCTTGTGGTTCATTTGCTTTCTTTAAAACACGTCAATTTCCCACCTGCAGGAGTTAAGACGTTTGGTATTGGGGGAGTTGTGAGAGATGTAAGAGGAGAAATTCTGGTTGTGGCCTCACTTATGCCTTCTTTAGCCAGGTTCTCTTAACTCTTATAAACTATCCATCTCTTCCTTCCCAGCCCATTAACAAAGCACAGTTCATTTGTTATCTTCCTATTACCAAATCATTGTGCCTAGTTGCTATACTTTCATTGGATCAACAAACATTTACTTTTGCATTTTTTAGGAAGATAGGTAATATTATAAGGAGGTCATAACTATGATTAATAATTGTTGAATAGGCTTTGTTATGGCTTGGCCAAAGTATCTTAAATAAAAGAGATTTGATAGAAAATCAGATTTAATTATCTTTGTTCAGTTCTATTGTAAGCTCAGAAAAACTCTATTTTATAACATTCTTTTTTCTTTGGACATTGGATTTGAAATTTCACTAATTAGACATTGACTAACATTACCATCTTTTCCTTTCTTCAGCTCTTAGCTGGTCTTCGTTTCAGTGTGCACCAGCAATCAGAGATGGATACTTCTGTGAAATTTGATTTACAAATTCAAAGGTATGAAAATAATTTGTATTACCTTATAATAACTATTGAATAAATATTACTTTTTATAAATATATTATGTAATATACTTTAAATATTATAGAATAGCACAGATTAGAATTTCAGTACTTTAGCAGGGTACAATGGCTCGTGCCTGTTGTCCCTGCTACTCAGGAGGATGAGGTGGGAAGTATCCCTTGAGGCCAGGAGTTCGAGACCAGCCTGGGCAACATAGTGAGACCACCTCTCTTAAAAATAAAAATTTGTACTTGATTATAGCACTTTTTAAATCAGTATTTACATTATAAGAATAATTTTATTGTCACTTTTGAGTTTGTAAAACAGAATTAAAAGAAAACTTGATCATTTTGTTGGAATTAAATGCTAATGAAAAATAATTATTTTAAGTTTTTCACATGTTACTTTTGATTTGTTCATTTTTAGTTTCAATAGGCTTACCTCTGTATGATTTTGATGGTAGTTATGCTTACTGTAGTCCTAAATACATTTTTTTCTTTTTCAGCTCTAATCTTTTTGACAGAGTAAGCCCAGTTGTATCTCACAAAGCTGATCTTGCTGTTTTAGCTGCTGTTGAGATAAGAGGGTCAGTATGATTACTAAGTTGAGTATCTCATTCTCATAATTGCTTTTTAAAAGTAGCTACTAGGCCCTAGCTTCTTTTGGATATTTGGTGGTGGTTTTACTAGGGCAGTAGCTTATGGAGAGATGAGGTCCTAGGTGTGTTCTAAAGCTCCAGATACTTACTGGGTGATCATCTGAAAAGGAGCAAGACATACCAACAAGAGGCACTAAGGTTATTGAATTTTTACACAAATTAACTTAGCAGTTCACCTGTTACATGTAGATTTAATAAGAACATTTTTTTTGTGTGTGTGCATTTATTGGTTTTTTCTCTAAAATTTTTTTTATTGATCTAATTTTATTCATTTGAATACAGGGTACTTTTGAAAATGAACTGACTATATCATTTTGATATTCATGGTAGGTTTTCTTTGGTCATTGTTTAGAGTCTCAAGTCCTGATCATATCTTTCTTCCGATTCCAAATTGGGAGTACAAGGAGAACCCTGAGACTGAAGAAGACGTTGGGCCAGTTGTTCAGCACATCTACGAGGTTTGCAGCTGTTGGATTTAACTGAAACCTAGTGAGAGAGCCAACAAAGAGGAACGGCTAAGCTACTTTTTAAAAATAATTCTATGTAATTTTTATGTAAACTCTGCGTAGATGAAGTATGTATCAGATTTCTTTGGATATTTTCCTATTCATAAGTTCATTTTTATTTGACAAATAGCTTCATGTGCTTAAAGAAAGCAATTTATATAATTTGTCATTTAAAGCTAATTAGTTCTTGTAGAATAATTGAAACTCTCAAAAAAATAAAAGAAAATAAAGCTAATTAGTTCTACTTGAATAAAAGAAATAGGTCATTGGGTGTTTTTCCATGGGCATTTTGTAGTTCTGACTAAAAATTGAAAATGCCTATAGCAAGTAATCAAAATTTTATTCCTGTAGAAAGAAAGTTTTCTTTGTCATTGTTCATCAATAATTTTTTAATGTTTTCCTCTTGTTTATATTTCATCTGGACACATATCACTCTACTTTAGAGACAGATGTTGAGCTTGATCTCTTTTGTGTAAACATGGTCACTTTGTCATAATAGAATCTAACTGTGAAAACTCTATTGTTATTCAAACCCTGTTGCTGGTATGATTTCTAAAGTTGATGTAGAGGAAGATTATAGAATAAATTTTTACCCAAAGTTTATACATTTTCTTTTTTTTTTCATTAGCTGAGAAACAATGGTCCAAGTTCATTCAGCAAGGCAATGCTACATCTTCAGTGGCCTTACAAATATAACAATAACACTTTGTTGTACATCCTTCATTATGATATTGATGGGCCAATGAACTGCACTTCAGACATGGAGATCAACCCTTTGAGAATTAAGGTAATGTGCTTAATAGCAGCTCTTCATTATGACGATTTTATTGTGTTCATTCTAAATCTATAAAAGAAATGTATGAAATAAAATAACTATTTTAATACAAAACCTACTCTGCAAAAATATGTTCGTTCATAACCAGTACACCAAAGATTAGATTATTCGTATAATGGGTAGGAATTAATTCTGTGAAGTCATAGTGACCCATGTATTTATGGAGTGTTTAGTGAGTCTCAGGAGATGTTCTTAAGTGACTCAAGTTGACCTTGCTCCATTGCATCATGGTTTATTTAATGTATAATATTGTGTGACGGGTGTTATGTTGTTGGAATTTCCACCTTTGGAATAAGATATGCCATTTTATTCATGACTCTTGACTTACATGACCTAGAAAAATATCATTTTATGGAATTATATGTACTTTTGGATACAGTCATCTTCATCCTAGCACATATATTTGCATAAGAAGCTATTGCACAATATGGTCTGAAGAAAGTTAAAAACACAAAATAAAAAATATACTCATAATTGACATTCATCACAGGTATACTATGGAATTTCAGGCTGTTTCTGTGTGTTTTATTAATTTCTCCTCCAGCTATGCAAGAGGAGAAAGTAATGGCTAGGGAGAGCTAACTTTTTTGGTACATATTAAGGACTCTAATCTTTATTTTTCTATCCTTACTGTTCATCATACATTAAGTGGTGAATTTTGTGTCATACTAAATTCTCATTTACTATTTTTCAGTCATATATAAGAGCTTTTGTCAACTTGTCAATGTAAAATGTTTTCCATTATTGCTTACCACCATTTTATTCATACAATCGTAGATCTCATCTTCGCAAACTGAAAAGAATGACACAATTCCTGGGCAAGGTGACCGGAACCATCTCATCACCAAGCGGGATCTCGCCCTCAGTGAAGGAGATGTTCACACTTTGGTAAGTGCCATTTCATTACAGGCACTATAAACATTTTAAAATATGTGATTATAGGACTGATGCCAAAGAACATTTCAAAATAACAACAGCTGTGCTTGAAAAACTACATTTATTTTTATACCATTCAGTCTTTTTACTTTCCTTTTTCCTAGTCAAATTAATGCCAAATTTTCTTGAAATGATCTTTGAAGATTGCTAATAAAAATGTTTTATGTTGCAACTTAATTGTATGACTGCACTCCTTTAACTGATCTCTTTCTTGGCCTCCCCCTAGTCTCTGAAGCTTTAGTGCAATAGTGCAGGAAAACCCAGAAGGCCCCAACAAAAATATATTAGAAGAATAATTAGCATTATGATTAACTTATGTTGAGTCAGCCTATATAATGACTATCATGTTTTATTTAAAGGGGCTTATTGTTTAAATTTTTGAAAATTAACAGATCTGCAAATCATCACCTAGTGGAGAACCTGGTGTAGTGTTTATGCTCAATAGTGATCACCAGTTACTTTTACTTCACCAAATTCTGTGGTCCTTCTTAGTCCTCATCCTATTCAACTTCTCAGTGACTTCTGGCTAACTTAATCACTTCCTCCACGAAACATTTTTCAATCATTTCTAGGACACCATTCTCTACTGGTTCTCTGCCTACCACCAACTACTTCTTGATCTCTGTGTTCAGGCCTCTAAACTCTGGAGTATTCCATGGCTCAGATCTCAGGTTTCTTCTCTGCTCCACCTACATTCATTCACTAGATCTGTGCTGTCCAATATTGTAGACACCAGCCATACTTCAAGTGTTCAATAGCCACATGAGTCTAGTAGCTACCCTATCAGGAAGTAGAGATATCTTCCATACTGATGATTCCCACCATCATAGAAAGTTCTTGCAGACAGTGCTGCACTAGATGATCTTATTGACTCTTGTGGCTATAAATATCATCTGGTGTGGATGCCCTTAATTTGTATTTCCAGTCTGATCCTCTGCATTGAACTCCAGACTCCAATATCCAACTACCTATTAGATCTCCTACCTACCCTCTAATAGGAATCTCAGACTTAATTCTAAAAATACATTCTTGAGTTTTCCCCAACTCTGGTCTTTGCACAGTGTTTTACGTTTTAATAAATATCAACTCCATTCTCTGTCTAAAACCTGGGCCTCATGCTTGATTCCTCTCTTTCTCTCAGATTTCACACTCTGTATTTCAGTAAATTCTATCACTATCTACTTTCGAAATATTCAGAATTTGGCCCCTTCCACCAGTGCCACAACCTAACCCAGGTCACCCTCCTGTCATATGTGGACTATTGCCAAACCCCTAGTTGGTCTCTGTATTTCTGCCCTTCTCCCCACTGTGGTTTATTTGCCACAGAGAAGCCTCAGTGATCCTTTTAAATGCAGGTCGGGTCATGACACTCCAGTGCATTTCCATCTAATGCAGAGAGGCAGCCAGAGCCCACGATACCCTTTAAGCCCAACGTGATCTGGGCCCTTCCTGCCTCTCTGCCTGCATCTCCTTACTTACTCTGCTCCTCCCATTTTCCACCTTGCTTTTCATTGAACAGACAGCCCCAAGCATGTTTCTTCCTCCAGGCTTTGAAAATTGCTCTTCCATCTGCCTGGAATACTCTTTGTCTAGATATCCCTGTGACTTACTTTCCAATCTCCTTCTGGTGTCCTTAAATGTCAAATTATGACAGAGGACTTCCTGCCCAACCCACGTGAAATAGAAACTGCCTTCTCACCCCCGACCCACTTTGAATTCTATACTCTCTATCCCCCTAGAATTATGGTTTTTTTTGAATTGAAACAGAACTTATGTAACATAAAATGTACCATTTTTAACCATTTTAAAGTGTATTATTTAGTGGTTTTTATTATATTCACAACATTGTGTAACCATTACCACTATAATTCCAAACATTTTGTCTCCCCCCCAGAAGAAATCCTGTATCCATTAAGCAGTCTCTCCCCATTCTCTCCTTTCACCAGCCTCTGGTAACCACTAATCTGCTTTCCTATTTTGTACGTTTCATAAATATAGCGTCATACAATATGTGGTTTTTTGTGTCTGGCTTCTTTTACTTACCTTGTTTTCAAGGTCTATCCATGTTGTAGCATGTATTAGTACTTCATTTTTATGGCTGAATAATATTCCATTGTGTGTACAAAACACCTTTTGTTTATCCTTTCAGTTGATGGACATTTGGATTTTGTTTCCACTGTCTATTTTGAATAGTGCCAGTACGAGTATTCACACACAAGTTTTTGAGCGAACATGTTTTTTAATTCTCTTGGGAATAAACCTAGAAATGGAATTGCTGGGTCATAGGAAAACTCTATATTTAACTTTTTGGGGAACTGCCAAACTGTTTTCCTTAGCGGCTGCACCATTTTACAGTACCAGCCAGCAATGTATGAGGGTTCCATTTTCTCCACATCCTTGTCAACACTCTTATTGTCTTTTTATTTGTTTTAAAATGTTCATAATCATCCCAGTTAGTGTGAAGAGGTATCTCATTGTGCATTTCCCTATTGACTGATGATGTTCAGCATCTTTTCATTCGTATATCTTCTTTGGAGAAATGTCTATTCAAATCCTTTGCCCATTTTTAAATTGGGTTGTTTGCCTTTTATTGTTGAATTGTAAAGGACTCTTTATATATTCTGGATACTACCCTCATCAGGTATGTTATCTTTTGTTGCTTATAATTTTGTTGTCACATTTAAAAAACCATTGCCTAAACCAAGGCCATGAAGATTTATACCTATGTCTTCTGATTTTATAAGTTTTATACTTAAAGCTCTTACATTTACATCTTTGATTCATTTTGAATTAATTTTATGTATAGTGTGAGGTAGGGGTCCAAATCAATTCTTTTTTATGTCCCTGTCCAATTGTTCTAACAACATTTGTTGAAAAGATTATTCTTTCCCCCTTAACTTGTCTTGGCAGTCTTGTTGAAAATGAATTGACTACAGATACATGGGTTTATTTCTGGACTCTCAGTTCTATGCCATTGACCTGTATGTATGACTCCTTAATGCTAGTACCAAATTGTTTTGATTACTGTAGCTGTATAGTAAGTTTTGAACTTAGGAAGTCTGAATACATTTTCTTCTTTTTAAAGAATGTTTTGACTATTTGGAGTCCCTTGCAATTCCATATGAATTTTAGAATCAGCTTGCCCTTTTCTGCAAAAAAGGTAGTTGGAGTTTTGACAGCAATTTGTTGAGTCTGTGTATCAACTTAAGGAGTATTGCCATCTTAACAACGTACATCTTTCGGGCCATGAACATACATATCTTTCTATTTATTTAGTCTTTAATTTCTTTCCACAATATTTTGTAGTTTTCAGTACTAGTCTTGTACTGCCTTGGCTAAATTATTTGTATGTATTTTATTCTTTTCAATGCTGTTTTAAATGGAATTGTTTTCTTAATTTCCTTTTCGGATTCCTCATTGCTGTTGTACTGAAATACAACTCATATTTGTGTGTTGATTTTGTATTCTTGCACGTTTTCTGTACTTGTTTATTAGCTCTACTAGTTTTAGTGTGGATTATTTAGTTTTTTTCTATATTTAAGATCCTTTCATCTGCAGAGAGATAGCTTTATTTCGTCCTTTCTAATCTGGATGCCTTTTATTATCTTTTTTCTTGCTTAATTGCACTGGCTAAAACCTTCTGTACAATGTTGCATAGAAGCAGCATGAGTGGGCATCCTTGTCTTTCTTTTTCCTAATCTTAGGGGGAAAGTAAAAGTATCCAGTCTTTCACTATTATGTATGATGTTAGCTGTGGGATGCCTCTTTTATTCCTAATCACCAACAGGTACTACCACTTACTGGATAGCATTGTTGTGAGGTGTGTGCATGTGCAATGTCTAACTCAGTGTGACCAGCACATAGCAGGTGGTTAATATTTGTTTCCTTTGGCTGCCAACCTTCAATGTACTGATCAAAACACTGAATGTGGCAGAGGCCATCAGCATGCCATTTGATTTCTACAGATC
>NW_012154396.1:1180478-1181071 GCF_000956105.1 Propithecus coquereli
CTTACATCTAATTTTCAAATGTCGAAGAGATGACAGAATAACCTTTTTCTGTAAGTAAAGAATTCTTTTCGGCAGGGTTGTGGAATCGCTCAGTGCTTGAAGATTGTCTGCCAGGTGGGGCGACTAGACAGAGGAAAGAGTGCAATCCTGTATGTAAAGTCTCTGCTGTGGACTGAGACCTTTATGAATGTAAGTAGACAGATACAGCATTTAGCAAACATATCCATTTTTTTTTCAAAGAAATAAAAGAGACCTGATATCTGATATCTGGGAAATCATCTCATTGTTATTTCCATACAGAAGGAAAACCAGAATCATTCATATTCTCTGAAGTCATCTGCTTCATTTAATGTCATAGAGTTTCCATATAAGAACCTTCCAATTGAGGATATTGTCAACTCCACATTAGTAAGTCATAGATTTACAGAAATGAAATAAATGCACTCAGTTCAAATGCTGTAGATATTTTTATTTTGTTTTTTAAAATAGTAATTTAAGTATTTCGATAATTTAAAGTAATGAAGTTATTTGATAAAATTATACCCTAGTTTAATATTATTATTTTACTCCTCCACCCCAGAATTATTAAAGCT
>NW_012154396.1:1185431-1187082 GCF_000956105.1 Propithecus coquereli
TCAAGAATTAGTAGAAGATACTTTACTGGCTTAAGAGGGCTGTGAAAGATTTTTAATAGTAAATCATGACCCTAAGAGAGAGATTTGTGTGGCAAAAGTGTAATATATAATAGATCTGTTGGTTTTTGTAAGGCAAACAGAGTTTGTAAATTAGTAGATGTTCCTGTGTTGCAGAATGTGGAGAAGAATAAGTTGTTCATGGAGTACCCATGTGTAGCCATTGCCCATCTCAGTGTCCCTTTGTTTGTATTCTTTGATAGCTTGTATATGTAGTAGTTTGATAAATAATAATTTGAAGAAAAAAAACCCCAGAAAATTTGAAAATTGATTATAGGATCAAAAATGGTGAATGAAATTTCTTAATACTCAGTGTTTTTGAGAGTATCCCTTTTAACTTGTTGGTTGGCTAGTTTGAACAATGAATTTGTGGACATGTAACATTCAATATATGCTTGTATTTCATTTTAATTTCTGTTGTATAATGGACATCTTGGGGAAGGTACTGAATCTTTGATTTTTATTGTCATTGTTCTCAAGTGCAATATAACAATGTAATCAAACCTAGATAATTTCAAAGTCATCATTAATTTAGTAAGCCTAATCTAAACAGAGATTTATTATTTTTTTTGTTAGGAGGAGAGAGTGATTCTGCTAGGAATAAACAAGTGAAGTTGTTTACTCCTAAACAGTCCATTCTACATTTTATTTCAGGATGGACATGAACTATTCCCTCCTAGTTTTGAAACACTTTGAAATATCTTAAGGTAACTTGGAAGCTGAGTAGTATATCAAATTAATTTGCTACCTAATAACGTAGAAAGTAAATATTTTTATGATCACCCACATTGGGCGAGACATAAAATGAGTCTGTTCTAAAATTTGTCATTTGCTAACTTGATTTGAGTTAGTGAAAACTGGTACAGTGTTCTGTTTAGTTTCCAACTTTTAACTTGTGACTGTACAATAAACTTGAGCATCTGGTGCCACTTTTGTGTGTGGACTTTATCCTTTGTTTCTATGATGTTGTTTTGTTTTTTAATCACATGAGTCAGCAATGGTGCACTAAAAGGATGACCTCAAAGAGTTGACACACATTTCTCTAAAAGTTCAAATTCTTAGGCCTGGAGCGGTGGCTCACGCCTGTAATGCTAGCACTCTGGGAGGCCAACGCAGGAGAATCACTGGAGGTGAGGAGTTCAAGACCATCGTGAGCAAGAGTGAGACCCTGTCTCTGCGAAAAATAGAAAAATTAGCCGGGTGAGGTTGGCATGTGTCTGCTGTAGTCCCAGCTACTTGGGACGCTGAGGCAGGAGGATCACTTGAGCCCAGTGAGCTACGTGAGGTCCAGTGAGGTTGCAGTGAGCTATGATGAGGCCACTGCACTATCCTGGGCAACAGTAAGACCCTGTCTCAAAAAAAAAAAGTTCAAATCCTTAAGAGTGTCAGTTATTTGAAGAAAGGAAACACAGAAAGAGCTCAGGGAACCAAACATTAAAATATATCCTTAGAAAGGCAAATATGTATTTGCCTGAAATATAAAAATTCTTTGATTTCTAAGCAAAGTTATTTTTAAATGTCATTACACTGACCTTTATTATTTTTAGCTTACCAGATTGCTTTTAAAATGTTCTTTTTTTTTTTTTTTTTTTTT
>NW_012154396.1:1187197-1190775 GCF_000956105.1 Propithecus coquereli
TATTTCGATAATTTAAAGTAATGAAGTTATTTGATAAAATTATACCCTAGTTTAATATTATTATTTTACTCCTCCACCCCAGAATTATTAAAGCTAGAACTTCTACTTTAGCATCTTGTTCTATGTAAGAGATTTCTTGGTATATACTAAATTAGGAAGTTAAAAAGTTGGAAATTAACTGCAACAAGTGAGGCATTTTGAAGATCTTTAAAGATTAAAAATGGGATCAGCACAGCATAAACTGGGTTGGATTATTTAAAAATCATTTCAGAAGCAATCAGAAGTTAACCTGTCATTTGGAGTTTTATGTGCATATGTGCATGCTATAGATATCAAATATGAGATCACTAAATTATATGCAAGAAAAGAACATAATGTGAATATCATTAAAATAAAAATATAACAGTCACTCAAATATTTGTTGATTAAGTCAGTGAACTCTTTTTAAAGCTACAAATTTTTTTTCCTCAATAGGTTACCACTAATGTCACTTGGGGCATTCAACCAGCACCCATGCCTGTACCTGTGTGGGTGATCATTTTAGCAGTTCTAGCAGGATTGTTGTTACTGGCTCTTTTGGTATTTGTAATGTACAGGGTAAGTAATGGACTTAGAAAGAGAGGGAAAGAGGGAGAGAGGGAAAGCTGAAGAAAAGGAGAAGGGAGGGAGGGAAAGAAAGAAGAATAAAAAAGTAAGGGAAGGAAGAAAGGGACCCATAATGATGATATATGATGAGCATTACTTATTATTTGAGAGAAGAGAAAATGTATGAAGTGCTGCTTAAATTTTCTTGGTGATAATATAGTCACTCAAAAATTATTTTTATAATTCTACACTGATGTGACAATAATGTTGGTTTTTCTTCAACTGACAGATGGGCTTTTTTAAACGTGTCCGGCCACCTCAAGAGGAACAAGAAAGGGAACAGCTTCAACCTCACGAAAATGGTGAAGGAAACTCAGAAACTTAACTGATTTTATGCAACATACCATCAGAATTACCAACTTCATTATAGATTTAAATCTCCTTCATGAGGAATAAAATTCCCGGATTGTGTTGCTGATCATGCCCATTGGCATTAACCACAAAATGAGAACAATATTTGTCAATCTTCTCTTTATAAATAAGTTCAGACATACGTTTAATACACATACAGCAACTTGTCTTTTTAGGTATTTAAATAATAAAATTTCCAGTGATATCTCTTATTCAATGTACATAAGACAGTTAGTGCCTGAATTACTACTTTATATAGAATAGTACCTCCTACAATTATTGTTTCTTATTTAGTATGTTGGATTTTGCTGTTTGTTGTTGTTTTAAAGCAACCCAAATTTAGACATTAGCATCCACATCTTTTGTGCAGGTACTTAATATACATTACACTACAGTTGACTTTTCAAGCTACTAAAGACTTTATAACTGCATGAACTTGGATTTTAATATTACCTATATGGTAGAACTTAAAAAACATGCATGATACCATCAGAATTCTTGCCTGTGATAGCAAAGGTACAATATGAAATGAATATGAAAATTGGGTAGATGCTATTGAATTTTTATTTATATTTAATCCTCAGTTTATTTTATTACATTTTACCTTGTATAGTTTGTTTTATGTCAAATCCTTTAAGCCAATCTATACTAAAAATTAGTTCTAGAATCACAAATGCCTCATTTGTGTAATAGTTTAATTTTCCCTGAGTATTGTGATACTGAAAACCATACAGAGTTGAAAATAATTTCCAAAGTATATTTATTCCATTGTTTTAGTTTGGCTATTTGCAATACAAAAAAGAACATTTTAATTAAAGTACTGTGTAGTTCTTTGAGATAGTTGCTTATTAATATAGGAGTACATTCTTAGAGTAGAGCAGAGTTTTAGTTGGTATTAATTTATTTTCCTCCTATCCATGTATTTTTCCTTATATTTCTAAACTTTACTGAGAATGGGTCAAGATCAATGAGGAATCTTTACAACTTATGGGAACCTGGATCTCTCCCCCCTACCCCATGAGAAATGCTTAGAATCAAAACTCTTAAGGTAGCTCACTGGTTTACTTCTAGCAATAGCATAATGTTACTTACATGAATGTTACCTCACTTTAAGCAAGGTAATGTGTAAAACCAGTCTCAGCTATCAGAATAACTTTTAAAAGGTATTTTTATAAGTAGTTCAAGTTATTGAAAAGCTTTCTTAGGTTTGTTAACATAAATTACTTTTCTAGGATTTTTTATAAAAGCTGCATAGGTGGCAAGTTGTAGTTTTATATGCCTGTAGGATGGTGAATCTTCTAGTAGAATAAGTGATTTATTCACAGTTCCTAAAGGCCTGGGAATGACTATCAATTATACCTATTTTTGTGCAATTACATCCTATTGTGCATTAGAAATTGAGAGAAAATTTTTAACTATTGTCCTTATTAGGCAATGATAAATATTTCCCTTAAATCATTGACTGTTTTTCTATGTTGTAAAAATAATTGAAATTTATCTTGCCATGTTTTGTTTTAGCGTTCCATGTATAGTGACTGTGCTAATCTTGAGAATATATTCATAAAATAAAAGCACATTTAGTTGAGTTATACAAGGTGGAACATAGACAAGACCCTATATTTAGCTTTAGTGAATTTCAAAATCAATGGCTTTTGGAGTATAGATTTTATTAGTAGCTTGAAAGAGTTTAATCATATGCAATAAGTATTTTTATTACCATAAACTTAAAATTCCTTAAGAAAAAAAATATGTTTATCCTAGAGCCAAGGGTTGCCTGCCACCAGTCACTAAGCTAGTCTGTAACAAATTTTATCTTGTCTGTTTTCCCACCTAATAGTAGTCATTCCTGAAAATATGTTGGATAGAAATTCACTCTTGGATAAAAGTGTTAGTGTTTGCTTTTGCATCATCTGTTCCTTTAATGGCCTCCATCTCAAGGCATAATCTTGTATTGGAAATTGAAGATGCTGTAATTGGAAATTAATATGATGTCCTTAATTTCCTTTGTGAAGTGTAGTTTTAAGCAATAGTGTTGCTTTTCTTTCAAAAGATAAAAATTTATATCTCTACAAAAATATGGAGAAGTATAATTTGAAAGCCTTTTCTCTGAGAAAAATGTTGGGATTCTTTTTACTTTAAAGTATCATGTGAATGTATTTGATTAAATATCAAAAATGTACTATGAAAACAATTTTAATCTCCAAACATTTTAAATATTACTATATTTGGGATTTATTGAGAATTAAAATCCATTTTGAAGGATAAAATTCTCATAATCTCATTTGGTTTTTAAAAAATGTAAATGAGCTAGAGGATATTTAAAGCATTTGACATTGGTAAAAAATACTGATGCGGATACTAATTTGTTATATGCGTATTTATTTCAGAATTGATATTTTGAGAAACATTTGTGTTAGGGTCATTCCTCCCTTTACCTTTCTTTCATGATTAATTATCATTACAATTCTGATTAAGTTTTCAATGATTCTGGAAAGCAAAACAATTAGTCAAAATACTATTGCCACAATTCTACCTATGTTATGAAACTACTTCATAGTTAATTCTCATTAACACATAATATT
>NW_012154396.1:1192805-1214848 GCF_000956105.1 Propithecus coquereli
GAAAAGAAATTGGTGGACAGGATGTTCTAATAAGTAGTACTTTCTGGGTAACTGGGCTTATATAAATTCTGAAGTTCCTAAGAAACATGTTTTACAAAATAAAAAATTAGGTTATACATTTTAAATGTATTTACAAGTTTGTCTTGGGGAACAATTGGGGTAATTAGAAATAATATGCAAAATTTAAAGAAGCCATGTCAAAATGTTAATGCAAGTTTCTTAAATAATAAGATAAACCTAAATTGGGAGACAGACTTAGATTGGCAACTCAATGAATTGTTTCCCCCACAACGAAGTGTCTATTTTTATAAATGAAAATCACAGAAGAAAATGAAGACGTTAAGATGCTGGGGAAACTACAGTGAAATAGCATAATACGCTGCCGTAGGTTCCTACAGAAATAACATGGCTTCAGAAATAAAGCTTTGCCAGCATCCCAGAGCCCCCTCCTGTCTCTTTCCAGTCAGACTCGCCCCATTCTACAAAAGTTACCACTGTCCTCACTTCTAACACTACAAGTTTAGTTAGATGTGATTTTTCCCATACTTGATATTAATACTTTGGCTCTAATTAAGATGTAACATTTACAGCACCTACACATGGTAATAATGCGAGTATTCCTTCTGAATATGAGAATTATAAAATGGGCAGAGCCTTTTCTGTCCTGAGTGACATACCGGTTGCTCTTTAGGATCAAATAAGATAACACATGGGAAATCATTTTGAAAACTTCAAACCGCTTGGGTTCAAAGCTCTTCCCAATCACTTCCAAGCTTACCCTCTCTAGACCAAGAGCCATCTGTGTCTAAGCTTGTGAGAATTTTTTGAGAAAATACAAGAAAGAGGGTTATCAAAGGCATTTGTTAAGTGCCTATCGAAAGGATAGTCTTAGGTCGGGCATGGTGGTTCACGTCTGTATTCCCAGTGCTTTGGGAGGCTGAGGCAGAAGAATCCCTTGAGGCCGGGAGTTCAAGACCAGCCAGGGCAACATGGTGAGACGCCCCTATCTCTACAAAAAATTTAAAAATTTGCTGGGTGTGGTGGTGTATGCCTATAGTCCCAGCCACTCTGGAGGCTGAGGTGGGAGGATCACTGGAGCCCAGGAGTTTGAGCCTGCAGTGAGCTACAATGACATCACTGTACTCCAGCCTGGGTGACAGAGCAAGACCCTGACTGAAAATAAACAAATAAACATTCATCATCATCCACTTTAATTGGTCTAAAAAGAGAACTTTGAACTGTGGACTTACTTTCGCAGGTTAATTTTAAACATTCCCTGAACCTTACAATGGTGATAAATCATTAATTCGGCAAGCCTTTACTTAGAGAGTCTTTCTTGAGCGGGTCTGAAATACCACAAAATTCAACTACCTGCAGCCATGTAGGTAAGAAGTGACAGAACTGTATGCATTTTAAAAGGAAAAATTACAATACTTATTTCTAAGAAGTAGCTTGGGGTGTAATAAAGGCCTACGTTGTTTTTTGGTTTGGTTTGGTTTTTTAGCTTTGGTGATATTTTGTTTTTCTTCCTTCCTTCCTTCCTTCCTTCCTTCCTTCCTTCCTTCCTTTCTTTCTTTCTTTCTTTCTCTCTCTCTCTTTCCTTCCTTCCTCCCTCCCTTCCTCCCTCCCTTCCTTCCTTCCTTCCTTCCTTCCTTTCTTTCTCTCTCTTTCTTTTTCTTTTTAAGGGATAGGGTCTCTGTGGCCCAGGCTGGAGTGCAATCATAGGCTCACTGTAACCTCAAACTCCTGAGCTCAAGCGATCCTTGTGCCTCGGCCTCCAGAGTGGCTGGGACTGTATGTGTGTGGCACTATACCAGTCTAATTTTTTAATTTTTTGTGCTGATGGGGTCTCACTATGTTGCCCAGGCTGGTCTTGAACTCCTGCCTCAATCCATCCTCCTGCCTTGGCCTACCAAAGTGCTGGAGTACAGGCACGAGCCAGTTTGTTTATTTATTTTTCTATTTCAGAATTTTATGGGGGTATAAATGTTTTGGTTATATGAATTACTTTCATACAGTTTGAGTCAAAGTTATAAGTGTGTCCATCACTCAGATAGTGTGCATTGTACCTGATAGGTGTAGCTCTAACAGTTTTTTGGTGGAATCTTTAGGTTTTTTTATGTATAAAATCATATTGTCTGAGAATAAGGATAAATTTGACTTTTTTCCCATTTGGATACTCTTTATTGCTTTCTCTTGCATAAATACTCTGGCCAGGACTTCCAGTACTATGTTGAATAAAAGTGGTCAAAGTGGGCATCCTTGTCTTATTCCAGATCTTAGAGGGAAAATCTTCAATTTTTCCCCATTTAGTATGATGTTAGCTGTGGGTGTGTCATATATGGCTTTATTATTTTGAAGTATGTTCCTTCTATGCCCATTTTCATGGGGGTTTTTATTTTTCATAAAGGGATGTTGAGATTATCATATGGTTTTTGTTCTTGATTCTGTTAATGTGATGTGTTTCATTTGTTGATTTGCATATGTTGAACCATCCTTGCATCCCTGGGATGAATCCCACTTGATGATGGTGAATGGTCTTTTTAATATGTTGTTGAATTCGGTTTGTTAGTATTTTGTTGAGGATTTTTCCATCTAGTTCATCAGAGATATTGGTCTGTACTTTTCTTTTTTTGTTGTGTCCTTGTCTGGTTTTGGTATTAGGGTAATGCCAGCCACAGAGAATACATTTGGAGTTATTTCTTCCTCTTCAATTTTTTGAAGAGTTTGACTAGAATTAGTATTAGTTCTTCTTTAAATGTTTGGTAGAATTCAGCAGTGAAGCCATCAGGTCCTGGGCTTTTTCTTTGATGGGAGACTTTTTATTATGGCTTTGAGCTCATTACTGATTGATTTATTGAGTGTTTCCATTTCTTCATGGTTCAATCTTGGTAGGTTGTATATATTCAGGAATTTATTCATTTCTTCTAAGTTTTCTAATTTGTTCGCATATAGTTGTTCATAATAGTGCCTCATAATTCCCTGTATTTCTATGGTCTCAGTTGTTATGTCTCTTTTTTTGTTTCTGATTTTATTTATTTGGTTCTTGTCTCTTTTTTCCTTAGTTAGTCTAGCTAAAAGTTTCTCTATATTATCTTTTTAAAAATTTTTTGTTTTGTTTTGTTGCTCTTCTATATTTTTTTAGTCTCAATTTCATTTATTTCTGCTCTGATCTTTATTATTTCTCTCCTACTAATTGTGGGTTTGCTTTGTTTTTGCCTTTCTAGTTCTTTGAGGTGCATGCGTCATTAGGTTGTTTATTTAATGTCTTTCTACTTTTTCGATATCAGTGTTTATTGCTATAAATTTCCCTCTTACTACTACTTTTGCTGTATCCTACCGATTTTGGTAAGTTTTATTTCCAGTTTAGTTTGTTTAAAGAAATTTTTTCATTTCCCTCTTTAGTTCTTCATTGACCCATTGGTCATTCAGGAGCATATTGTTTAATTGTCATGTGTTTGTGAAGTTTCTGAGATTCCTCCTCTTATTGATTTCTAGTTTTATTCCATTGTGGTCAGAAAAGATACTTGATATGTTTTCTACTTCTTTGAATTTGTTGAAACTTATTTTGTGGCTTAAGATATGGTCTATTCTGGAAAATGTTCCATGTGCTGATGAAAAGAATGTGTGTTCTGCAGCAGCTGGGTAAAATGTTTTTGTAAATGTCTGTTGGCCTAATAGGTCTAGTGTGTAGTTTAACTCAGATGATTCTTTGTTGATTTTCTGTCTGGATGATCTGTCTTTTACTGAGAGTGGGGTGTTAAAGTCTCCTACTATTGTTGTATTACAGTCTTTTTTTCCCTTTAGAGCTATTAATGTTTGCTTTATATACTTGGAAGCCCTGGTGTTGGATGCATAGATATTTATAATTGTTATATCCTCTTCCCAAATTGACCCCTTTATCATTATATATTGACCTTCTTTTTCTCTGTTTATAGTCTTTGATTTGTATCCTATTTTATCTGATATAAGTGTCACTACTCCTGCTCTTTTTTGGTTTCTCATTACATGGAATATCTTTTTTCACCCCTTCATTTTCAGTCTGTGTGTCTTTATAGGTGAAGTGAGCTTCTTATAGACAGCATATAATTGGGTCTTGTTTCTTCATCCATTAAGCTACTCTATGCCTTTTAATTGAAGAATTGAGTCCCCTTTACATTCAGTGTTGTTATTCATAAGTAAGAACTTATTACTGTCATTTTTGTTCCCTGTTTTAACCTTTAAATGTTATCGATTCTTTTCACTTGTTGCTTTTAGTATCTTCTCTTTGTCCTTGACTTTTGAGAGTTTGGTTATTATATGTCTTGGGGTAGTCTTATTTGAGTTGGATCTGTTTGGTGTTCTCTGATCTTCCTGTGTCTGGATATTTATATATTTCTCAAATTTGGGAAAATTCTCTGTTGATATTTCTTTGAATAAGCTTTCTAGTCCTGGCTCTTTTGCTCAACTCTCTCACGAACACCAATATGTCTTAGATTTGGTCTTTTAAGGTAATTTTCTATATCTTGTTAGTGATCATTGTTCTTTTTTATACTTTTGTCTTTTTTCTCCTCTGAATGTGTATTTTCAAATAGGCTGTCTTTGCTCTCAGTTTCTTTTCTCTACTTGATCCATTATGCTGTTGAGAGGCTCTAATTAATTGCTTGGTTCAGCAAATGTATTTCTCAGTTCCAAGATTTCTGTTTGATTTTTTAAAATTTCAATCTCTTTGTTAAATTTACCTGATAAATTTCTGAATTGATTTTCTGTGTTATCTTGGAGATCACTGAGTTTCCTTAAAACTGCAGTTTGAATTCTTGGTCAGATATTAGTCAGAATTCTTGGTCCCATATTGCTATCTCTTTAGGGTCAGTCACTGGTTCCTTGCTTTGTCCATTTGGGGATATCATGGTTCCCTGTTTGCTGTTGGTTTTTGTGGATGTGTCTCTATGTCTTTGCATTGAAGGGATAGTCATTAATTTCAATCTTCTTTGTCTGGCTTGTTTTGGGTTTTTTTGGATATATTTGCTTAGGGGTTCTTGACCACTAGGTCACTGCCTCCTTTTTGGCTCTAGGTGGTATGTTAAGCCCAGGTTTGCCTCAGCTCTAGTAACAGATTGGATGGTGCCTTTTCTAAATGAAGGAGGTCCCACAGAGGACATCCAGGCAGTGTGGGAAGGCTACTTGGGAGTTGGTACCCAGGGGCCCTGTGCAACGTATCTCCGCCAGCATGATGCTGCTAAACAGTCACTTTGATTTGGTGTCTCCTTTGGCTGAATGACAGAGCAAAGTTTCTGGGGCTGGGCTGATAGTCATGTCTTCCCTTTTTGTCTCTGCCTGTTCTCAGGAATGTTTCTCCCTTCAGGTACTCATAATGCTTCCCATGGGTTAAGACGGGAACAGGTCTCCTGCCAGGAAATCCACAATGGGAGGAAGCTTGTTGTCCACCTCGATCTCTCTTTTCCCTGTGTAGAAACTGAGTTGAGGGAAGATTTTCCCCATGCTTGGTACTGGACAGAATGGGGGAGGGGTACCCTGGATGTGGAATTTCAATTCTCTTACCATCTGCTTGAAGGTTTTTCATTTCTCTGTGACCCCAGGAACTGTCTCATCTTCATATTTCAGTTCTGGAATATAGCTGGTGATAATCTCAGTGCCGTATATTTGTTTTGTTTTCTGTGGTGGGGAGTGAAGCCAGCTTGCTTCTATGCCATCATTTTGGATCCAGGAATTTTGTTTTATGTTTTTTAAAAACTGCTTTATTGATATACAATTCACATAGTATACAATTCATCCATTTAAAGTGTACAATTCAATGGCTTGGGGTATATTCATAGATACATGCAACCATCTCCATAGTCAATTTTAGAATATTTTTATCACAGCAAAGAGAACCCCTACATCCTTTAGCTACATTTTTCTATTCTGCCATCCCCCATCCCCATTCCTAAGCAATCACTAATCTACTTTCTGTCTCTATAAAGATACCTGTTCTGGGTGTTTAATGTAAATAGGATCATATAATATGTGGTCTTTTGTGACTGGTTTCTTTCACTTAGCATGTTTTCAAGGTCCATTCATGTTGTAGTATGTACCAGTACTTTATTCTTTTTTATGGCTCACTAATATTCCATTGTAAGGATACACTGAATTTTTTTTATCCAGTCCTCTGTTGCTGGACATTTGGGATGTTTCCACCTTTTGACTATTGTGAGTATTGTTGCTATGAACATTTTGTACAAGTTTTTGTTGTTTTCAGTTCTTTTGGTATATACATAGGAGTGGAATTTCTGGGTTAATAATTCTATATTTAACTTTTTGAGGAACTGCCAAACTTTTTTCCACAATAGCTGCACCAGTTTACATTCCTATCAGCAATGCATGAGGGTTCCAATTTCTCCATGTCCTTGTCAACACTTATTTTCCATTACAAAAAAATTATAGAAATCCTAGTGAGTGTAAAGTTGTATACCATCATGGTTGATTTGTATTTTGATAATGACTGCTGATGGCAAGCATCTTTTCATGTCCTTATGGGCCATTTGTATATCTTTGGAAAAATGACTATTCAAGTACTTTGCACGTTTTAAAAATTGCATTTGTGTTTTGTTGTTGACTAGTTAATCGTTCTTTTTATATTCAGGCTACTAGACCCTTATCAGATAGATATTTAGCAAATATTCTCCCCCATTCTGTTGGTTGTCTTTTTGCTTTCTTGATAGTGTCCTTTGATGTAAGAAGGTTTTAATTTTGATGAAAACCAATTTATCTATTTTTTTTTCCTTTTCTTGCTTATGCTTTTGGTGTCATGCTTAAGAAGAAACCATTGCTGAATCCAAGGTCATGAAAATTTATCCCTATGTTTCTTTTAGGAGTTTTATAATTTTAGCTCTTACATTTATGTCTTTGATCCAATTTTAGCCAATTTTAATAAATGGTGTAAAGTAAGGGTCCACCTTCATTCTTTTGAGTGTGGCTATCCAGTTGTCCCAGCATCATAAATTGAAAAGACTATTCTCTCTCATAAAATGGTTTTGGTGCTCTTGTTGAAAATCAGTTGGCCACAGACAAATGGTATATTTCTGCACTCTCAATTGTTTGCCATTGATCTACAAGTATATCCTCAAGCCAGTACCACAATGTCTTGATAATAAGTTTTGAAATCGAGTAGATCCATTTGGGGAGCATTACCATATTAACAAGGTTAAATTTTTCAATCCATGAACATGAGATTTTCCCATTAATTCCATCTTCTTTAATTTCTTTGAACAATATTTTGTAGTTTTTAGAGTACAAATTGATTCCTAAGTGTTTTATTACTTTTGATGCTATTGTAAATGGAATAGTCCTGTTGGTTTCATTTTTGGATTGTTGACTGTAAGTATATGGAAATACAACTGAATTTGTGATTAGATTAGGCCCACCTAGGTAATGTAGGGTAGTCTCCCCATTTCAAAGTTCTTATATTTAGTCATATCTACAAAATGCTTCTTTCCATGTAAGTAATATATTCACAGGTTCTGGAGATTAGGACACGAACATATTTGAGCAGCCATTATTCTGCCTACCAGAGACCATCTTATTGTGATTAACAGGTTCACCCAGAGATTTCTTCCCATGGGAGGTAGGGGGATCAGGCTGTGTAGACAAATTTCCTGTGGGGCCTTCTGCCTAATCCATTATTATGCAGCGTACTTTGGAGCATCTCTAGTAGCAATGATTATGTCTTAATTCTTGGTACCATTTCTATTTTGTCCAGGATTATTTGGCTTCCCTATAATTTCTTTTATCTACTGTTTTTTACACCAAAAGAAATATGTGTTTATATTACACACACACATACATGTGTACACATGTGCTGCCTATCCTTACTTTTACAATTCTGTATTTCTGAATTTGCCTATTTGCTAAAATGTGTTTGTAACCCCAAAATCAATGTGGCACTTTTGTGAGTAATCATGAAAATGAACAGAGCAGTGAAAATTTTGAGTTGCCCAACATGGCATGTTCCCAGCTGAGGTCAAACAAAGTGATGCTCTTCATTTTTGTTTTAGCTCTCATACTGGAAACAAGTGTCCTTTCTGTGGTCTATTTAGTGCCATCTTTTTCACAGTTGTGTGCTTTTTTTCTTAATGATTTGTTGTTTAAAATGGGTCTCAAGCATAAGTGCTTAAGTGGCATCTCATGTTCCTAAGCACAAGAAGGCTGTGATGTGCCTTACAGAGGTACAAGTGTTAGATAAGCTTTTCTCAGGCATGAGTTAGAGTGCTGTCGGCCAAGAATTCTATGTTATTGAACCAACAATACGTAATAAATAGTCTTTAAACAGAAATGCACATAGAACAAAGTTATATATTGACCTATTGACAAAAATGTTGTGACCAAAAGGTCACAGGAACCAAACTTTGTATTTCTCCTAGGAGCAAGGGTTCAGTATTTGCTAATTCAGTATTTGTGGTGACTTTACAGAACATTACCAAGAAAAATATTAAGCAACTGTATGTAACATGAAATTTTATATACATATAAAAATACATAAACAAAACAGAACAACATACATAACTTCAACAAAAGAAATAATGGGTGGCATTAGTGGTAGATACTAGATAGTAATCTGATTCTAGGGCCCTCCACCCTTAACCAACAGCTCTACCTCTTAAAATTGATTTATTGATTTAACCAACCAAGTAATCAATCAAACAATCAGTATCAGGCATTGTGGTAGGAGCTGTGAACATAATGGTCCTGGCCCTTGTGGGGATACTAGTGAGGATATAGGCAAGTAAATGCCCATTTTAAATAATAGAGTTATAGGTGAAATATGGGGTGACTTGAAACCTCTTAGCAGGGACACCTAATCAAAGATAAGAGTGTCAGGGTATGTATCTTGGAGGAAGTAATATCTAAGCTGAACCCTTTAGTTTCTGTGGGAGCTTTCTAGCTAAATGGGTGGAAATCACATATGTAAAGGTCTAGGGGCAACTCAAAAAAGTCTATTTGAAAGAAATTAATAGAAGAACCCCTGCCTCTGTGTGTGTGTGTGTGTGTGTGTGTGTGTGTGTATGTGTGTATGTGTATGAGCAGCCTGGGTAGTCAGGGGACAGATTGTAAAGGGCTTTGTATATCATGTTAGCAATTTTAGACTTTATACTAAGAGCAATGGGTAGGTACTGGTCTTAGGGAAGAATTATGTATGTAAAGTATTGTACTTTGTTTTCTGATGGCTCTTGCAGTATTTTTGTAAAAATGAAGAATGTCTAACATTAATTATTACATTGTATTACATTGGATGTAAACGTTATCATGGATTATTAACCTGAAAATAACTTCCTGGAATAACCGATAATTTTTACTATTTTGTAAAACACACACTGAAATTTAAGGCATATGTAGTATGCAGGATTCATTTTCCCGAAGGTCCACCTGTGTTTACCCCCGCCAGCTGGTTTATGCATGTGCCGAAAGTCAGTTATATTTGTTCACAGATTTGGTTTTCTTGGCTAGTTCTGTATAATATAAGGAATGGATGAAATATGAGTTTGAAAGAAGTATATTTTTCCTATGAAAGGAGGTATATTTTTCCTATGAAAATTAAGTTTAATACTAAGCATGTGAGAAAATTATAAAAGTTTGGGAAAAAATTGAACATGGAAAGACCTGGCACTCAAATTACTTGGCAAGAGTCTTTGAGAACTTTCGCTTAAACTAAAACTGCAAATCATAGGGGTGTATTATAATTTTGATTTATGACTTCAAGCCCTAGGATGTAGGTAAATACTGAAAGAAAAATTCTTGGCCCTACACCAAAAGATTGGTGAATGAATATATATTTCAAAAATGTGTAGAAAATAAGTGGCTTAAGATATACTTAAGATATATTGATTACTATGTTTCTTGACCAACTCTTTTGATTCACTAACTACCAGCCCCAATTGCAGCAGATAATATGGCTTTTGTATATTACAGAAATTAAGCATAAACTATAGGAGTAATGGAGCATTTAAAAGCCTTTTAAAAGCTCCTGTTTGACAAAACTTTTTATTTCTTTAAACAGTCCACAGTATTGAAAGATTTGAGATTCACCCTCTACTGGGAGCCATGATTCAGTGGCTTTGCCTTCAGAAGATTTGCTTCTAACATATTAAAAACGACTTGGCTACCTCAAAGCAGGATGACAGAGATCCTGGCAGCATTCCTTTCCTTCTGATCAACCAGTCAGGTTTTTGGAGCCATTTCCAGGTTCTCCCTTCTTCTCTCCAGGAGCAGAGGTAGCCTGGAAGAGAATGCAACAGAAACAGCTTGATGAGACTAATGGAAACTCCCTGTGTTCAGCTTGGGAGCCCCCTCCCCACAACGGCTCCTGCTCACACAGGCGAGACAAAGCCCTCACTTTGACATCTGTTTTCCCACAAATTATGCTGTCCACATAGCTTACTTTTGTTTAAAAATCACTATAAAAGCAATAGAAACTCATGGTAGAGGTTTCACACAGTGCAGAAAAGTCAAGTCACATACTGTTAGGGTGGCCTTGGGCAAGACACAGAGCCTCTGTGATCTTCAGTGTTCCATTTGCTGAATCGGCTGAGAGCTAGTTTGTAGAGCTGCTCTGGGGATATAACGAGATAATGTATGCAAAATGCCTGTTATTATTATTTATGGTTATATAGGCACTATTTTCATACCTTTGATCAAAGAATAATTTTCTACTACTGAGTAGTTTGTCGTTTTCCAGCAAGTTGAAAATATTGGGAGGTGAGAATGGTGAGGGCAGAAAGGCACATGGTCTGATCAACCAAATCAATGGAATGAACTTTGATGGTAAACAGGGT
Source organism: Propithecus coquereli (assembly GCF_000956105.1). Taxonomy (NCBI): domain Eukaryota; kingdom Metazoa; phylum Chordata; class Mammalia; order Primates; family Indriidae; genus Propithecus; species Propithecus coquereli. The sequence goes on from NW_012154396.1 coordinate 1,203,614, forward strand.
GATGTCACAGTCAGGTGACATTTATATTATACGATGAGATGTCCCGTAGGTACTCCAAATACAAAGAGACTACAACTGAATATGCCGAGGCCCATCACTCCAGACCAGTTAATCTTGATAATGTCATAAGCAGCCACCCAAGATTGTGGATCTGGTAACTTGGGTGTAATACTTGACACATCTCCCACCATCGCACCTCCAATCAACTGTTAAATGTATCTGTTGATTCTAGTCCTAAATACTGAATCTCCCACTCCTTTCCTGTCTTTTTCAGAAGGCCTTCAGAATCTCCTCATGGATTTTTACAAACACCTCTAAACTGGCTGCTTCTCTTCCAATCTTTCCTGCTCTAATCCATCTTCCAAATTGATAGCAAAGTGGTCCTTCTAAAATGCACCACTGGTAGCCAGTCTCTTTCCTGATTAATTTCTTTCATTGTCATTTGCAGTGTAAATTTCAATTTCCTTATATGGCATCCAAGGTTATTATAGGAGTTAACAAATGCAAAGTACTTAAACAATGTCCAGCATACAGTAAACACAATAGAAATGTTTTTAGTGACCTGGTCTCCACTCTTTTTCAATCTAGAATACCGTCACTCCTCCATTAGAATCATTGCTCACACATTTCCAAGCACACTTTGTTATTACACACCTCTGGGCTTTACATACCTCTGGGCTTTACACATACACACGCATACACACACACACACACACACACACACACACACACAGAGTTCGACTTTTTTGACGACCCGATTTCTCCTATTGTGTTTGGAATTTATTCTTCTTTACATCCAATCTCCCCCAGTGTTTCATGGCCCCTCCATACACAAGATAGTTAATTTTTCCAATTCTGTGCAACAACTGGACGTTATAATGCTTTTCCAGTTGCAACCACCCCACTGGATTATAATGTTTATACGTTCTTCTCCCCTAACAGGTGGTGAGCTCTTGGAATGCAAGGATTATGTTTTCCTTTTTCCAAGCACCTGACTAAATGCTGGCACGTGGTAAGCACCTAGTAATTAGTAAGGTATTTTTCGAACAGATGAAAAGTCTAGGCTATAATTAGACAAAATGTAATCAAGAATATTTTATGATATAGAAAGAAATTCCCACTTGGGCAGAAAAAGGAAGTTTAGTTAAAATCTAGAAAGCCGCAGTTTCTCTAGCTAAGCAGTGATGGCCGTGATATAGCAAAGACTATTTCGTTAAGAGACCTTGGCTTTTTGATCTGTTGGTGCCACGTTAAGTGTTATGGGTAATTAAGAAGGGTAATTAATATGCCACCTGCTCTCCTACTTAGGGGCAGGTGGCGGGAATTTTATTCCACTTTCTGCATATTTTCCCCGTGCCTTGGCAGGGACCGGAGGGTGCGAAGGTCTACCAGCGCCCAGAAAGCCTCCCCTTTCTTGTTTACCCAACGCAGCGCCCTCAGCAGCCGCGTCCTCTCGGAGCAGCGGGGCCGCGGGTGACAGGTGACCGCAAGGCGCGGGGCGGCGGGCACCCGGCTCGCCCCTCCCCGCGCGTCACGTGTGCGAGGATGCAAACTCCCCCCGCCTCTCCTCCTCCGCCCCCTCCGCCTCCCGGCCCTCCCCGTCCTCCCGGTGAGGGAGTGCTTGGCAGACGGCGCGAGGGGGAGCGAGCGAGCGGGCGCAGCCGGGAGCCCGCAGCCCTGGCGCCCGCCGCCGCCCGGAGCCCCGCAATATGCCGCCGCGGCCCGCTGGCTCTCGGCCATGGCGAGGCTCTGCCGGCGCGTCCCCTGCACCCTGCTCCTCGGCCTGGCCGCCGTGCTCCTGAAGGCGCGGCTGGTCCCCGCGGCCGCCAGAGCCGAGCTGAGCCGCTCCGACCTCAGCCTCATCCAACAGCAGCAGCAGCAGCAGCAGCAAAAGCAGCGGGAGGAGGCTGAGGAGGAAAGGCCAGAGGTGCCTGGGGCATCCTCCACCTTGACTGTTCCAGGTAGGTCCCGGCTGCCGGCCCTGCCTCTCTTACTCGGGCGATCGCTTATGGCCTCGCTGGCTTCCTCGCCCCTTCCCTAGCCGCCTCCATCCTCATCCCTGTCCCTCCCGATCTCCCCTGGCTGCCTGTCCAGCCTTCGGTCCCTTGCTCTGGTGTCGGGAATCCGCCTTTTGGTAATGAGCTTTCTGGGAAGCTCGAGCACTGCAGTGGGTTGGAGAGGGGTCGGGAGCATTGGGGGTGGGTGACTGCCTGGATTGATTATCTTTTTTTTTTTTTTCTCCCTCCCTTCTTCCTGAATTCTTCCCTCCTCCCTGGGAATGACTGTACACACACACACACACACACACTCCTCAGATCCCTTTAGCATTTTGTTCTCTATCCTTTTCTCTCCTAGAGACGGAGAAATCTTGCCATAGACACCCACACACCCCTTTTCACCATTTCTCCTCGCCTGCTGTATTTAAATTTAGCCATGGAGAAAGAAATCTTGATTTATTATTTATTTATCTCTCTCCTTATCCCAGGAAGGTTTAAGGGTTCATCTTAAAGAATGCCTTCCTTACAATAAGACCACGCAAAACAAAATGAAATAGTTTGTAATTGAAGGGAAGGGAAAAAGAGAGGGGGGACAGATAAGGTAAAGTCTGCAGTGATATTAGTATAGCAAAAGCCTGTCCCCAGAGAGGGAAATCTCCTTGCTTGTTAGTAAGAACTTAAATGAGGCAGATTCTTGACGAAATACGGCTGTAGTGTATGTGGATGAAACAGTTCCCCAGTTCCTCTCTGGTCTCCCTCCGCCCCCCATTATAGCTCCATCAGAGGGATAATCCAGCTCTTTGCTTACTAAGTAGCCTCTCCCTACCTCCCAACCCAGTTCCCTTCCTGGCTGTAGATGCTGTCTGCTGTTTGGAAAGAAAAAAAGCCATTAATTTTCTGGCAGGTGGGCTTAGGTTTTGGGAAATCAAAGTGAATTATATTATAATTTTTTTTTTAATTCTGCCTAGTAACATTATACAAGATGCTGAAAATGAGATTTAAAGAGTGGAATCATCGTCTTATTTTGTATTGCTTGTTCATCATTGAGGACCAGTACTCAGGCATGCCAGCTGCGATTCATGACACAGCCAGGATGATTTAATTTATCAGAGTGCTCTGAGCATAGGATGAAATCACCAAAGTGTGCAGGAAAGCATGTGTTTCTGACACCCTCTTAAACCAATTAATAACACTTAAGTGTGGCTAAAAGTCCTGAAAGGTTTGCAGTGTGTGGTGGTTTTCCTACCTAGCTTTTAATAACAGAAAGTGATAACAACACGGTTTGGGCGAGGCAGCTGTTACACATGCTGTTCACTAAACTTAAGGAAATTGAAGATAGGAGACTGAGTGTCTTCATTACAAGAGAGATTTCACAAATTACTAAACAGAAGTTTGGGAGAGTGTTGATGGGTTTTATGGTTTGCAATATATTTTTTATTTTGATTTATTTTTCAGGAATTTTAAATGGGTTTTGACTACTGTGATATATATAAATGTTGTGATAAGGGTTATGAATAATTACAATAATAGAAATACCTTTTGTATATGGCATGCAAATTAAAATATTTGATTTTGGATAATTGTGAGGGAATATTTTGAAAAGGATGATTGTTTGGGAAACTAGCAGTTTTGGTCTTATTTTTCTATTAGATTAATTGAGCTAAAGGAACCGCTATCCAATAGATCAAACTAGAGCCCAAAAAGTAACATATGAGGACTCTTCTTCCTCCAAAACTCTAACCCCCCAAGCCAGTGGCAAACAAGAGAGTGATTCAATTGCCTGCTGTTTTAATTATTGGAATATCAAGTCTTATAACAAAACACAGCCTATAAACAAATGAAGTTAAAATATCCCTCTGAATTAATTGTGATCTCTGCATTGAACTGGACTTCCTGCTGCAACCTTTGCTCTGCTGTGATCTATTCTTCTCACACAGCTAGTGATCTTTTAAAAAACATTAAATAGGATAATTTCTGCTCACAGTTCTCGAATGGCTTCCCATCTCTCTCATTAGATGCCCCAGATCTTGAAAATGGCCTACGGAGGTTTGGATCCTTTTATCCCCTCTCCCGTCTCCTGCAGCCTGGCTCTCTGTTTCTTCAGTTTGCAAGGGGGCTCTGGTGCCTGGCCTTTGCACTTGCCATTCTCTCTGTCTGGAATTCTGGAACCTCACATTCTTCAGGTTTGCTCAAATGTCACTGTAACTGAGAGGCTTTTCCTTACCAGATATACTAAATAGTAATTTGCATACCCTTTGGCCCTTACCCTGATTCATTCTCCTCCATCACTTATTATCCTCAGCCCTTCTTATAATCCTATTTCCCCTTGTTAGAAAGTAAGCTCTGTGAAGGCCTGGACTTCATTTTGTTCAATGCTGTATTTCTAGTACTTAGAAGAGCACCTGGTACCCATAAATAGTCAACCGCTTTTTGAATGGGTGGATGAATGAATATGCTGGCATCAAGGATCATTTTCACTTTCTGAGTATTTGAGAATTTCTCCATTGGAGAAATTCTCCATTGGAACTTAGCAGAGGATGTATAAAAATAAAGGAATGTTATGTAGGAAGATTGTAATAAAGGTTGTAATGTATGCAAATTTTGGATCTTAAATTTTAGCTAATTTCAGTATTTTTCTTATGCTGACTATTGAAAACTGATTGATAACAGTATTTAAGCCCACTTATTAGGTTCTGTCTAGAAGATTCTTTCCCTAGGTGTACTTACAATCCTCTTATGACCTAGGAGGGTATTAACATATTATACCTTAAATAGCTGTGATTGAGCCTAGGTTCATTCTTTGCCCCTTTTTGGTGCTTCTGATTCTTTGGATAGTCATATGAAAATCTGGTAGAACTTTTCTCAGGCAAAATTAAGAAAACTAATAAGACGCATTCAGTGACTAAGTACATGACTAAGTCTTATCAGTCCACAGTAGAGAAATTGAACATTGACCTTGGTTGATATTCTCTGGATTTATTATTCTTAAAATTTATGTCTCTTTGTATTGCCGAGAAACAAGAAAATGAGTTTAAAAAAATGTAAAATTAAAAAAAAATTAGGATTAACAGTACATTTCCATTTTTTCAGTAAGTTGCAAAAACATCTTCAGAGAATAGTGAGAATAGAGAAAGGCTAAGGTTGAAATCTGTCAAGTAAGTTTTCTCCAGTGTATGCAGCACCTCTGATTTCAGCACCAATATTTGCTAGAAATAAATATTCGAGGGATCAGAGAATTAATTTGGGGGCTGGTGGTAGCTGAGACAACCATATCATCATATTCACTCTGATGGCCCATTGATGGGAGGTATGCTGGGGGTGGGGGTGAGGGGAGCTGGGAAAAATAATGAGCTCCATTTTAAATTCTCCATGTGAAGCAGAGACACAGGGGGTCTCCATGGATCTTTAGAAATGTCTTTTGCGTAACAGAAAAAGCTTCTTGAGAGGTATATTTTCATGGTATAAAAATTTTTGATTGTACATTTTTGTGATAAATATTTTTAAACTTCTTATTTTGTAAAATGTTAGATATATAGAAAGTAAACAGGAGAGTGTAATAAAAGCCTGTACCTGTCACCCAGCTTTAACAATGGTCCAGATCCTGCCATTGTTGTTTCACCCATACCTCTACTCATTTCCACTACATGGATTTTTTTTTATAGTTCTTTTTTTGAGGTAAAATGTACATACTTGGAAATGTACATATCTTAACTGTACTGTTTTGACAAGTGGGTGGATATATCCACATAAACATTGCCCTATCAAGATATAGAACATTTACGACACCCTAGAATACTCCCTCACACGCCCTTCCTAGGCAGTCCCTGGCCCTCACCTAAAGACACCTGCTGTTCTGGTTGTTTTCATCATAGGTTGATTTCACATTTTCTAGAACTTCACAAAATGGAATCATATAGCATGTGTCCAGCTTATTTAGCTTAGGGTAATTTCCATAGATTTCATTCATTGTAGCACGTTCAGTAGTTTATTCTTTTTTATTGCTGAGAAGTATTCCATTGTATGAATTACCACAGATCAGTTCATTGCTTCTTCTATTGATGGGTATTTGTTTTTTCCCAGTTTTAGGTATTATGAATGAAGCTGCTTTGTTCTTATACAAATCTGTATGTGGACATGTTTTCATATCTCTTGGATAAATGCCTATGAGTGGAATTGCTGGGCCAACTGATACACTTTTTCAGTGTAAAAAATGTTTTTCTACATATTCTATGTACGTGGAACCTACCTCATTTAATAAAATGATTAAAAAATAATGAAATTTGATATAGAGTATTACTATATACTTGTTCTTAAAATAACTTGATTTAAACTTCTTTATTAAAAAATTTTTATTGTGTTTATTAAATGTTTTGCTATACATAGTGAAATAGTTATTATAGTCAAACGAATTAACATATCCATCCTCTTGCATAGTTACCTTTTTTTTGGTGGTAAGAGCACCAAAAAAAATCTACTCTCTTAGCAAATTTCCAGGATGCAATACAATATTATAACTATAGTCCTTATGTTGTACCTTCAATCTCTAGACTTAATCATTCTACATATCCACAGTGTTGTACCTTTGCTCTACATCTCTCCATTTATTTCCTCCCACCCCTGTTTTATTCCCTATTTAAATCTCCCATCCATGAAAGCGTTTATTTATTTACTTTTTTTCTGTTCAAGAAATTTGAAAATCAGTAGGACATATGGGATTAGAAAGTGTTCTATCTAAAAGTACTCATGCTTTAAAGGCCATATTCCCAGATGGGGTAATCATGATTTCTTTCCAGGATTTTAATAACCGAAAGGAATTATTTCTTGGTGTTGATTACAGGTTGAAAAACACATGCCATTGTGTTGATTTTGAATCCAGTTTGTTTTGGTGGTGGTTTTGCAGTGTTCTTAATGTGACTGAACAGAAACCGTACCAGATATTTTTCTGAAACAAAACTCTTCCCCCAACTATATAAATATTGAACTTGATTCTCTTTCAATGTTCTGTCTGACTAGGTCAGCTGCAGTATTGTTGTCATTCGTTTACTTGGCTTAGTGTAATGTTTCTTAATTTCCTTTTGTCCAAATTGCTTTAGCTCGGAAGTAGATACAATATTTTGCATCTGCTATTGGTAAAAGTTGTGCTTTGGAGTACTTACCTGGAAAATTCTAAAACCATGAAAGCTATGTGTTATAGTGAAATACAGTCATGCATCACTTAACAACAGGGACACATTCTGAGAAATGCATCATTAGGTAATTTTGTTGTTGCGTGAACATTATAGAGTGGACTTACACAAAACTTGATGGTATAGCCTACTACCTACCCTGGCTATATGGTAGAGCCTATTGCTCCTAGACTACAAACCTGCATAGCATGTTACTGTTCTGAATATTGTAGGCAACTGTCACAGAATGGTAAGTGTTTATGTATCTAAACATAGAAAAGGTACAGTAGAAATACAGTATTATAATCTTATGGGACCAGTGTCTTGAATATGTGGTCTGTCCACTGAAATGTTGTAAGTGGCACATGACTGTATATGCGTAAGGAAATAGCTTCTGTTTGTTCTGAAGATTCTGTTTGGAGATGTCTCTTTAGCCTTTTGCGTCAGCACGATACTCATGTCCAGGACATACCAGATTCTGTGCCTTTTAAATTTTTTTCTTTTATGACTGTTCATGTCCTAATGACCAGGCTGTATTCTTAAATACTTGTTGATGATGTCTGTGAAATAAAGGCCAGTTCATTTGGGCCTAAAATGAGGGAGTGATTCCTAGTGCCATTTCATGCAGGGCAGTGGGTGTCAAAGAAATGGTAATCACTTTCCATCATTACTAACATGTCAAATACGCCTCAGTGACCTAGTGAACCAAGACCGTAAAATGCCTCAGTAATGTATTACAACTCTTGAAACCTTGAGTTGATAATACCAGAGTTCTCCATATTAAGGTTCTATGTCGTGCATAGAAGTTAAGATCTAAAATTAATCTTATTTATATATGAATTAGATTTCAATTTCTATTTAATGTGCTTTTTTTTCTTCAAGCAGATTTCTATATCATAACAAGTTAGGGAATAATGTAAAATTTAAATAAACATTCACCAGTATTATCAGTTATTGTACTTAGTTCATTTTTGTTCATGTTCAGTAAAGAAATAGTATTTATAAATGGTGTATTTTTAAAAATTTTATTTATTTTGTTTTCTTTTTAACAATTACAAAAATGTATGATATATTTTTAATTCACTCGTTAGCTCTGCTGAAATTTAGAACACTTACTTGGCCAATAGCAAATCTTATCTGTGAACTCAAGTGCTAGCTGAGCTTTAGGTGACCAGTTGACCAGTTGGAAGCTGCTTGAAATGTCCAGCCTCCACTCAAGGCTCATGCTGTCAGGTCCCTGACTTATATCTGGAGTAAGTGTTATAGAGACATTATGGAATTCCATACATATCCTTTGACTTTTATAAAACAAAAAGTATTCATGGTTTTATTCCCATTTTCCTACTCTTCTGCTTTTTCATAACAGAAACGTGACACAAACAGAAACAGGATGGGTAGCTAGATGCTTTGTTTTTCCAAATGGTTTAACTATAACTAGGAGTTAAATAGAGATTGCAGATGTCCTGGACTTGTGATTCACTGGATTTTGTGACCCATTCCACCCTTGCCTGCTCCCATATATTTTGGGAAAGGATAGAAATTAAGGTGTCAAAATATGGCTCAGTATAGTTATGTTTCTTCAAAACTTTAAACGTGCTGTTAATGTTCTTTCAAGTTTGCATGGGTAGAGTTTGTTTATAAATGTCTAAGTAACTGAGACAAGATTACCAAACAAATACTCATTTACTGTAAAAATGAAACAGAGGAAGACAAGGCAACATTTTTTGCCTAAGAGGAAAACGCCACTAAGAATAATGGACATGGTAGAGTTTATTTAACTGTTTAACTAATTAAGTAAAATGAACCATACCTGAGTCGATGATAAGGGTGGATCATGACAGGAATTCTGATCAATTCAATGTGTGTACCGGAAGTTAAAAAAAATCCATTTACTTGTTTAGATGAACTAGTACCTGCAAAATATTTGCATTTAAAGACAGATAATTTCTCTTCATAAAATAGGTACTTCCTAAAGTATATTTTACAATATATTTGTGCTATTCTGTAGTTTTTAGCAAAAAAGCTATGATTTAATACCTAAATTTCAGTTTCTTTATATTAATCAGAATTTGACTCTCATTATAATCTTTTGAAAAAATTATTTTTATAGTATTTATCAAACAACTAATCTGATCTTCTGTTATTTACAATGAAGCAATATCTAATGTCAATTAAAGTTATAATAACTTTTTAAAAACAAAAGTGGTTACGGGTTGTACTAGACTCTATACTTTATAATAAGCCTTCTTGGAATCATAGGCTCTTGGAACTAGAATGAGATAGGAACTTAAAAGCTTTTGCTCTGGCAATGTGTGAAAAGTGTATGACAGGAGCTAGAAGATATCCTTAAATTATGGTACCACCCGGCAGTTGAAAGTCTGATAAACCTGTTAGTTCAGGATGATTTGATGACTTCCTTCATAGCAAATACAAAGAGTGAACTTGTTCATAATTGAAAACTTTCACTACTAACTGATTCAAGTTTGTGAATCAGAGAAGTCAAAAGAATGTGTATTTTAAAATTGCTTCTGTACCATAGTATTTTAAATAGGGAAGAAGTCTGTAAACCAGTAAAACCTGTAAATGTAGGGCATAAAGATGTCGAAAGTGAGTAGTTGGGAGGTTCAAGAGAAGAAAGAGGGAGGAGTCAGGTAAGTCAATAGTCCATGGAGGAGGAAAGTGCTCACAAGTAGTGAATCTTCCTTTCTTCTTTCCCCCCATAGGTGTGACTCACTGTTTCTTATACCTTCTAATGCAGAGTTCTAGGGAGCCAACAGAAAGGTATAGGGAGCTCATGAGAACCCTGAAATTAATTATACAATCTGCAGTTATCTAGTGTTCAGTGTGTCTGTGAGATTTTCAAAGGCATCCCTGACTCCCAAAAGGTTAAGAAAACCTGCCATGGTTAATTAAGCCTTTGTTGGTGGACTCAATAAGAAAACAAAGGTAACATTCAGACTCAGATAACATTTAGATTCAAATAACATTTTTGTGTTTTCTTAACATGTGAGGTTTTTTGTTATTGTGGAGATATGGTGGGTAAAATTAGTAAGCGTGACAGCAGTATCACCGATCCTGCCAGAAGGCTTTAACCCTTAAAAAAAGCGATTGCTCAGGATGCACGTACCTTGATCAATTCTTTCGGCCTTTGGTTTTTCCATTCTGTTGGTAGAATGGCTACCAAAATGTAATAAGTATCTTTTGATAAATTGCATGACTTTGAATTGTTTCATATCCAGGTTTCATTATATAAGAGACTGGCAAGATACCTTACACCTGAAAAAACCCTCTGTTCAGAATTCTTTGGCAGTCAACCCAGAAACTCTTTGTGGGTCTTGGCTCTTGGCTATTCCACTGAAGGATAGGGTCACTGAGATTAAGTTAATACTCTTAATATGGGCTCTGATGACTTTTCTAGTCATCTAATCCCTCAAGGCCTGATTATAAACCTCAATCAATTTTGGCAGACGGAGGCCTACCCTGGTTGTTAGTAATTCCCAAAGAAGGCATTTATAAAAACCTCGGTCTTTTCCACTGCTGAGATAAGTATTATATTAATGTTTGGTCTTTAAACAGTTTTGGGGTCAAAATAGTAATTTCAGCCTACAGTGATTTAAATTCGTGATTTAACTGCTATTTTTATCACCAATGCTGTGCTAGGCTTTTGGAATTAATATCATCTCTAAAATCAATGAAGTTCATATTTTTCTTACTTTTTTGATTCACACCTCTCCTGGTTTCACTAATAACTAACTGCATTGGAAAAGCTAGATGCCATGAAGAGTGAATAGCAGAGTGAAGGATTTCTTGGAGGACTAGCTCTATTTTGCAAAATTTTTCTTTCACTTGGAAATCCAAATGGAGAAATTTGTATTTCAGCACATTCTGATGTTTCAAAGATAAATAATAGCATGTGTTAAGACTTGGAAAGGTACAGCTTCAGAGAACAGCATAGGGCACAGACATGAAGGTAAAAAAGATATAGCCAGGTGTGGTGGCTTGTGCATGTAATTTCAGCTACTCTGGAGACTGAGGCAGGAGTATTACTTCAGACCAGGAGTTTGAGACCAGCC